>NC_056739.1:1465537710-1465612710 GCF_019279795.1 Protopterus annectens
ATACATCAGCTACAAGTAAATACTACTGATTTGTATAATCCACAGACAATGGAAGGAAAAGCAAATGGATATTTTGTTGAGGAAATATGTTGAAGTATAGAAAAATGGACATCACAGATGCATTTATATGTGGTGATTTCAGTGGAAAGATTGGTTAGTTTATAAATTAGCAAAATTTGTAAAAGGAAACATACTTAATGGTATTGGATTTAAGTTAATTAGTGTGGTTTACAGTTAGTTAAAATACGATTTATTATAAATGGGGATTAATTGAAACAAGTAGAAGTATTTATATATGTATATGTATATATATATATACACACACACACACACAACCAAAGACGTTATGTTTTAGGTTATGTTCAGTAATTCCTAATTTGAATGGAATCTTGTGACTTCAACTAAAATCCTGCCTGAGAAGTAACCATTTTACAGTATATTTCAGATTAGCGTGTAGAAAGAAAAGAAGCCATGGAATGGTATATAATGATGTGTATACAACTATAATGACTTCCTTCCAAATCTCTCTTCGGTGTGCTGCAGTCTAAAGAGATGGTCCAGTAGACCAGTCATCTCAGGTGGTTCAGATGCGTGTCCTGCTGGTGTAAGGGAAAACTAATGATAGATAAGAAAATCTTACTACAACAGTAGATCTGTTTGGAGGGTTCAGTCTTTAACTCTCCTGTAACACCATTATTCATTTATCACTTATAGGTATGTGTACATCAGTAGGAGTGAAAAACATTAACAGTCAAGCATTGTGCGTTTGTTATGTTTACTTTCTTAATTATTATTCACTCCGTTACATAAATTGTTCAATTCCTGCCTTCTTTTAAACCTTTCTCCTACTTGTGAACATTATCTACATGTATTATTCCCACAAATTCCATTTATTTCTATGTAATGTTCTCATTCCCCTGTTTAAAAAAAAAACACCTCCATTAATATCCCCTGTACAGTGTTCATTACTTAGTTTACAGTTGGTTTATATTTTGAATTCCATTTTCTAGCAGTTGCTTTTAGCAGCTGATAGCATAAAACTTAGGCACAAAAGAATCATTTGGTTAAGTCATTTTTCCATCAACATTTCTGACAGATTACTTTGTTGGGGGATTTTTAAATTTTACCAACTTAACACTGCCAAAAAAGCACATTATTTTCCCTATGTTTCCCTTAATACGTTCAACATTTGCTGTTTGCCTGAGGAAAATTCTCCAAAGCCTGCTTGGGGCATAAAATGCATATTAAAACACCTGCACGCACAAATGCTAAACCTTCTGGACTTTGATGCATACTTGATTGGGGGGGGGGGCACACTGATGTCCTCTCACTGTTTTCCTTTGTAAACTGCCTTTCCAGTTTCTTTTTTCTGTCTTTTCTAACCTTCTGTGGATTCTTGCAGTTATATCATTCGCTATTATGTGCTGTAGTGATTATCCCTTTTTCACCAGTAGCTTCTGCTCTAAACTTAACTAAAAAAAATTACCAGTGTTAGTCTTTCACTTTGCATTGCCTTATCCCTTTCTGTTTGCCTATGCTGTCAATTACTTGTAGGGGAAGCGGTCTCTAACCTGCAGTTCAAACTTCTGTTTGGCCTCATCACAATCTATAACCTTATCTTTTCAAGTTATTTGCTCCCAATACACTGGTTTCTTGCTAGTTTTCTCCAGTAAATTCCAGCCACCTCACCTGTTTTCTGTACCCCCACTTGCAGTCATCTATATTGGTGAAACCTCCTTTCTCCATGTCTGTTGGCTTAGTTCATAGAATACCTTTTCCTGCTTTATGAATGTCATCTGTATGGTAGTTAATCTTTTGAAGGGTGTCCATGAAAAAGTTCTTATTTCTTGAATTCCCCCAGCCCTTGGCTTCATCATCACCCTTTTCCACTTGGATTTATAACCCCCTGCTTGTTTTATGTATACGAGTCCTAACTGCTTTGCTGTGAAGTATCCATTCAAATCTGATAATTCTAAACAAGTTTGTTTTATGGGGAGAAACAGTTTTACCCCAACTAACTGTTGCCCTCCTCTCAAATTCCTTCAACTCCATTATTTTTTACAACCTCTCTTCTGATTGATAAAATTGTCTGACCAGTATATAAAACTAAACTGAGTAAAATATTTTGACTGCTTCTATTGTACTATACACATCCGTAATTGTGTTTCCAGTTTTATACTATGTTTTGCTTTGTGTCTACGCACCCACATATCCTTAGATGCCATAACAGAATTTTACAGATTTTTTTTTTTACTTCATACTCCTAGATACTTCATCTTATTGTGCCCCATTAATATATGTATTGGTGAAGCAATTCATTTGTGGGTGCATAGTTTACTACTGCAGCCTCTGTTTTGTCTTCATTAATTTTATATTCGGAAAAGAGTTAAAACTGATTTAGAATCTTCAACACAAAAACGTCCTTTTCTGGATTTATCTAGTGCAAAATAATATCTGCAAATAAAGCTATGTTTTTTTATCACCATACCCATTATATCTCTGAATTTTACAGTCCCTTGTTTATTTTCTATCATCTCTAAATATTAAACAGAGGGCAAGATGACACTCCTGCCAGATTCCTCTGTTCAAACAGTTTGCCTCTGTCCCTTTGTATTTCCTTGTAATTAACCATATTATTCTATCATGGAATGCAAATACTTTCATTGGCAAACGTTTTTTTTTTTTTTTTTAACAGCTTTATTAATATTAGAACTAATAGTTGTTTACATTAGAAATTAACATTTTCCAAATAAGTAACATCATAACCATAAAACAAACTTATATAAAGTATATACACAAAAAATGTTCTCTCCATTTATAAATGATCAAGTCAATGAAAATACAATTGTTTAAGTATTTGTTAAATTATTAAATTATTTTTTCTAATAAGTCATAAACTTTCTTCCACATATTACATTTAGTAGTATTGCTGGAGGATCTTGATTTGATGGTCAAGTATTCTAGATTACAGACTTCAAGAAGTACATTTTTAAATTCTTGGAATGACGGTGAAGTATTTGATTTTTAGTTTCTTGTGATGGTTTTCCCTCACAATTGACAATATAGACCAAATCAAAGGCTGATTATCTTTTCTAATACAAACAGGAACTGGACTATTAAATAAAACATGAGATTTGGAGAGAATCAAGTTATCTGTAAAAATAGCTTGTAAAAAAATTAACATCTTCCAAAATGTGTTTAATTTTATACAATCAAAAACCATATGTGCCCAGTCAAGCATTTTCTTCCATATTATATCTCCAACATTTAACATTATATTTACTGAATTTACTAAGAGAAAAAGGAGTGATAAATGATCTATATATATATCTCCATGTAAATAGTTTCCATTTTGTAGATAAAGTGGTAACATTAGCTGACTGCAATATATTTACTTTGTCATTATCTGTAGGAGGATGATTATTTATTAAGGTAAAATAATTTCACTAGTTTTCTGATACAACATCCGAGTCAAATTTAATAGCTTTATATAAGATAAAGTGTTTTTAGTTGTGGTTTCATGTTGTAAATATAAACTCATATACTGGATTAATTTTGATATGGACTTTTTAGTTGTTGATGACATTGCATCTTATTTGTGACATATTCCTTGGCTTCATGTAAATCCAACCAAGAAAGTTAATTGTACTCTTACTCAATTTAAGTAACATAATGGATTTCAACTAGTTTGACTTAATTTGAAACCAGAATGTTAGATTCTTTTGCTGGAATGAAGACATTTTTGTATAATCAGATGAAAATATAACCCCATGTATGTATATAGGCTATAGGAAATAGAAATAACCAATCTTTGTAAATATATTTAGAAATGTACTTTCTGAAGGATTTTAAGAGAAAAGTTAAATTAGATTTAAAAGTCAGTGTGTGATTGGAAGTAAAATATTCTTTTAGAACCCCAGTAAAAATATTGTTTACTATATTTAATTTCTGATATTTTATTATTACCTATTATATCGGATACTAAAATTTCTAAAATCTTTTTCCATTTAGCTGAATATCCAAAATTTGTGAGGGGAGAGAGAGTTTTAGCCATGAGGGGAGAGAGAGTTTTAGCCATGAGGGGGGAGAGAGTTTTAGCCATTAAAGAAACTAAATAAACTTCCAAACTGGGCATAGCTATACCGCCATTATTCCAATTTCTCATTTGATAAGATAAAGCTATTCTAGGTTTAGTTGGAAACCATAAAATTTTTTGAGTCAGTTACATTTTTTAATTTTATAATTTGGGGGAGGTAAAGAAATTGATTGAATGACATAAAGGATTTTAGGAAGTAGAATCATGTTAATTATTGAAAGTTTTTCACCCACTGAGAAAGGGATCTTGTTCCACTTATTAATAAGGTTTTGTATCGCTATTAGACTGTTATAATTTATTCAAATATCTTTAATATTTTAGTAATTATAATACCCAAATAACGTAGTTCATCACTTTGTGTCAGATATTTTCTAAAGTCATGTAATTTAAATTTTTTAGGGCCAATTGTCAAGATTTGTGTTTTTTTTTTATTATGGCCTGATTTTTTTTTAAATAATAGATATCTATAAAAAGAGCTGTAATGGAGTTGTTATTCCCTTCTAAATTAATAAGTATATCATCTGCAAACATTTGTGTATTGGAACATTCATTTAAACTTAAAGAATAACCTTCAATATTTTCATAATTTCTGACCAAGTTAGCCCATGGTTCCATAATTAATGTAAATAACGGGGATAGTGGGCATCCTTGCTTGATACCTTTAACAACTAGGATATTTTGAGATATATTTGTGCCTATTTTAACATAAGCTTGACTGCCTTGATATAACTGAGTTATTAAGTTAACAAATTTGTTAGAAACGTTTAATTCCCCTAATAGAATAAATAAATAATCCCAGTTAATTGAATCAAACACAGTTTGTGTAAACTAACTAGTGTTAGATTATTTAAAAATTTAACTGATTCAGTTAAGGAAGGGGTTCTTTTAATATTATCATAAGAATTTCTGTGTATTATGAATCCAGTTTGATCTACTAAATGTGGTAGAAAATTTTGAGTATCTGCAAAGATTGACATGAACATTTTGTAATCAACATTCAGTAGAAATATTGGTCTATAGGATGAACAATGAGTAGGGTCTTCATTAGATTTCAGCATAGGGGAGATAAAAGTATACTTCCATGAGGGAGGTATTATGTTTCATTTTGGGAGATATTAAAAACTTTATGTAATAATTTTAAAGTGTTTATTGGTAAGATTTTATAAATTTCTTATATGTCATCATTTCCAGGAGCTTTATTTGATTTTAAGTTAGTAATTTGTATTTCAAGTTCTTTAAGAGAAATAGGTTTATATATAATGGTTGCTTGTTCATTTGCAAGTCTTTTTTACTATATTTGTTAATAAAGATTTTAATTTTTCGTTGATATAAATTAGTTTTCTGATTTATAGTGACAACTGTCTAAATTCCATTAGGATATTTTGTACATCTGTGACTTTCTTTTTTTTTTTGTTAGGAGAATATATTTCATTTATATGATTAAATTTACTCTTTTAGTTTTGCTGGCTAACACATTTAGACTTCTAGGATTAATGGAAAAATTTGTAAATTTGAATTTCTCTAAGGCAGTCCTAGTTTTGTGATTTAATATCTCTAAGTATTTATTTAATGAGTTTATTTCTTTTGTCACTATTATCTTTATTATTTTCTTGACTAAGTTATAAAACATCTAATTTACTTTGTATGTCATGTAGTTTTTCATCCCAACTTTTCTTTCTTTTATGGGACTTTCCATAAAGATATGCCTTTAAGGCATCCCATACATAAATTTCAGAGGTATCATTAGTATTATTAAAGTCAATAAAATTTTGGGTTTCTAGAGTTATGAATTCTTTAAAATCATTCTTTATGTATGCAGGTATTCTTTTTATTTGGGTACTGTATGTTGAATTAAGTGCAATCTCAAAAATTATAGAATTATGATCCGACAAAGGGCAAGTAATCACTTTGGTATCAATTAAGGAATCTATCAGATTTTTGGAAAATAAGACTATCAATCCTTCAAAAAGTATCAGGTCTGTGAGAATAAAAAGTATAGTATAAGGAACTAGGCCTAGCAAAAGTATTTATCTTTCATTAAATAAATGTCTGAGAATTCTTTTAACTTTATGGCAGGGGCTGTAATTTTCCTTTTACTGAGTGAGATTGAGTCTTTAATATTAATAATGCAATTAAAATCACCTGCCATTGTTATATAACCTTTAGATAATTGGATAATATGGTCCAAGTGTTGCTTCACTCTAATGGTGCCAATTCCTGGAATCCAGTTTAAGTTTACTAGGGTATAAATTGTTATTTAATTCAATAGTAAGACAGAACATTCCTTTTTCATCAGTAAAAGTGTCAATTATTTTTGGGATGGTAAAGAGTTATTCCATAAAATAGCAACTCCTCTCTTCTTTTGAAAATGTTTAGAACTTACTAATACTTTGATTTGTAATCCCATCTCTTTGTCTTCCTTCTTTAAACTAGTTTCTTGTAAAAATATTAAATTAATTGTATGTAATTTAAGAAATACCTCTTAATGAAGTCTTCATTGAGAATGAAGTTGAGTGATACATTGACCAATAATTTATTTTGCCTTTGTAAATTAAAGGAATACCATTTGTTTGAACTAAGTTTAGTAATGATATGTGTATATTATTTTTCCTCATTTAGAAAGATAGAACGTTAAAGTAAATATTAGTAATAAATTCTGATAAAATCAAATAACTTATGACCCACTAAAACCCTTCTGGAGTGTAATACTCCTAATTCAAGTGACATATCACTTGAATTAACCCCAAGTCCCATAGCAGAGCCTGTTTAGCATCTGTCTAATATAATTAACCAAATCAAAGTAATATAGACAATGCTTCTTATAAATAGAATAATAAAAATTTGAATGATACAAACAATGATACAATCTATTCAAGTATTATGTAAATAATGTACATCCTTTCAGTTCTATTAGCAAGCATAATAACATGTTCATCTTTTAACTGACCATTAAAGTTAGTAGATTAACTTTCAATTTACATAAATATCGTAAACCTTTTTTATTTTGAGACATTAAATGCTTTTCCTCCCTTTTTACCCTCCCACTTATTTTTTTCTTCTTTTCTCTCTCTTCATAAATTATATTACTTGGTATTATGCAACTATACAAGCATCAGCCTTTGTTATTTTTAGATATGAAGATAGTACAACAATACCAGTTAAGTCAGGCTAGCAGTGTTATAAGACTTAGAGTACTAACATATTAACATATTTTATGCAACATGCAGCAAAAATTGAAAAACCCAGCTCTTAATTTGCATAGATGTAATTTGCATAGTGTAAATGAATATCTTAAGAAGAATAGATTAACAAACAAGAGAGCTCTAGTATTAATACAATTTAAATAACTTCTGCATTTACCATTAGAACATGTTATGTTATGTTAAAATAATTTCAAACAGAAATGAACATTACAAAATTTCTGATTAAATATTATAAAAGCAACATTACTGTCATACTGATCATATTCATATTGCTTGCAAATGTGAAAATCAGGACAGATTGACAGTTCTTAATATGTTATATTGTGCAACTTTGCAATATGTAATTATCACTTAAACAGCTGCGATTATGATCACAGATGTTTAAATTAACATCTTTACTGCCTGCTATGGTTGCGATCTGTTCATCTTTATGGAAGAAAGTCCCCATTTCAGAAATTGTGATCTGCAAAACATGAAAAAATCACCAATATCCTGACATTTTTGGAGAAAACATTTCCCATGTTACCATGACAGAACTTGCTTTATAGAGCTGGTTGGCCTTCCTAACTGCTTGCACCCAAGGCAGTCCCTCCCTTTACACCACCCTTGCTATGACTCTGGGTGTGCAAGAGGGTCTGTGGCACAAACTTCCCTTCTGTAAACATACAGAGATGATTGCTTTTTTTTAAACAGACTGAATACAATTATGCCAAAGCAGCTGCTTGGTTTAATATCTGTTTCACAGGGAATGCAAACACTTTGGTTTCTTATCCTTCATTAAATGTTTCAAAAAAGACTACTACTCATTTAGAAAGTGTCATGTTTATGATGCACTGTTTCACACTGTATATTCAAAAACTGATAGCAAATACGGTAGTGTTATCTTTGTTTAATATTTCCCCCTTTCTGGTGGTTTTTTACTCATTACCATTTAGAGAAAATATGGTCAGACCAAAAAAAAAAAAAAAATTACAGATGACATATATGTTTTGTGCTGCTTCATTAAAGACGAGAAGAATCGGCATCCTTTTAGAAGTGTTTGAATGTTGTAAGCTAGGATAGGATCCTGGTTTAAAGTTTATTGTATACGTCATTTCTTGTCTGCTGCCATAATAAGGAAGTAGATCTTTCATGCGAACAACTCTGCAGACTGATCTCGAGCTAAACTTGCCAAATGGATAACATGAGAAGTTCCAGCAGGAAAATTGTGAGTGCATACTCGCTTTTCTTTAACCACTTGTGTTTTACTTGTCGCGAGCTAGATGTGCTGATTGCAATGCATAACCGCCCATAGTAAATGGAACCAGAGCAAAGAGAGAGCCACTGAACGTAATGCAAGGTGCCCATCTCAGTCAATTCCCCACCAGTGCACCTTGAACAACTAGCATGTTAAATAAAAAAAAAAAAAAAAATTTGTGAAGCAGAAAAGCAACTTAACAGACTTAACTACAGCATCGGAAACGCACCACAGTGTACCAACATATAAATTGGAAACTAGATCTCCTTCCAAGTAATTACAAGCACACTGCTTAAAGCAGTCGTTCACCACAGAACGCTACCAATAGCTACAACCAGCATATTGCAACATTCAGAAAGAAGTGATGACAGGAATCTAATAATTCAAATATACTAACGGACATCACTATAGGGCATCAACAGCACTGTATATGAACTTAAACACAATATCATCCCAATAAAGATATAAATACAACATCGAAAGTATAGTATCCAGTCGCATACTAACCACAAGCAAATATAAGGAGAAAATTATGCAACAAAGTCTGTGCTACCAACTTTTAAATCTTATTCAGATTAAAATGTGCAACAACAAATACTATACATTTTCCCTTTACCTTTCAAACAGATAATGGCAACAACAATAAGCCACTTTAATGTAACGTGCATTAGGACAGTAATAAAAGCATCAATAAATCAAAATATTAATTTTATAATTTAATAACTTGCCAGTTGTCTCAGTTTCATTCTCCCCAACTGAAGGGATGGCTGTAACAATATTGGACTTTCTTAAGAGCATTTTATAATTGGAAAGACATCACTTTTTGTGCTTCTTTTTTGCTCAAATGGTTTTCAGGTTTCATTTTCAGCAACTCTTTTTGAACTAGGATTTGCCCACTCCATGTCTTCAGTTTTATCTAATGTTTGTTTTGAAACATTAGATAAAACTGGAGAGCAGAGTCTACATCTTCAAATATATTTGTAGCATTCTGATGAAAGATCTTCAGCCCTGCCGGGAATAATAAATGAGACTTTGATTTTTTTTGTTTTAATTCTTTGATCAAAGGCAGGAACACTTTTGTTTTGGAAATTACCACAGGGGAATAGTCATTATCGAAACAGATTAGAGTAGCTTTTATTTTAATTGGAGATTTTGCCCAGGCAGTCTTTAAAAAATGTCTTTGTCATGGGAGGATAAAAATTTTACAATTACAGATCTTGTTGAAGTGCTTTTGGTGCATTTGGGAGAAAACGGGGATCTGTGGGCTGTCTCTGTCCCATAGGACAGAGCTTCAGGTAACTCTTAAGATTTCTGGTAACCATGAAGACAAGAATTTTTCCATGTTATTTTCTATATTTTCAGGCAAACCAAATATTCTAATGTTACGGCGTGATCTGTTCTCAAGATCATCTACTTTTGTTTGAAGCAGGGTATTTTGCTTAAATAAAAATTCAATATTATGTTCACCTTCCTTTATCCTAGTGTCCATATCATTCAATTCTGATTCAATTCCAAAAATTTGTTTTCTGTTGCTGCATATCTTCATGTAAGGTATCCATTTGTTTAGTACTTCTTTCTTTAAAAGTATCCAGTTTCATATCCATTCTATTTTACTTGTTAAATCTTGAATGTTAGACAGCAGGGACTGCAGTTCTTTTTTAAAGGTTGTATATTGATGGGAAGATTTGGTGAAGCTCATTCTGTCTTCTGATGAAGAAAAACTTATTACTGTAGGTTTTGACAGGAAAATCTTCTGATTTCAAGAATGTTTTATATACTATCCAATTCTGTATTAAGATGTATCAAATGAATAAAAAATAACTACAAAAAGAATAGTATTTCCAAACAAATTCTGTCATAAAAGATCTGAACAGACAGAGCTTAAGACAACAGCTGCTACTCAAAGCACATATTGGCCACGCCCCCTCCATTGGCAAACTCTTAAAGTTCCAGCTGACTGTATTGAACATTTTCTCTGCATCAAGATGCAATAGCTGTATTTTCGAATATTCTGTTTTCCTTTGAATCACTATTGATTTATTAATAATGTCAAACGTTTGCCTCCCCTCCACAAAACCACATTGATTCATATCATCAGTATTGTCAACACCTTGAGATTGTCTTGGCTAATATAAACAAACACTTTGTAATTCTGGTTTAAAATTGAAATTCAGTCTGTATGAAACTGGTTATTTTGGTAATATAAGCCACACCTTTCTTGCACTGCACTGCCTATTCCCCTACTTTTAAAATACTAATAAACAAAATCTTCCAGATCTTTATCACATTCTTCTCTCCAAATTTCCCCAGGAATGCCATCTGTTCTTTAAGGCTTCCCTGTTGATTAATTATCCATCAGTTTTTGTTTAATCTTTTCTCGTATTGTAATTGTCCAGACTTGTCTTCCTTGAAGCTCATCATAATTGGGCCTCCATAAATATTTCCATTCATGCCTTTTTTTCCCTGCTCCTTTGCTTTGTACAGACTTTTAAAGAATTTCTGAAATATCTCTAATATCCTGTACAATATTTGTTTTTTTATTGTCATAGGCTCCTGAAGTTTGGTGACAACCCTTTTACTTTGGTTCTTAAGTTATACTAACATGTTTTTGTGTTCCGGAATAATGAGCAAGCTTTCTTAAACACAAGTATATTTTCTATTTACATTACATTGTTAAAGTAATGCTTTCTCTTAAACCTTATTCCTCCTCCTCCAAAACATTTTTATGGATGTATTGTTCCCATGGTTTCAATTTTTCTATGTAATGTACTCCTGTCTTTTCCTAAAGATCACACTTCCTGTTTCATCTCTGTTACAGTATTCACTACTACAAATACAGTTAGCTTAGCCTTTGATTTCCATTTTTTAGAAATTGCTTTTTTGGCAGCCACCAGAGTTAAACTTAACAAGGCCTTACTATGTCTAGGCAATGCAGATGCTTTATCCCAGCTCAAAAAAATTATTTCCATAGAAACACTAATTTTCTCACCAAATATTCCTGACAGGGTACTCTGTATTGGATTTTTAAAGTCTACCAACTCATTACCCTCCAAGAACCTATGCTTCCAGGGTACCTCTTTCTTCCCCATTACATCTCCAACATTTGCCATATATGTGAGGAAATTCTTTGGAGTCGTCTTGGGGTATAAGTATCCATGCAAACACGTCCAGATAAAAATACTGAATCTTTTAGATTTTGTTGCATAATTGGGAACCATGTGCATGTCCTCCCATTATTTCTTTGTAAATTGCTTCTATAATCTGTTTTCTGACCTCTTTGGATTGATTCCTAGATTAGTCATGTAGTACTATTTATGTCATACTAGTCACCCCTTTTTAACAACAGCTTTTCTTCTAGATTCAGTCAAAAAATAAACCTGTGCAGGTTTTTCTTTTAGGATTTCTCTATCTCCTTTTTTCCCCATTCTGTTTCCTTTCCCTCTCTAAGTATTTGTTCCTCATGCCCTGGTTACTTTGCCAGCTTCCTCCAGCAATTTCTAGGCCCCTCTTTCCTATTATTTGGGCCCCTCTCTGCAGAATCTCTGCATTTCCCATGTTGGCTTAGTTCTGTGTATACATTCTGCTACTTAATGAATATTATCTGTATGACTGTTGCTGTCTTAAGGATCTGCAGATGAAATCCCACTCCTTCCTTATTTCTTGAATTTACCCCCATGCTTCATGATAATTCCTTTTCACTTTAAATTGTAGCTTTCTGCTTTTATTGTGTGTAAGAGCTTAAATGTGCAGTTCTAAAATACCATTTAAATCAGGTAATCCTAAACCAACTTGTTCTGTTGGCAGATCAGTTTATCCCACTTAACTCTTGCCTTCTTCCCCTCCCAGAAAAAAATTGTTCATCTCTTAATTACTATTAGCAACTTCTCTGGTTGATAAAAACATGCCTGACCTGTGTATAAAACAAAAGGGACTAAAAAGATTTTTACACTTTAATTTGATGACTTTGACATGCCTAATTGTACTTTGCTCATTTTCAGTTTAATTTGGAGTGTCTGACAGCATGCACTGTTTAACAGGTTTCAGTATAGACCTAGTACGGTTGCTAATTAATCAATAGATACATGGCTTAGTGTAGAGTGAAAAAAAAAAAAAACAATGGGTAATGGCTAGATTAAGCAGCAAGTCAGAAAGGTAGATTTTTGTTTTAGAAGGTGAGATAACCAGAGGGAGACAGGATGAGCAATGATGCATATAAAGTGTGCAAGAAGACTGATTAGCAAAATTAAGAGTATGAATCGATAGTGTCCATAATATCAGATGAATAGAGTGGAATACGAGTGGAATAAATTTGACATCCCTAGCTCGAATGTGCTTCTTCTAGTGGGGAATTTTTGTGCAGTTCCGTAAGTATAGAAGGACAGCCTTATGACTTGAAATGCATACCTGAAAGTGTCCCTATCAACTTGCAGACATTAAAAATGAATACTAAGGCCCTTGAAATGTAGTTCAACAAGCCATGAATCTAGTTACAATAAAATGTAACTACCGAATACCAAATAGCACATAACACTTCCTGTATGTGGGATGCTACTCAAACATATGTAAAAAAGTGACAAAAATGATAGAAAAATATAAGCATGTTATCAGAGACAGTATAAAATCTGTAGGCTTTAATGAACTGCAATGCAAAATTCTGTCAACAGGTCATTTATTTTTGCTTATGAAAAAAGGAAATTGTAAGATGTGAGACTTCTTTCTTTATATTATTGGTGCCCCTAGCATTTTGGTATATAGTGCTGTTTTCTGAGCACTAGACAGCTTCAAACTCACATGATGAGATGGGGTTCCGAAAATAGTGTGAACGGGTAAGGAAGCTTAGTTGGGATATTCTTCCAAAAACAAGCCCATCATGTATAGTGGTAAAATCAGGCCAGAAAAGAGGAATGTTTGTTCAAAATGGGGACAGTTAAAAGGTCTGCTTGGAAGAAATGTCCTGCCATGCAGGTGGAAGCCTGTTCCTGAATTTATCAACAGCAAGTGAGCAGCATGAAATAACTAATCTGTTTTGGGATTTATATATTGTATGAGAAACTTGAGCTTTAATCTAAAGTCACAATGTTTGTGCTGTTCTGGAGTAGGAGTAAAGGAGAGGCAGTTGAAGTAATCAGTAATTCACGAATGAAGTTTAGTTGATTGGGGAATAAAAATTTGTCGCGTGTGCCATTGCAAAAATGAAAAGTGGAAAAGTGAGCTAATTGCATCTTTGGCCATGGTCCATCTTTCAAAATGTTTATCATGGCCTTCACTTTGACCAGGAGGAATTCTGAATTTCAGGCCTCGTGGGTTGAAAAACTAAGTTTTTCCTAGCACAGTGTCCAACTTTACCTACAAGCAAGTGATCAATTAATATACTGCATCTGATGTTCTTGCAGTCCTAACTATTGGAAGTCCCCGAATACCAGAGTATATGGCTGGCGTCGGTCAGGTCGCCGTGAACTGGCGTCAGTACGTTGGGGGTACTAATGGCATGACCGCGGCGTCATATCCTCAGTCTTTTTGCCGCATGGTCGTGCAGGTTGGCGCTCTGAATTTTTCTGAAGTCGGAGTTTCAGACCGAATCAGAGTTGCTGGCACACCGCTGGGGAACATTTTGTTTTTCTTGCCTCAGTATTTTACCGGATGTCAGAAAAAGTGAATAACTAAACAGATACCTCATAGGGATTACCATGTATGTGTATACTTTAGGGCCCGAGCAGCCACGTTGTTGGATGCCCCGCCTTGTGCTAGGGTTTAACAAACGCACTATTAAGAGAAGGTTAGACTGACAAAACAGCGGTTAGGGTTGATGAACCGCAGTCCCGACGCCGGGGTTCTTTAGAAGGCTCAGTGGAGCCAGAGGTTTTGCCAGGAGTTTCTTTGGAGTCTCAGGCAGAGACTTTACTGTTACAGGATGTGCCTTCTCAGGAGGTAGGCCAGGCTGAGGGGGCTTCTCAGGTAACTGTTCTTCCCTCGAGCCTCTCCTTCTGTTTCCAAAACTTCTTTGAGAGGTAGGCCAAGTTTAGCTTCAGTGGGGCTTCTCCTAGCACTTCAGGTTCTGTGCCTAAGAAACATATGCTTAAAATGGCAGAAGATTTGATTACTATGATTAGAGGTTCTGATAAGAGGCCTAGGGTGGAGCCTGAGTTTGATAGTTTTGAACAGTGTTCAGAGGCTTCTGAGACTTCTGGAAGATTTGCAGGAGTATCCTCCTTATTCTGATTCTGATGTGGATGATTCCACTCCTACAGCTTCCTCCTGAGGATTTCTCATTTTCAGAGACTCTGCATTCCATGAGGGAGCACTTTAAATGGGAAGGCCAGGATTACTCTGATTCCAGGAAAAGGCTTAGGGAATTCTTGTTTTACCCCAGCATAGGCCCTTAGCTATACCTCCTGTGTTGAATGTGGTGGACGATGTTTTGCAGAGGCTTCCTGAACCCTGATTCTTTGCCTCCTGCTCCTGTTAAACCTGATAGGTACTATAGGGTGCCTGAAGCTCATAAGTATCTTTTAAGAGTCCTAGGGCAGACCCGAAACTGTTTCTCAAGGACCTAAAGGTGTTAAGGCCTCTGTGGTTAAAATCCTGTTCCCACTGATAGAGGCAAGGGCTTTGGATAGATGGGGAAAGAAAGTGTATACTTCCTCCACTTTAGCCATGAGGGCTTGAATTGTCAGTTTCACATGCTAAAATATCAAAATTATCTCCTTTCACAACTGAAATCTAAGGTGGATGCTTTGGAAGGTATTGAGTGTAAAGAGTTGCTAGATTTAGTTCATGTGTCTGAACAAGTGGGTAAGCATTCTTTGCAATGTGGTTTTGATGCTGTACAGGCCTCCTCGAGGGTGGCTGCCACTAGTTCTGTTCTTCGCAGGCATGCCTGGTTGAGGATCAGAATTTAGCTGAGCATGTTAAGACAAGGATTTTGGATGCTCCTTTACAGTCTGATGTGTTGTTTGGTTCGCCTGTGGAAGCAGTTTTAAAGAAAATGGAGGACAAAGCTAAGTCTATGCAAACTGTTAAAGATTTCTTGCAGGTGCAGCCACCAAGTTTAGTAGAAATTGGCCTACTAAGGGATGGACATATCCTGCTTATGATTCCCAGTCTAGGGGTAGGTCTAGACGTGGTAGGGGCAGAGCTCAAGGTTCTTTTAGGCCTAGAACAGGAGTTCACCTGCTCAGACTTCTGGTGAGGGCAGGGGTCAGTCCTTCTCGTAAACAGACCCAATGACCTGCCTTTTCAGCTGCCAGTAGATTCTCGCCTGGCAGCTCCTTTGGGAGGAAGACTGTCTCTTTTCAAAGAAAATTGGGATTTAATCACTCCAGACAGATGGGTGTTGGATATCATTCACCACGGTTACAGGTTTTATTTCCATACATTGCCCCTTTCAAAGGCATGCCAGACGTTCCTCCTCCACAAAGGAAAGAGGCTCACAAGCAAATTTCTCTGTTACTCCAAATAGGGGCCATTCAGCCAGTCCCTGTATCAGAAAGGCCTAGGATTTTATTCTCGCCTGTTCCTAGTACCAAAGAAGGGGAACACGTGGAGACCAATTTTGGATTTATCTATCCTCAACACTTATCTGGACATTCCAAAGTTCAAGATGTTGACGTTACAACAGCTTTTACCTCTGCTGGGCAAAGATCACTGGATGGTAACTTTAGATCTCAAGGAAGCTTACCTTCATGTGCCTATAAGACTAAGTTGCAGGAAGTATAGCTGGAAATTCTCATTATCAGTTCTCTGCATTGCCCTTTGGCTTATCTACTGCCCAGAGTATTCACAAAGGTTCTGGCTCCAGTGATAGCTTACTTCAGGCTAAAAGGAATTCAAATCTATCCTTACTTGGACGACTGCCTGATTCTGGCTCAAGAAAAGGAACACCTTCTACAGCATCTGGAATATGTTATAGCAGTGCTAAGATGCCTAGGGTATTCTGTGAACGAAATAAAGTCCAGTCTAGTACCCTCTCAAGACATGTGCTTTCTGGGTGTGAGACTGAATACAGCAGCCCAGATGGCCTGTTTAACCCCGGACAAACAAAAGAGTCTATCCCTTTACTTCCATCAACTATCTCATCAGTCCGTGCTGACTGCAAGGACAGTCCTTCAAGCATTAGGGTTCATGGCATCTTGTATTCTGGTGCTTCCCAATGCCAAACTGCATATGAGGAAGCTGCAATGGTATCTCAAAATGTATGGACACAGCACTGCCAGGATTTGGACACTGTCATTCAAATAATACCTTGCCTTCAAAAAGAATTTTGTGGTGGGCTCAGGAATGTCACCTAAACAAGGGACTCTCTGTGACCCGCCAGAGGCGAGTCAGATTTTAACGACAGATGCCTCGGATATTGCTTGGGAGCTCATCTAAATGGAAAGTGGATACAAGACAAGTGGCCTGCCAGACTACAGCATCTACATATCAACATGAAGGAGATGTTAGCAGTCCAGTTTGCATTAATGGCTTTCAAGGAGTTACTTCTTCCAGGGCAGGTGTTGATTCTAACAGACAACACAACTGTCATGTGGTACATCAACAAACAAGGGGGAACACATTCTTATCCTCTATGCAGGCAAGCAATGATTTTATGGGAGACTGCT
This sequence comes from Protopterus annectens, assembly GCF_019279795.1. Classification (NCBI taxonomy): domain Eukaryota; kingdom Metazoa; phylum Chordata; order Ceratodontiformes; family Protopteridae; genus Protopterus; species Protopterus annectens. Next base: position 1,465,554,847 of record NC_056739.1, read on the forward strand.
CAGCTTGCAACTAACTCTTCAGGCAAGGTTTCTGCCGGAGCACAGAACTCCTTAGCAGATGTGTTAAGCAGACAAATCATGGATCCCCAATGAGTGGAAACTGGATCTTCATGTATTTCAGAAATTGACAGTGTCATGGGGAACTCCAGACATAGATCTGTTCGCTTCTCCAATAAACCACCAGCTGCCAAAGTTTTGCACAAAGGGGTTTCATCACACAGCTTGGAGAGTGGATGCTCTTTCTTTCAGTTGGAAAAATCTTCATGTGTATGCCTTTCCACCTCTGCCTCTTCTTCCAAAGGTGCTCTTAAAGGTCAGACAAGACAAGCCAAGGATGATTTTAATAGCTCCAGATTGGCCTCGCAACACTGGTACCCACTACTAAGGAGTCTGGTAAGGAAGCCTCCATGGCCTTTACCTTTGATTCCACATCTGTTATCTCAGAAGGACGGTCATCTGCTCAATGTCAAGCTTCACTCACTTCATCTAACAGCCTGGCATATTCTGTGTTGAAACACAGCAGGTCTCAACTTCCTCAACAAGTTTTAAATGTGATTATGGAAGCTAGAAGACCTAGTACAAGGAAAAAAATGGAAGAGGTTTTTAATTTGGAGTACAGCAAAGAATTTGGAGATTTCTGAGCCTAATTTGAATGTGGCTCTTCAATATCTTACTGAGTTATTGGACAAAGGTTTGTCCTTCTCTTCCATTAAGATTCATGCTGCAGCAATTTCAGCTCACTATGATTGTGACCCACCATTGTTTTCGCATCCTTTGTTCAAGCAGTTTCTTAGAGGGCAAAGAATATAAGACCCCACAATGAGCTCCTACTCCTGCTTGGGATCTCAATTTTGTGTTGGAAAAACTTACTCTACAACCTTTGAGCCTGCGGCTACTGCTGAATTGAAATACTTGTCATGGAAGACTGCTTTTTGTTGGCTATTACTTCTGCAAGAAGGGTGTCTGAGTTGCAGGCCCTTATGGCAGTAGAGCCCTTTTGATTTTCCATAAGGATAGGGTATCATTACGCACTAATCCTTCCTTTATGCCTAAGGTGGTTTCTAGTGTGGCTTAAAACAAAACTATCCATTTGCCTACTTTTTATGCAGACCCCAAAAAAAAGGGGAAAAAGTTTTTGCACATTTTAGATGTACAGAGGCAATTGCTATTATTTAAGCAGGACTAAGGATTTTAGGCAGTCTCAGCAGTTGTTTGTTTCTTTTGCTTTGAGTTCACAGGGCAAGCCTGTGTCAAAACAAACTATTTCTAGGTGGATTGGGTTTTGCATTGCATTTTGTTATTCCCATCATGGCAAGGAGATTCCAGCTGGGATTAGGCCTCATTCCACTAGGGCTACTGCCACTTCAACAGCATTTCTAAGGGGGGTAGCTAAGGATATTTTGGAGGCAGCTACTTGGAGTTCAGTGCATACTTTCTCTAAGCATTATCACCTTCCTCTCTACTCTAAGTCTAGGGCTGGTTTTGCCACAGCTATTTTGCAAGGCATGTTGTCAGCTCCTGCTTCTTTATGATTTGCCAGCCTCCTTACCTCTGCTTTGGGATTCTAACTGCAGCAATGTGGAACGAAGAACATAGTACAGTTTTGTACCTACCATAAATGTAGATGTTCGAGGATCCACATTGCTGCAGTCCATTTACCCTCCCTCCTTCCCTCTGTGTTTAGGGGTGGTTGTGTAGGTGAGGTTATATGCTGATATTTTTGTATATATTTTGTATATATTGTACATATTTCTGGTGCAGGTATATTGGGCCTTGTCTTTTAGGGTCTTCTGACATCTGGGGCAAGAAAAGATTGATATGACGCCGGGTCATGGTCATGCATTAGTACCTGACGCCTGACGTCAGTCTAATGCGCCCTGACCGACGTCAGCCATATACTCTGGTATTCGGGCCGACTGGACAGCGGACTACCCAATAGTTAGGACTGCAGCAATGTGGATCCTCTAACATCTACATTTATGGTAGGTACAAAACTGTACTTTTCCTGTACTGTACCATTTGAGGGTAGGTAAGGGTTTCATTAACACCTTTTATAGGTGAGAAGTCTGATATTGCATAGCTTACATGGCTTCTTGCTAAATAATCCAAGCACTTTTTTTTTTCTTTTGTCCAGGATCTGTGGGAACAAGATAAAATTCAAACAGCAATATGACCCTTCCAAGGTTGTTAAAGCTTTATTCTACCAGAAATGCTGCAGCTTCTGTGGTATCTACAGTAGGAGGTTTGTGAGGACAGTTTGTGCGTGTCCGCTGTACACACTTCCATAAAACTTTACATCTTGGATTCTATAAAGCAGTTGCTGGTTTCTGTGGGGCTCTCTCTAAAGCCAGACTAATCAGCTCTTTCTTACTGCTGCTGCTTTGGGCTGCTTTAATATATGAACACTTGTTTTAAGACTGCACCATTCAAGGTATGGTTTTGTATATTTTTGTACTGGGACTTCTTTTTTGGGGCACTAATACATTAAATAAGACTTGGATGTTCAGTGATTTTTTTTTTAAACCTCCAAGTCCTGTCAGGTGTTTTATCTCCACATAGGTATTCCAGTGTAAGCCAACGCAAATGTTGGCAAGACAACAAGCCCTTTCTGCTTTTCTTGCATTAAGCAGTAACTCACACTAACTCCTGGGTGTCATCTCATTGCTGCTGTGGAATATAGCCGCGAGTTTCCCCCATATTTACAGAGAGGGAGAAACAGCTCTGGTCATTTTTAATTATGATAATTCTCCACAACTATAGTATTTTATGTGGGGGAATGTTTATGTATTTTGATGGAAGACTGTTTTTTTTTTCCTTACCTTTTAAGCTAATATATGTATTAAGGGCCTGGCCTTCAATAAAATAAAGCAAATATATCCAAAAAATGTTTTAGATGAATTAAGCAAACCTGCCAGTTAAATGACAGTTATTTTAATACAAAATTTCATTTGCAACAGTACCTCTTGCAGACTGCAGTAGGGAGGGAGAGCTTATTTTTTAAACAATCATCTGGCCGTTTCCCATTACTTCTTCCAACATGTAATAAGAATATTGCATCCTGAGAACTATAGGACTTTCTGCCTGTGATGATTGATCAAAGTGAAAGAAACAATAGCAACAGTTCTGTAGTTAATTTCACTGCTGTCCTCCACATATGCTTCATTTCCTGAAAAGCAGTATCAGTGGAATTCAAACAGTAGACATGCAGTAAACAGTTTTTCTTCACAGTGTGCCTTCCCTGTTTGTCACTCAGATGTTTGTGGACACCACAGTACTGTGTTTAAACTTGCTGATATTGTCCATTTACGTTATCTCTGGCAAATCCTTGCAGTGACCATTTGTGTGATTATGTAATATCGGTCACATAGTGCTTCCCCACCTTACATCCCTGTCATTCTTGTGTTTTTTTTTCTGTGATCAGTAGCTGACTGAAGTTGAAGAGCGGTAATGGTCCCAGAAGTTTGTAGTCTTATTTGCCTGCGATACAGGTGTGCTCACCACAACCTTGATCTAAAAATGAAAAATGTTGATCATTTAAGTGCATGTTATGTACTGTTAATGCCTTCAGATAATATCTTGCATTCTGTCAGTATTTTTAAATGTGCCTGCAAGCAAAGCTATCATTGAAGATCAGAGCCTCTCTTTCTGTTAGTCTGTAGTCTGATGATTAGAGATCAGCAGGTATTCCTGGGTAGTTTCTCAGAGCAGTAAATTTTAAGTAGCTACTTTACTTAGGAACAGGACAGACGTTTGGTAGCTGTAACTTGTTAAAGGAGAACTGCACCCACAGACTCGAACATGTTTATTTCATCATGGTTTGGTGATTCCTACATTTTAGCACCACACTGGGACTATTTACAGGTATTTAATTTGTTTTATATGTAATTTCTCAGTCTGACCACATGAGGTCTAGCATCTTTAAGTAATTCTGATTTATTCTGCCTCTAGGTATCCCACAATGCAGTGCTTGTCTGTAAAAATTACATCACACAGGCTTCTTTCTTCCTAATGCTCCTGTCACTGCATTGCTTTTACATGCATATACTGCTGTCTCAGTCAGTTTCAAGTAACATTTCATGCTGTTCAGTGATTACTTAAAACACACAGTGCAAATGCCATAGAACAGACTTTCAGAGTGCTTTTTACTGCTGCTTCTTTTTAGAATGGCTAAAGTGCCGTCTTTTGTGAAGCCTGGATTGTACTAGTTTGACTCCTCTCCCATCCTCCTTCACACCTAACTTCTCTAGCTGTCAAAGTGCTAAGGGTAATTTGAGCTATTACCTGCTGTGATTGACAGCTCACAGCAGGAGACTTGACTCGTGTACTGTTTCCTTGTTCTAACCTTTACTTTCTGTATGGGTAGTGGAAGGACAAGGGAGCTGTGACATCACAGCATGCATGGGTTTTTAGGACAGTAGAGGTGATGTCAATTTGGGAGGGAAATGGCCAGAAAACTACCTGTATTCAGTGGCCTTGATGACAGTGAATTGGAGACCGCAAGCAAGGGCGGGACAAAAGTTTTTTGAAAGTGAAACCACCACAATGTGCAGTAAGGTACTGTTCTAGTGGAGAGAGAGAGTGTCAATTTAAAATATTTTAAATGCTGTATTTTTGTTTGTTCATAGCAGAGACAGTAAATAGGGAGAAAAGACGGAGAAGTTGAGCATTTAATAACAGAATCCCATTGTTGCCCTTTAATATGGATGGAGAGAGACCTGATAAAGCCTGAGCACTGTAGTGCTGTGTACAGGGTATAAACTGTAGCAACTGCTTGCTACCTTTCTAACATGCAGTCTGCTACTGTTTTGACAGAATTAAATTTTTTTTTTTTTTTTTAATAACTAAAATGAGTGGAAGAAGGGTTGGGGCAGGAAGCAGAAATGGGACATGGCTGGTTGGGGCAGGAGTGTGTCTCATGTATCTGGCCAATGTTTCGGTGTGCCAGTAGAAGCAGATTATTTTTTATTGTGCTGTTCACTTGAACAAGGGGAATAGAATCCTGCAGGTTTGCAAAAGTCATTTTTTTTGCTCTTTACTTGAGGGAGTGGGATACTAGATTGTGGTACTGGTAAAGGGTGCTGGTTGAGCTAGCAACACTTGTAAGTATATAATATATAATAATGTGTTTGGGTGTGTGTGTGTGTAGAATCTCGGTATCTTTTGTAGTAAATATCTGAAAATTAACCATGCATACAGTAGTGTTTGCATATCTAATTGCAGCACTTCAGATCCACTTTCAACATTTATTACATACTGTAGCTTTCTGACATGTTTTTGTTGTTCACTATGTCTCTCACTGATTTTGTGTCAGGCTAATACTAAGAAACCCAACTATGTAAGAGGGATATTATAGTATGTATAGTGCATGCATCTAGATGGTTGAGTTTAAGACCCAGTAAATCCCTTCTTAAGGGTTCACATTGCTCAAGCATTGTGACATTATTACATGGGAAGCTGGATTAAGGTGGACAATGGCTTGGCATGGTGGTTGTACTTCATTTACATAGTATAGTAATAAGTTAACAGTTGTAGTTGGCTTAATTTGTTAGAGCTTTAATTTGTTGATGGATTTTTAGAAAACACAGGATTAATTCAGGAAGGGATGTTTTTCCCAATTTATTACTAGCCTGTGGAAGAAAGATTGTTACTGTTTGAGGGCCTTAGAGTGAGGTAGGCAGAACCATGTGACTGGTGCATTGAGTAATTACAAAAGTGGCAAGAAAAGGGAAGGTAGCAACTCCCGTTCTTATAAGAGTCTGGAGTTAGAAATCAATATAATGAAATACTTCTTGCTGCAAAGGCGGAGGAAGTCTGTAAGGCAACCTAACATTAGGACCTAGGTTGGCTGGGGAAGAGAAGAAAACTAAACCATTTATGAAATCCTAGGGTTCTTTTTTAAGAGAAATGTTCTTGTCTTTTATCTTACTTGGCAAAATAAACTGGTCACCCTGCTTGGTATGGTATTGTTTTTTATGCCCAAGGTAGGTTTTACAGAATGGTATGGGGGTTCCTATTTCTGTACCATAAGTGTGGATTTTTGTGGATGCAGTTAGCATCTTACAGGATCCACAATTTTTGGCACATTTACCTCCTCATTAACAGGGACCGTCTTATTGCCTTACTGTCTTAATTCCTCATTTCAAGTTAATGTTTTTTAGACCTTATTGCTTGCAGTTAAGAACCCTAGACATTATCTAGGTTATTGTATAAAGCTTCACTTAATTACAAATTCCTCTATTTAGCTCCTCACAGCTGACCTACTGCTGTCTTAGGGCTTCTGCTCATGTGCAAGTCTGTCCTTTCTTCCCTGGGAGTAACTCCGAACCCATACTCAAGGCCAGTGAAGACGGAGTACATGGGGCAGCATCATATTACTGCCAAGTAGTGTTTATGTGCCCTAACTTCCCTTCCCCTTGGATGCACTCATACGTCCAGGGCTGGGCATTCATTTGGGTGTGTTGGAATATCAACTTGCCTTTGTAGCAACACAGCCAGTGCTTTGTCCACCCTAAGGACAGTGCCCCTCTGCATCCCCAGCTGCCACTGCAGATCAACCACAAGGTCCAATTGAGTCCTCTTCATCTGTAATAGGCAAGCCCATTCTTTGCTTGCCGGTTGCTCAGGTATCTAACCCACTAATTGAACGTGGGTCACCTAGGCTGTAGTTAAGGCTTTAGTCCCCTACGTCAACGTGCTGGCTACTACTGACTGCATCAGTATTTCCTTAAAACTTCACTTCTGGAGCATTTGTAGGAGAAAGGCTTTAACTTGTAATGGTGCTTCTCGTACAGCAGGGGAAGTGGAGCCATTAACTATTCAAAATACATGATTGAACTAACCATGTGGCCTGTAGGATGCTGTTAAGTATTCGCTGTTTAATCTTCAGATGATGCACCTGAATTTGATGAAGCATTGCTAGGTAAATTGAGAATGTTTGTTCTCAAGAAGCAGATAAGCAGCACTGCATTTTCACCTGCATTCAGTATTTACCAATTTCCCACTATGTAAAGAGATTGCTGCTTTAGTGATGAAAATGGTTCATACTAAATTTAGTTGATTACTGGATTGAAATCATAATAGCTGTTTTAAACAATTGTATTTAAGCCAGGCATAGATGGGCATATTAATTTTTTGGGGATGATCTATATGTAAGCAGTTCCTTTTGATTTGAAACTGATAAAATCTCTAAACTGGAGCAATGATTCAGATGTCTCCGTTTGCATGACTGGAACAAATAAACTGTACAAAAGGGGAACATTTGTGAACTTGGACACAGATTGACAGTTTTGGCTCATTGACCATGAGATTAATTTTGTATTTAATGGCATAATAAGTCACTACTGAGCTATTTGATTCCTATGTATCTATAATGCCAAATGTCAGTATCATGGCGCACAGTGTTGCTGCATATATAATTCTCCGACAAAAAGTACAGCACTGCCTTTTACAGTTAATAGGCTACTAGCCAACAGCAGTGCAGATTGCAACATCTTTCTTACCCCCAAGACTGGTTGACTGGTTATGTATGTAATGCAGTAGTGTTTGCATTTTATCTACTATGTAGTCTGATTAATTTGCTATATAAATGTATGTTCCTGTGAGTGTACTATAAAATCTTGTAGCAGATATAGTACATGCTTGCTCTCTTCGCTGCACAAGTGCAGCCTTAGAGGAACAGAAAGATGCAATATTTATAAAAATGTTTAAAGGAAATTCATCTGACCTTTGAGAAGGCAACACTTCTCAAAGGTATGTTATTTCAAGAGCACACAAAAGAATGTATACATTCCCCAAGGTTAACACAATTGAATTGACTGTACCAAGAAGTGAGTGGAATGGAGAGTGTGTGACTTTCTCTTTCTGTGTGCAAGAATAACGTAACATTCATAAATCCGGAAAAGTATGCTTTGTTGAGGTAGTTTCAAGTCTTTTCTGGATATAAAATAAAGATAAAAATAAAAGCTATAGTGGGTAAGCTCTGCATACCTTGTTAATTGTTTCAGTAATACCTGTACTTATGGGGCATACCATGAAGTGTTTAGGTATATGGATTAAAAAGGATTCTGTTGTGGCAGATAAGGTTATATGAGAAAAGACTGAATAGAAAGTACGTTAAGAAACGTTGATTATGGATAATTAAAGGTATAAGCAGATCTAATCTTGTGTACAGGTTGTGTATTTTTATCAACTGGATGGGGGGGGGGGTGTTGTTTGTTTTTTGCTTTTCTTTACCAGACTTGTCCAGTTGAGTTTAATAAAAAAAAAAAAAAAACTTTTCAGCAGAGGTCCAGGGAGAAAAGATCCAACATATTACAAATATGTTTAAACAGATGTTCAGTGATTATATGTGAACAGACATAGCATTTATTAATAAATGTATGTGTGATTAATTAGATTATATGTGGCATCAAGGCAAAGGTGATGCTATTAACAGTACTTGAGCATTAATAGATGTTGAATATTGAGCATTTGAAGAGGTGTATTTTTGCATTTGTCAAATGCATAAGATTATTTGATTAGTGCTTAGAAATTCAAACGGAGGAGAGGGAATGAACTGGATAGGTCCGAAAATGTTAATACTGTAGTTGAGGTGATATATAAAGCAGGTTCATATATGTATGTGTGTGTGTGTGTGTGTGTGTGTGTGTATATATATATATATATATATATATATATATATATGTTACAATAAGGAATAGATTAGAAGTATAGAGGTGGGGGTGATCAGTACAACAAAACAGTGTGTGTGTGCATATATATATATGTGTGTATATGTGTATGTATATATATATATATATATATATATATATATCTATGTATGTATATATGAATGTGTATGTATGTGTATATGTGTATATATGTATATGTATATATATATATATATATATATATATATATATGTATATATATATATATATATATATATGTATATATATATATATATATATATATATATATATATATATATATATATATATATATATATGGTTGTGGGGCATAGGATTCTTAATGAAGAGAAATGAAGACAACAGTGGAATTTATCATGGAGACAAATGTGAACAGATCCATTAATGTGATAGGTTAAATTGTTTTAAATAAGTTTCCATTCTAAATGGATGTTAGTGATAGTGGGATGTAGTTTGAGTTTAGCTACACTATTTGAATATGGAGTCACCTGCAACAGATTTGCATATAGTGTTTAGTGATTTTTCTCAAGTGGAAAATTTTATTGGTTGAGTAGTCTTGTATTAAGTTGTTAAAAGGCTGGACAATTTTCTGCCTTATATTGAAGTCTGTGTATTGTAGTTGAGAAAAAGTTTTGTGGTGTGGTAGTTCTAACCAGTTTAATTGTCTGAGGGCTAGACAGTGGTGTGTTCTATCATTATTGTTTACTGCAGACTTAGCTATTTTAACATTTCTCAAGTTTAGAGAGTTGAGACTTAAAGGGTAGTGAAGATTAGTACAGCATAGAGGAGAACTAGTTATAAAGTAGAGGGTATATGTGTGTTGGCTGCCTGTGAGGTACAGCTTTACTCCGTATAATGTATGTAATTTTTTAACTGATTATGATACATGATCAGATTTCAACTGGTAGTCTATGATGATGCTCAGCAATTGTGGTGTTTACTTGTTCTATCATGGTGGTATTTCCAGAGATTATGGTGAATAGTGTTTTGGTCAAGATGTGCTTTGTGTTAAAGAGCAGTATTTTGTTTTTTGTTTATTAAGGCTGCTTGGTTGTGAAATATTTAGTCATGTTTCACTCAGTACGGAGGATTGTGTAAGATGTGCTTTGTGGTAAAGAGCAGTAATTTTCTTTATTTTCCTCCTCCTCTTCCTCTTTAAGGCTGCTTAGTTGTGAAATATTTAACTATGTTTCACTCAGGAGGATTGTGCAAGGTCTTGACCCTAATATGGCAAATCTCTGTAATTGCTAAGTTGATGTATTGAACTATGTTGGCATATTTTGTAGCAGTGTGTAGAGGTCATTGAGGAATGTTAAAATATGGGACATACTTTAGATCCTTGGGACACCAATGTTTACTGGATTGAGGTGAATAAATCATTTTTCCTTTTCACTGCTTTTGCATTGTTTGAAAGTTTGCTATGGAGCCATTGCAGTGAAGAACACCTGGTAAGCCCCAAGGGTGAGAGTTTATATAAGAGTTTCAGGTGGAAGACTATCAAACGCCTTTGATAAATCCAGGAAGATGGAGACTAGGCTTTCTGCAATTCTGCAGGTGCTGACAGTATTAAAATTCAGAAAAGTAGCTGTGATGAAGATGTAAGCCATGTTGGCTTGAAGACTGCTGCTTTATCTGTTAGGTGAGAAGTTGCATATGAATTATTTTAATATTTTTGATGAGGGAGATAAAATGACAATTGGCCTGTAGTTTAAAAGATCTGTATTGACTCCACCCTTGTGGAGTGCTGATTTTTTTCCCGTACAAAGGGGACTTTTCAGTTATGGTTTGATTTATCTGAAATGAAACTAGATATGCAGTAACCTCATCTGCTGTTTTTAGAAATTTGCCAGGTAGATTGTCTGGGGAAGTTGTAGTAGGCTTTAAGTATTTTTGATGGCATCTGTGAAAAATGGTTGGAGAAAAGTTGAAGAATTTTTGTTAGAGTAGGGACATCAAGAGATTGATTAGTTGCCTGGTTGGTTAATGACTACTGTCTGTATAAAGTGGATAGTGAATTTGCATGGCTGTTGTATCAATTTCTTTGTCTGGTTATGGCTGTTAAGCTTCTCCTGGATTTAAAATTATTCATTGAGGCCCACGACAGTTTTGGATTATTAGTATGTATGTTTTGTTGAGTAATGGGTTTCTAATCTTTGGTAAGTTTTGTTAGGTTTCTTAGTTGTCAGTAAAGATTTGAAGAACTTTATCTGGAAGGGAAAGAGTGCAAGATTTAAGTGGAATATGTTGATCTCTCCATAAAACAAGATTGTATAGGGCTAGTTGATTTGAAGGAGCACTTTAAAGCTGGTTATTTAATGCTCAAAAACTTAACTCGGGCAGAAGGTTATAAATTGTAAAAGGATGAGAAGATAGGATTTTGAATTAGAGTGTAAGTTTTTATAATATTCTAGTTATTTTCTTTATTCATAAGGTAGAAAAAAGTTTTCTAAGACCTAAATAAGTGCAAGAATGGAAAAGACTTTACCGTTAGGGGTGTCTACAAGTAGGGAGATGTAAAAAAATAGATGAGTGCACTGAAACTTACTGGATGAAATTAGAAAAGGTGCCAATAACTCTGGAGGGGAAGGTAATAGAATGGGATGGTTCTGAGGAAGAATTTGGAAGGCAGGTTAGAGATTGCGTATATTCTTATCAGTGAGAAAAATAGGGGAGAGCTAAGTGCAAGGACAACCTTGGTAGGATTTCTAGTTGTCTAGAACAAAATATGTTGTTAATAGATAATTAGTAGAGCATGTAAAATACTGCATGATAGCTATAAAACTAAATCGGAGAATGTAAGAAAAGGTAAGATGATACAAAGGCAGATTATAAAGGAAAAATTGGTAGAAATTTGTAAAGATCAAGTAGACTACAAAATCCAGAAGGTTTAGGATTTTTGCACAAAAGTGCTTGCAGAGGTATTTTTGTACCCAAAGTAAACTTGGGGAAGAGTTTTCCTCAAGTAGGGAGTAAATGCTGAAGATGTGAAGGGAAGTGAGAAAGCTAGGAACATGTTTTTGCAATGTTGTGAGCCGGCAGATTTAAAAGATATATATCCCTATAGAGTACTTTAGCAGTAATGTTGGGGGAGCAAATGGTTGTAACTGATGGAATTTTCAGCTGGGATAAGGGATCTCAGTTGCTTGGACATTAAGGCCTTAATAACTAGAATGCTTTTAGCAGCTAAAAAAGAAATTACTAGAAAACATAAATGAAATTCTAAACCAACTGTCTGTTGAATATTGTCAAGGAGTTTAAAACAATTGGAAAAATCTTTAGAATAGGAAGGAAATAAACTTCATTGGCATACATGGAATTTGTGGGAGCAATATAAGTAGAGTAATGTTCAGGAGGAGTGAAGTGTAAAGGAAGGCAGGAATTGAGCAATCAATTTAATACTGGAGTGAAAGAAAATGTTTAAAAAGAAAACCTTTATGTATACTGTACAGTAATAATGGTGGAAACTTTTTTTCTTTTAATGTATGTGAATTTGTGTTGCAAGGTAAATTGTAATTGTGTTGCAGAGGTGTTAGAAAGACTTGTTTTTCCTGCCTTGGTTCTTCGTTTGAGATCACGGTCTCATTCTTCATAGGGTATTCCAGATGTGAGTAGCTGTCCTGTAGTGTTGCCACCTTTTCTGTGGGCCAAAGTCGGGCATGCATGTTTGGCCATTATGGCACTGGCCACACCCTCTGCCATGACATCACTGCAGGATTGTTGGAGAGGCAGTTATGGGTACAACAGTTATTGCAACATACTGAAATCCTCACCAACCATTTAAATTATGCAGCTTTAACAGTAAAAGTGAAGCATTACTGCAAAAACCTACATTATCTGTAACAGTAAGTAAACTTTACAAAAAAAATACACTACTCCTATTAAACAGACCATTGTTTACACTGAACAAGAAAACTAAAAATTTTCATACTGCACACAAGCGCACATTTTTTAACATGTATAATTGAGTATGTTTATTATAAGTAAAAAAAAATATCAAAATAAAATGCCTTGTGTACTGTACACTACAAAAAAACTGAACTAAATCACTTCTTTTAAAGTGTGTGCTTTGCATTTAATTTGATGGCATAAAGTGCCTGGTTTGAAATAATTGAATAAAACTCACTGCATTTCATTTGGTAATTTACAGTCATCATTAGCTTAGCTTTTAATAAGCCCACACTGCAACAGTTTTGCACATCTGTCCATTTATTTTTCACTGCAGAAAAAACTCTCTCCACAAATGCATTGGATATTTTATAGACAGTACCCTAGCAATCACTGAATATAGAGCAGTCAGTTCAGGCCTTTCTCCAAAAAGCTTTAGCCACTTTCTCTTGGAGATAAGCCTGTGGTACATAATTTTTGGAGAAAGGACGTGATTGCTAAACAGTCCTGGAAGTGGTGGTCTTCATTTATGTCCTGCAGACTGAGGTCAGTGGGCAGACTGAGTAAGTCACTGAAAACAAAGGGCTCAGCTAAAGATAACTTGGTGTAAACAAGTAGTTGTTTCCACTAAAGTCAAACCACTGTTCTAAGTACTTAACTGCTGTCTCCAAGAACATGATGGTCTCTTCAGTTTGTGAAAAGTGCTGTCTCGTGTGTTCATAAGGCCCTACATTTTCCACCAAAGAAAGCATTTTCAGCTCTTGCCTGCAGTTTTTCCTTGAGAGAGACCATCACTGAAAATGTCTCTATGGCAGTAAGTGCTGCTTTTTCTAATATATGCACGTGTTCAGTGAAATCCACAAGAACGACACTGAGTGCATATTATACTGGGGTAGTGTGAGTAATGAATTCTCGCCATGCTCATTACCTGAAAAGTGCTGCCGTTATGTGTAGGGGAGGAACTCTTCTTCTCCCCTGGGGATGAAATACTACTGGAGCACTGGGAGATTTTTCACTGCTGTGTCAGTGGCTGGCAGGAGTGACAGCCACTCTGTTTGCACATGCCTTGAGAGACTAAAACTACATGCCATAAAACTCATGTATTTCAAGTCTCTGGTCCTTCTGGCAGAACCTTAGAAATGGCTGAAAAGATTTATCACAAACACTTCCATGCCATGAGGTAGTTGTGCTGCAGTGTTTTTGGCTGCATTATCAATAATGTTGGTACCGCAGTTAGCCTCCTAGAGTGATGGGCGTTTGCATACACACCAGATTTCTTTCCATAGTTCACACTGGCATTATCAGCCCCATATGCTGAAATGGTGTTCCAGAGAAAGGAGTGATTTTCCATAATATTCGAAATATGTTGATATAGCCTGGGCAGATTCATCAGGGCCTTCATAGAAGTCCAAAAGAATATTCGACACCCCTCCTTTGGGAAAAATACTTCACAAGTGGAAATAATTTTGTTTCCCTTGTTGAAAGCATCCAGTGATAATGCAAACGAAGTGCTTGGTTTCTGCAAATCATGCATGAGACATTCCAGTAAGTGTGCTCCCAAAACATTTTCAGCAGTAGGTTCAGCCTTGGATCTTCCACAAGATGTTTTTTTGCAATGTCCAAGTCGCTGTACAACTGGCTGGCCAGTCTTACTCCCCCATCCAAACTGTAACAGGAAGTATTGTGCTTAACTGCATGGAGCAACTCCAAGGCTTCTGCTACATTGATCTTAAGTTCAGGTCCTTCGAGGTTTGTATTCCTTGCTCACTGTCATCAGCTGAATGGATTTGGCTTATAGAATAGCAGTCTTATGTTCAGTTCCCTCATGTTATGTGACATTATTTCTTCCACCATGGGTGACTAGGAATTCCTTTTTGCAGTACCTGCAGAAAGTTTTCAGATCATTCATTTCTCACTCCAGTCGAACTCCATTTTCCAAACATCTTGCCACTTGCACATTCTCTTATTGGTGGGAGACTGTGATGAAGATGCTGCTTTCTTCATCCTTGAATCTGTACTTAACCAATGTACAACACATCTAGCAGAACTGAGTTAGTAGGATGCAGTAACATGATGGCATGCAAAGGAACTGACTAGGGACACTGGCATACGAAATAACTGGCTTAAAAAATTGGCATCTAAAACAAGAAGCAGTTGATAAAGTAGTTCTGTGATTTACTGAAGACCTGAGGAAAGGAAAAGAAATTAATTATTACAACCCATTTAAAAAGTAGAAGAGTTAGACTTAATGGACAGGGAGGTATTTTGGGCATTAAAAGTTTGACAATTAACACAGCTGGTGGCCATACCTCTCCGCCTCTTGGGAGCAATAAATCTGGAAAAAAACAAGGATAATGGGGGGGGGGGTATAAAGGCCTAAAATCTGGGATAGATTTTAATTGTTGCTCTTGCAAACTCGGTTGCTAGGTTTTAAAGCTTTAAATTAACATGAATTTTCCAAAATATTTAAAGTTTGAACCTTGTTGTGAATCTAATGACATTAGTGACTTAAAACCCAAATGATTTGCCAGAAACACAAAATTTTCTTGGCAAGAGACCAAAAATGAAGCAAAAAAATGGACATTTTGCAAAAATCGGTACCAAGAGGTTTGGCTTCCCTGCTGCACTGGCTGGCTTCCTGCTGCACTGGCTGGCTGGCTGGCTTCCCTGCTGCACTGGCTGGCTGGCTGGCTGGCTAGCTTCCCCTGCTGCACTGGCTGGCTGGCTAGCTTCCCCTGCTGCACTGGCTGGCTAGCTTCCCCTGCTGCACTGGCTGGCTGGCTAGCTTCCCCTGCTGCACTGGCTGGCTGGCTAGCTTCCCCTGCTGCACTGGCTGGCTGGCTAGCTTCCCCTGCTGCACTGGCTGGCTGGCTAGCTTCCCTGCTGCACTGGCTGGCTGGCTAGCTTCCCCTGCTGCACTGGCTGGCTGGCTAGCTTCCCCTGCTGCACTGGCTGGCTGGCTAGCTTCCCCTGCTGCACTGGCTGGCTGGCTCGCTTCCCCTGCTGCGCTGGCTGGCTGCCGGGCTTCCCCTGCCACACTGGCTGGCTGCCTGGCTGGCTTCCCCTGCCACGCTGCCTGGCTGGCTTCCCCTGCCGCGCTGCCTGGCTGGCTTCCGCTGCCGCGCTGGCTGGCTGCCTGGCTGCCTGGCTTCCGCTGCCGCGCTGGCTGGCTGGCTGCCTGGCTTCCCCTGCCGCGCTGGCTGGCTGGCTGCCTGGCTTCCCCTGCCACGCTGGCTGGCTGGCTGCCTGGCTTCCCCTGCCGTGCTGGCTGGCTGGCTGCCTGGCTTCCCCTGCAGCGCTGGCTGGCTGGCTGCCTGGCTTCCCCTGCCGCGCTGGCTGGCTGCCTGGCTTCCCCTGCCACGCTGGCTGGCTGGCTGCCTGGCTTCCCCTGCCATGCTGGCTGGCTGCCTGGCTTCCCCTGCCGCTGGCTGGCTGGCTGCCTGGCTTCCCCTGCCGCGCTGGCTGGCTGGCTGCCTGGCTTCCCCTGCCGCGCTGGCTGGCTGGCTGCCTGGCTTCCTCTGCCGCTCTGGCTGGCTGGCTGCCTGGCTTCCCCTGCCGCGCTGGCTGGCTGGCTGCCTGGCTTCCCCTGCCGCGCTGGCTGGCTGGCTGCCTGGCTTCCCCTGCCGCGCTGGCTGGCTGGCTGCCTGGCTTCCCCTGCCACGCTGGCTGGCTGCCTGCCTGGCTTCCCCTGCCACGCTGGCTGGCTGCCTGCCTGGCTCCCCCTGCTAGAAACGAGACAAATCTGTCTCGGCATTAGTGGCTGTAGAAGCACTAATAAAAAAATAAATGAATTAAAAAAATGCTCTACAGCCACTATCTTTGTAGGGTGGTTCTTGCCTTAATCCTTGGCCCTTTTATTATCAATTGCGGCCAATTGCTGCACTATTTACAGCACCCAGGCATAACAGGAAAAAGCTCTGCCTGTAGGTCTGGGTTGGTGACTGAATCAAATTGCCGTGGAAAAGCAAGTAATTGTGGCTTTTCCACGGCAGTTCTGTGCAATCTAAAAGTAGGATTTTAAGTCCCACTGCTTTGCACAGTGGGCAACAGTTTAAGGAAGCTCTACTCATGTGTCTTGTTGATAACAGAATGGGTGGCAGCCTTATGAGTGGAAAAAATTAGGGAAATTTTTTTTTTCTAATTCAAATAAAATACTGAAAACTGTTGTATCTAAAATAATGTACTACAACGGAAACAACCACACTTCCAAAATACACTAACTCTCATCAGGATTAATAAAATCTGCAACTCTTTAGTTTTTTTTAGACTAAGGAGGCTTCTTGTAGGTCTTGCAAAATCTGAGGCAGGCTGTATTGATGCATTTAAGGTCCCTTGTAGAATTGCTGGGATGAGATAACTTGAAGCAGGCTTAAAGGAGTCATAAGACAGTTACAAGATGAGAGAATTTGTAACCTCCGTCACAGGTTTGCCTGCCTCAAATGGCAAAAGGTCTCCCTCATCGGGGTTAGTGCCAAGAATGTCCTTTCAGCAGTATTACGCAAGTCTTGAGACTTAATCAGTACTTGATTTTATTTAATATTCTTTGATTTCTATCCCTTAAAAATTTCCTGTTTATGTAGGAAAGTGGATTTGTCAGGGAGCACCCTATTTGCTAATGCACTGCAGAGCATTGTTGCATTGGGCACATGGGTGCTGAGAGTGAGGAAGGTGAGTTATAAATAAGACTCCATTCCCAGCACCTGAAGAAGGGACTTCATGGTCAGCTTCTGTGAACCTGTAGGCATCCTGTACTAGCCAGTGTAATTTTTGGGGTTGTAGGATATCAGTGGAATGAAAATCTTATTTTTTTTTCTCAATATCTTTTGAAACGCCCAAATAACATAGGGTTGCATAAGGTAAGTAATTTTATTTTGGCAGTCTGTAATTCAGTTCCGTATGTTCTGGGAATGAAGCAGCTGCATTATTTTCTGGATCTGCAAACAAAGGCAGTGGGCCATATATGTTCCACGTATACTTCTACATACAATTATTTATTGCAATGCAGTATATTAGAATGAAAAAATTAAAAAAAAAAGCACATTTACCATGCTTTTATTTCTGTTAGTTTACTGGCTTTTTCCCCAGGAGTGCCAGGCTGGCAGTTTGTATCTGTCTATATGTGTAAGTATATTTGTCTTGTTCCTTCAGGCAGCTTTTCTTTCAGTACTGGAAGGATAGTGCTGTTAAGAAACTTGCATTTTCTGGGGTGGGGGAATTGTTATTGACTAGTAAATTACCTTAAATTTCTTGCTGAAAAAAGTGTTCAGCACTAAGCCAGATTTAAAGCAAATGATCAAACAAATTTTGTTTTATCTAACAATAAGTAAAATTTTAAAAAGTCTGGTATGTACACATTTTAAAACAAACGGGATAGTGAATCGAAAAGAACAGGTGTCCATTTATTCACAGTTCTGAAAACAAATAGCCCAACTTGCACTTAATCTGCCTCTGCATGATAATAATTGTCATTCGTCTTGTGTATTCAATTTAGGCGATGAGGCTTGGGCGTTCAAGTAGTTTACTACACACAAACGCATCAGGATGGATGACTGCAACATTAAACTTAGACTGACTGCTACACACATACATGCTTTCACTCCGGCTGCTCACTTAAAATGGCACTCTTGCTTGTATGTGCTCGGTACTTGTATACATGTGCCACAAACTGGAATGTCTCTTAAAGGTAGAACACACAATCTGATCTACAATAATCACATAATTCGGGACTAAATGACTTCATTGCAGTGGAGAAACTTTCCTAAAATATGATGTGATAATCAGCTGTACTAATGTTCTTCATATCCAGGGATACTAGCTGTAATTAGTTTTCAAGCACACAGAGCAAAAACGCATATGCTTTCTGTTTCATGGTTTTAACCCATGTAATGTTTTTTTACTGATGTTGAAAAAAAGTTGCATCATCCATGGATAAGTTGTTACAGTAAAATTCAGAAAGTGAGTACAGGTAAAGTAAAATGATGAGAAAAGCATGCAAAAAATGAACTTTCAGAATTCATTAGTCTCATCTGAATTATTTTGTGACTGTGCTTCGTACTTGACATTTTAAAGTGACATTAAGGCAGTGTAAAATTCTAAGCCATTAGGTGAACTTTTTAAGTTTTGTGCATTTTTCCCAGGTTAAGCAACGTTCATTTAGTTTTTATTTCCCTAGAAATGGCCGGTGAGTTTAGGTTTCAGAAGATGTCTGTATTTTGGGGAAGTTATTAAAGAGAGACAATGCAGTAGAGTAGTGCAAAATACTACCAAATGTTTTGTTTAATGGGTAATTTAATGCCAGAGGAATTGTAACAACATGAAAAGTTGATGTCTGGTTAAAGGGCCGTTGTAGATCAGTAAGTGTACATCAGTGTTTTTGGGGCAGAGCTGCACTCTGTTACTATGTGGATCTCAGTAGGACAAAACAGCTTTTTGGCCGACACTGTAGTAGAATTTGAACAGGCTGTGCGCGTACTGAAGCAATATCAAAATTAAATATGGGTATACACCATGTTAACAGGACCACTTCATCAAATTTCTGTATAACAGTTTGCTTAAAAACAAGCTAGCTTATCCCGGATGCATCTCAAAACCAGAATTGTTCATAAAGAAGTGGAAATGAAAGGAAAGCCCTTTTTGCCATGTGTCCATATTTAATGCAGACCTTTACTCATGACTTCTGCAGTTTCTCTGAGGATATATTGGCAATGATCATTCTTGCTTGATCAGTTGTACTTTGTTCCAGATTAATTACATGTGTTGGTGTTGACTCAGCAATACAATGAACAGCTAAGGTCATACCTTTCAACCATGAGATCAAGAAATCCAGACAAAGCCCTAAAATAATAGTGGGACAGGTTTTAAGCATTTCTCTTATAAATTTAGAAAGTTGCTAGAATAAGTTTTGTGTTAATGTGCATTTTTTGAAGGCTATAAAGTCTAAAACTGAAATGCAAAAGAGAGGTAGGAGGCTGGCATAATGGTTAAGGTGTTTACCTTGTAGTCACAAGGTTCAGGGTTTAATTCTCACAGGGGGTAATTGGCTAAGTTTAAAATGGCCCACACGGGCAGTTAGTCTAGTATTAGTCTATGAACCTATGAGCTATGTCATTCATTGTTGACTTCAGTCCTCTGTGAGTTCCTTAAAAAAACAAATTTTTTTGAGGAGACCAAAAATATGAGGTGAAAATCTGGACATTCTGTGAAAATCTGGACACTTGAGAAAGGTATGGATAACTTATCAGTTTCCGTATTTCTTTCTAAATATATGTTTTGAAAATAAGTAAACTGCAAAGCTTAAACCTGTGGGGTATACGTTGTGCTTTTACATCCAAATTAAATTGTATGATAAAAATAGCACAAATTACATTAAATATATATTTTGACTGAGTCAATGGACATTGCATTCTGATGCATGCAAGTTTGTGCACAGTGGCATCCAATTTTATGATGTCAGAATATTCAACACTCCGGTATAATAAATGGCCAGCTGTTCAAAAGTGCTTCATGTTAGCTGGGATATCTCCTTACCATTAGTGTTCAGTACCCCCAAAGTTGAGTGTTAGCTAAGATGCTCCTCCGTCCTTTGAAATTACAAAAAGAAATTTCAAACTGCTTTCATTCTGAAGGTCATTCAAATTGGCCACTTCTAAAAGGTTGCCATTGGGCCATTTAAAAATGCTGTACAGTTAAAACTTCACAGTGTTGCATTTGCCAAGAAATGCTTTAGGTCATTATTGTACAGTTATTTAAGGACTTTGTTGAAAAGACATTACCCATCATTGTGCAAGTCCAAGAAGCTAATTATGGTGATGTCCTTATTTTTCCTCAATGAATGCATTATGGATCTGACATCTGACCAGACACTGCCGCATTCTAAAACTTTGGATCCAACTTTCAAGCTCCTCTCTCTACCCATAGTACCCTATACTGTTACCAATACCTCAGATCTCTTTTGTTGCCATCTCACACAGATGTGATTCCTCTGTCTGAGCATCTTTTTAGGCCTTATTGGTTTGAGAAGTGTTTTTTTTAATTAGAAATACCCTACTTTTTCTGTTTAAATCAGATAATGCCTCTCTTAGTTTTTTTGTTTCTTTCCATTAGTTCCTTATTTAAAGTAATTTCTTAAGTACCATTGTTGGTACTCCTCTTCCTGCTGTCACTTTCTTACCCCTTTTTTGGCAGAGTTTTCGCTAGTACTATCATTGGTTGATCTTTTATTTATTCCCCTTTGTAGTTTAAATACTGTGGCTAAGAAGCCTGCAGAGTTTAAAAAATGGATTTCCTGTGTGCAAAAAAAATTCTGAATTCGGATTCCCACAGGGAGTGCGTTTACTGTTTAGTGGCAGCACATCTATGTATGAACTTCACCATTCGTGCTGTATTTAACTGCAGGGCTGTAGCAGACTTATGGAACAAATTAGTCCTTAAAGGGTTAATACCTTTCCTTCTTTTTCCTCCTCTGGGGCTAAAACCTCCAGCAAATTGACCAAATCTCCTTTGGAGCATAGAAAACCAATCTCTGCCCAAGTTTCCAAAGATGACTTCATCCTCCGAGCCTACTCAAAAAAACTGGCGATCTTAAGATCTTATTTTATCAGATTCATAGAGAAAAACTTTGGATCTTAATCCTTCAGATCCGATGGTCATCTCAGGTGGTCCACCTGCTCAACCCATGGATCCAAAGCCATTGGATTTGTCCCCGGGTTCTTCTCATATGCCGAAAACTTGCTCACCCAAGTTCGTTGTCAACCCTATTTCTTCTCTGCTCCATTCTCCTTTCATGCAAACTCTGAGGAAGCACTTCAGATCTCATTCTACCACCTTATCTGTCAGGTCCTTCAGGAGTCTGTCGAAAGCTGAAATGGATAAGATGATGAGAAAGTTCCTTAGAGTTCAGATCCAGAATGGGGTTATACCATCTCCCATCAGATCTTTGTCTTCCTGCCACTGGCCATACAGTTATCTCCTTCTCTGGTCTGTCCTTCAGTTTTGGAGGACCAAATCAAGGGATTTGAGTGTACTGGTGTTGCAGCCAGAGAGAATTAAATCTTTGACCCCAGAAGGTTTCCATGACCACTTCTGCTCCTGTTCATTCAGATTGGGATGAGTCTGTGAGAGACAACATCTGATCGGTGGGGCAGGGATCTACTCCTCCAATAACGTTAGATCCATCCTTGACACTCCTGAGCTTCAACTCTAGATAGCTCTGGTGTGGCTCCCTTCTCACAGCATGGATCTGGACAAAGTCATGGTCTCTCTGTTTTAGAAGTCTCAGCTCTGGTGCAGCCAGCCAGAGCTTCTCTTGGTCCATCTGCCTTTGAAGTTGTGGAGAGGGGATGGGAGGTTAGCATAATGGTTATGGTGTTTGCCTTACAAACACATGGTGCAGGATTTGATTCTAAATTGGGCTAATTGGCTAGGCTTAAAATTGCCAACAAGGCCAGTTAGCCTAGTACTAGTCTATGAATCTATGAAAAAGAGCCAGTCTCTCATACATCCTCAAGCCCTACACCTTTTCCATCTATGGTTCCGGACTCTGATCCCATCAGACCCTACTCCACAGGGACAGCCAGTACCATCTAGCTTCCAGACAGTTCCTATGGAAGGATTACCCCTCTCTTCATACAACTTTCCAGGGCATCCTATTGAGAAGGTTCACTGGAAGAGACTGTGTAAAAGGAGGCACACAGATTCCCTCTTAGAATCTCTCACTGAAGATACTGACTTTGACGAAGGGGAAGGGTCTCACAGATTGCCATTTTGGAAATCCTTAAGCAGAAAGGTGGTTGGGCACCAGAAAATCCTTCTCCTGTTGAGTCATTATTTGTGGTGATTTTGGTGCTGGTCCATCTGCATCTTGGATGACTCCCCCAGCTGATTAGACCCTAGTCTCTTGAAGGGCATGGAAGGAACTGGATTCTTTTGAACCAATCTCATGTTGTCTGGTTAAGATTTTAGCTTCTCCAAATGATAAGCCCCGCTGAAGTAAGAGAGTCCCTGTTAATACAATGGTTACAGAGACTGCCACTGAGGAGGAGCTATCAGAACAGAGCTCCTCTGTCCACCCACATAACAGTCTGTCTGAGTCATTGGACAGGTTTGGAAAGTACTTGTTTGCTTCAGTGACCTTTGCCTTGAGGTTTCTGAACTATATGGTGTACTTTAACACACTGCAGAGGGATTTGACCAAGGAACTCTCAATCTCTGAGTCCATGTCTGTAGAGTATTACAAAAGATCATCTTCATAGCTGATCACTCTATTCATCTATGCCCATTGAGTCCATGAGGTGGATTTCTCATCCAGCAGAAGGCACCTCATGGGCTGCCAGTTCAAGCATTGCCATTAGTAGACATGTCTGGTGTGGTTATACAGTTTTTGCAGAGCCTTCCAAATCTTTCATCAATGCACATTTTGATGAAATATCCTTCTTTGGATGTGTGAAAGAAATGTTTTCTAGCAGTGAACAGGAAGGAAAGAGACAGTCTGACATAGGGATTCACTATCCTAACCCTCAGCAATCTTTTCAAGGAATCAGAGGAGGCAAGAAAATGTGGTTCCATAAATCCCAGGGATCTTTCCAGGATTCATGTGGAGATAACTTCCTCAGAGGCAAAGGAAGAAGTTCAAATGGAAGATGGCATCCATGCAGCAGAAGAGGCTCTCAAAATCAGGGTTTGAGATTCCTTTCCTGTTGGACCCTATCAGCTTTCCTGAAGATTTGCCCAACTGTCAACCTCTGGAGACAGTTGGAGGATGCTTGTCCTTGCACCCAGATGCCTGGGCTGCTACCACAAAAGATTCTTGGGTGCTAAAAATAATATCCAGAGGATACTTTATACCATTTTCCCAAACTACCACTGCCAAAAGAAGAAAGCTTCCTGACATTTCACCCAGTCTGAGAGAAGCTGCAGCTCAAGAAATTCAGACGCTGCTGGACAAGAGTCGTCAGACCAGAGAGGATTTCAAACTTCCTTAAGGTTCTTTAGTGCCAAAGAAGACAGGGGTCCTGAGACCAATTTTAGATATAAGCAACCTGAACTAATTTGTGAGGAAATCTAAGTTCCAAATGGCCATGGTTCAGTCCATTCTACCTCTTTTATACAAGGGCTGTTGGATGTGATGCATCAAAATTCAGGCAAGTACTATCATCTCAAAATAAACAGATGCTCCTGAAGATACTTGCACTTTCAGTTTGGAAATGGTCACTATCAACTTAGAGCCCTGCTGTTTGGACTCACCACAGCCCACAGGGTGTTTACCAAGTATATGACAGTAGTAGCAGCTGCAAGGATTCAGAGGGTTTTCATACCTAAACTTTGGGTTCCTCACAGCCCCGACCATGCATCTTCTAGAACAGTCCAGGGAATATTTGCTCCAAATTTTGCCAATCACTAGGTATTACATTCAATATTTCCAAATACAAACTTCCACCAGTACAGAGCCTGGAGTTCAGTGGTGCTCATCTAAACACAATAAGTTGGATTGGTTTATTACCTTGTCATCGTATGTGCACAGTCAAGTCATTGGTTCTTCAAATTCTTCCTCCTGCCAGTCT
Source organism: Protopterus annectens (assembly GCF_019279795.1). Taxonomy (NCBI): domain Eukaryota; kingdom Metazoa; phylum Chordata; order Ceratodontiformes; family Protopteridae; genus Protopterus; species Protopterus annectens. The sequence goes on from NC_056739.1 coordinate 1,465,578,977, forward strand.
TGTTCTTCAGGCCCTAGGTTCCATGACAATATCTGTAGTGGTATTCCCATTAGCATGTTACTGTATGCGTCCTCTTCAGTGATCTCTAGCTGTTCAGTGGTGTATTTTTCAACCCTATCCTTTCCAGTCACTTACTCTGGTATGCAAAAATCATATTTGCTGCTAGATCCAGTCAGATGACATTTACATAGATTGTTCCCTCATTCTGTCTCCCTGATTAGCCACAGTGATCACAGACACCTTCCAGCTGGGGTGGGGGTGGGCAATTTCTAGGGAAGAACAGTCACAAGGCATTTGGGCCTCCCAGGTAATTGGGGTCTATAGTACGTGATCATACACCTAAACATCGACCACGTAATATCGAAAGCAAAAAACAGCGATTGGTCAATTTAATGCAGGGAAAGATTTCTTTTGGCAGTTTGCTGGATTTTTCCATTTTCTCCTGTGGAGCGATCTTGGAGTTGGTATATTTAGTTGGGGGTATGGGGGGCATAGCTCCCCCACATCGGGGGGGGGGGGGTGAATCCCCCCACTTAGTTTGGCTGTAAAGTTAATTTTTTTTGTGGCAGACAGTAACGTTTGCCTGCAGCGTTTGCTGTTTTGAAGTTCGATATTACGTGGTCGATGCTTAGGTGTTCGATCACATAATCATTAGATCACGTAATATAAACCCAGTAATCAGTGTCCTGGAGATGAGCAGTCCTAGCATTGCAGGCATTTCAAGATGTTTTCCCTCCGAGGGCCATTTCGATCCAAACCAACATGTCTGTGGTCTGGTAGATCAAAAAACAAGGGGGAACTTGATCTTCCCCCTCTGCTGAGAAGCTGTGTGTGTGGCAATGGGCAATCTCCTCCAACCACTTTCTAGTAGCAAAGCATATCCCGGGGAAGTCTAATGTACTAGGGGACAAACTCACCAGGTCCATTCTGATGCCTCTTGAGTGGTTCCTTAATCAGTGGAGGAGAAAATTTTCTGTCATTTAGGGCCAATCTTACTGCAGTCTTTTTGTTTTTCCCCACAGCAGCAAATGCAGCAGGTATTTGGCCTTGATCCCCCCTCAGAGGGAGTCACCAAGAGATGGCTGTAGACCACGTTTGAGCCTCCAGTTTCCTTTACACCTATCCCCCAGTCCCTCTGATTCCAAAAATTTTTACAGAAAGCCAGTTGGTTGAAGAGTTTATCCTCATTTCCCCCTTCTGGTCTCACCAGGTCTGATTCCCCTTCCTTTGGCCTCATCTTTGTCATCCTCCTTGAATACTGGACCCAGTCCATATTTTGTCATGTCCCTTATGGATAAAAATCACAGTATCCCAGCCCCGATTAATTGCATGGCTTCTCCAGTTCTATAAATAGCTAGACAGCATAGGCTTTCTTCCCCAGTTTGTGATGTACTTTTGTCCTTACTAAAAGATTCAACTAAGAGGATTTACAAGAGTAAGTGGAAAAGATTATCAATTGGGCTCTGAAAAATGGCATTGATCCCTTGACTGCCCCTGTTTCTTCTGTACTGGAGTGTTTTAGCTTCCCATTTTAAGGAAGGTGCTCATTTTTCCGCAGTCAAAGTACAGTTGGCAGTCATACTGAATATTCACTCAAACTGTATAAGGCTTTTCTAAAGGGCACCCTTTTGCTCCAGTCCCCAGTGAAATATCTGTCACCTCCTTGGGATTTAACAGTAGTACTTCATGGCTAAACTCAACAATCCTTTGACACTTCAACAAAAACTGACTTAAAATTCCTGTTTTGGAAAACAGCCTTTTTAGTTGCTATTACATCTGCTAAAAGGATTTTTGAACTCCAGACTTTCATTGAAAGCTGCTGGCATTGTTTTTCATAAAGATAGGGTTACCTTATGGAACCAGTCCTTTGCTGCCAAAAGTGGCTTTTGAAACAAACATAAATCAAACCATTCATTTACTAGTCTACCCAAAATTCTCGAACAAGGGAGAGTATATGCTACATCTTTTAGATGTGCATAGACAACTACATTTCTATTTAAACAGAACAAAAGCGTTTAGAAAAAACGGACCAGCTGTTTTGTTTCTCACACTTAATTGGCTGGATACTCTAATTTCTAAAGTTACTTTGGCCAAATGAATAACTAATTGCATTTCCTGGATATATTCCCAGCCAGGTCTCTCCTTACCAAAACCATCTAGGGCTCATTCAGCCATTTCCATGGCCACCTCATCTGCCTTCTGGTCTAGAACTAGCATTGATGTGTGTGCAGCAACCAGCTGGTTTAATGCCCATACTTTAATTACTCGTTACAAATTGGACATAATTTACAGAAGCAGAGCTGCTTTTGGTTCAGCATTCTCTGAAATATCCTTCCATGAGGGCCACCCAAGATCTACGTAGCTGGTGACTCTGTCCCATATGTTAAAGAAGAATGAAAAGGGCAGCATCAGATATTAAATTTATGTATGCCAAGATAGCTCAGTCGGTAGAGCATCAGAGTTTTAATCTGAGGGTCCAGGGTTCAAGTCCCTGTTCGGGCGTGTGCTTCTTGGATGGCACAGTGGTGTGCATTGTCACCTCACAGCAAAAGGTTCTCCAGTTTGATTCTCAGCCAAAGTGCCTTCTGTGCAGAGTCTTCATGTCCTCCCTGTGTTTGTGTGGGTTTCTTCCCACGTTAGAAAGACATGCATCTGGAGCGTTTCTCCCCAGGCCTCTGCTGAAAATTGACTCATTCCAAGTCGGACTTTCCCAGTAAACAAATACATAGTCATGGTGAGTACATTTATTTATCTGTTTATTTTCATTCTTCCTTATCTTCCCTCCCTCCTTACCCCTTTGTGTCATATTCTGAAGTGACCTGATGGACCTTTTGGAACCCATAAATCCAGGTTTGAGCCCTGGTCCAATTTCTTTTCTCTTCTGTTATAATTTAAGGGTTTTAAGGCAGCAAGCTCAATCTGAGTTATTGGGTATGATGTAGAGCAGGATGGGTAGAGAGAGGAGTTCAAGAATTGGATCCAAAGTCTGGACAATGCGGACGAGTCAGATCCAGGGTTGGATCCATAACCCACACATTGAAGAATGAAAATGGACAAACACATATGCATAGTTATGGTGAATACATAACTTTGATTTTCACATCCGAAGAAGTGATATAAAATGAATCAGTTTGTCAGTCTAACTCGCACTTAGTTTTCAGGTGCAGATTTCTTCACCTAGGTGGCCATCTTCTTCCAAAAAGCCCTCAACCTTCTGCAAAGAATCATTTCTTTCGTATCTGGGTGGTGGTCAGGGAACATTTTTCCAGACCTGTCTAGTAGTGGAAATCTGTCATCCAGCTCAGGTGGACAACTGAGCTGTTGGAGCAGGGTGCACAGTGTGTAAACTTAGATTTTTTTCATTGTGTCCCCCAGCTTGTTTGCTGTAGATGCTGACAGACCATTAACTTACCTCTGAGAGGGATACATTTCTATTCTAGGAGAAAAGGACATCTCTGTTCCACACCCCCCCCCCAATTCTGGGCATTGCATCTAAAACCAGACATTATAGGTTCATAGGCTCATTAGTGATAACTAGGATAATTACCTCGGGAGGGGGGGGGCATTTTATGCCTAGCCATCTTCTCAAATGCATCAAACCAGTTTTGATACCATAGAGTTATTTTAAGGGTTACATTTAGGCTTATGCATGCATAGTCAAACATTAAGAGGCTGCTATGTCTAACAGAGACAAAAGTGCAAGACAAGTGGTAAAGGTCTGATTCTCCATCCACCTGTCCAAGTTACTGTTTTTGCTTATTAATTTAATTGACATTTGTTTACTGGGGAAGTCCGACTGGGCATGTACCTATTTTCAGCAGAGGCCCAGGGAGAAAAGCTCCAGAAGTACAATAGTAAATTTAAGAGAGTCCATACATTACAGATTCACAACAACGAAGTACAGTTTGCATACAATGAAGGAAGGAGGAAAAAAATTTAGAACATACTATATACCCAAAATAATAAGCAAAAATGTTAGAACATACTATATACCCAAAATAATAAGCAAAAATGTTCGAACACAATATCTACAGACATCGACTCAAGCATTTTTGTCAGTAGATACTAATGAGATTTCATAAAAGAGAAAGGGTAAAGTACGAGTGGAATGAAAGAATATTTCAGTGTTTGGGTATACTGAAGGAAAGGCTAGAGAGGAGGGTATATCACAAGGGCTAGAAGTAGTACGTTCTGATATAAAAAAGCAATGAGTTCCAAGATGTGGAGGAGTGTGCACAGATCCAGTTGTTGGACAGATGTTTTCAGTCGAGACTTGAAGGATTACTAATGAGATATTAATCTGATTCTGGAGTACTAGTCCAGGATGTTCTCCCACCCACCCTGTTCTTGTTTTGGTGTTAATCTTGGTGGCTTTGAAACTGCCCGCCCCTCTTGTAAGTTTGTATTTGGATACCCATTTGCTCACTCAACTGAGTGCAGTGCGATCATATTCTGATTTCAGGCACTCCTACTGTGTACAAAGAGAGCATTTGAGGAGGACAACCCCTGTAGCCTCTTAATCCTGCTGTGATCCCTCCCTCAAAAAAAAAAAAAAATATATATATATATATATATATATTCATCTGCTCTTACTGTCTTAGTTGCTGTTCTGCGTGCTGTTATCTGTTCAGTTGTTCTTGATCTACACTTATTAATGCTTGTTAGTAGCCTTCTAATTTAATGCCTTCTGCACATGTTTTTTAGTCATTTGTTAATTTAATTGCATTTAAACTGTATTTGCCATAATATTGTTACATGTGTGCTAGCCTGCACTGCATTTGAATTATATTTACTGCTGTTTTAGCTGCTTTTCTGTAAAAAAAAAAAAAAAAAATTCCTATCTTGTTTCCTGCCTTACCAGATACTGATTTGCTGTATCCAGGACTATTTGTAAGCTCCTGAGCCCCCCTCCCCAAGCCTTTCTGTGTTGGAAGGAAGCCTTCTAGCTTATCTACCACAGGAGGAGAGGTTTCTGGCCTAGAAATTAATAGTTTATTGGCCGTTTGGGAAGCTCTTCCAATCTTCTGATTCAGAAGCCTGTGTTTGTGCTTGTTTCCTGCTTTTCCTGTTACTAGACTCGTCCAGGTACAGGTTTGCTGTATCCAGAACTTGTAAGCTTCAGACCCCCAAGCCTTTCTGTGTTGGAGGGAAGTCTTCTAGCTTATCAGTGGGAGTGGTAAGCATCAGGTAGCCTATCTACCATGGGAAGAGTGGGTTTTGGCCCATAAATTGTAGTTTATTGGCCATTTAGGCAGTTTTCTATCTCTTTCAACTTGCTGGCTTAAAAGCCTGCGTTTGCGCTTGTTCCCCACCTTTCCTATAGCTAGTCTAGTCCAGATACAGATTTGCTGTATCCAGGACTCTCTGTAAGCTTCTGAGCCCCCCAAGCCTTACTGTGTTGGAGGGAAGCCTTCGAGCTTATCAGTGGGAGTGGTAAGCACTAGGTAGCCTATCTACCACAAGAGGAGTGGTTCTGGCCCAGAAATTGTAGATTATTGGCTGTTTGGGCAGTTTTTTTCCCATCTCTCTCAACTTTTTGGTTTTAAAGCCCGTGTTTGCACTTGTTCCCCACCTTTCCCGTAACTAGTCTAGTCCAGGTACAGATTTCCTGTATCCAGGACTGTTAGTAAGTTTCTGAGCCCCCCCCCCCCCAAGCCTTTGTGTTGGAGTGCAGCCTTCTAGCTTATCAATGGGAGTGGTAAGTACTAGGTAGCCTGTCTACCACAAGAGGAGTGGTTCTTGGCCCAGGATTTGTAGTTTATTGATCATTCGGGAAATTGCCCCTCTCTTTCTACTTTCTGGTTTAAAAGACCACATCTGCGCTTGTTTCCCATCTTTCCTGTAACTAACCTACTGGAAAGCACTAGAAAGCCTTAAACTGATACAAGCCTTCTAGCTTAAAAGAGAGACTTTGGAGTGATTGAGTATCAGTTTTCTGTATTTTCTTGCTGTACTTAACTGTTTTCCGCCTAAACGCTGATTTTCCAGCACTTACTGTGATTTAAAAGCTTGTTTTTTTTCACACATTGTACTTATTTGACTGCCTGAACTTTTAAAAAGTTGTTTTTTGTTAAAATAAATTAACTGTTGTAGGATATACACTAAAGTGCAATAGCCTTTTCTAATCGCTTGTAGTCGTTTAAAGCTGTTTTAAGTGTACGTTTTACTGTTTTTGCTTTATCTTTTCAAAAAAAAAAAATTTCTTGTTTCCTGCCTTTCTAAGCTAGTATAGTCCAGTTTTCAGGCTAGTGCTGAATTCAGGGCTGTGTTACAAGTTTGAGTTGCCCATACCTTACTTGGATAGAGGGAGGTTTCTCTGCTCAGCTGCGAGAGAGGGGAACTTTGAGCAGCCATCTGTTACTGGAGGATTGGTTCCAGCCCAGAAGTTAATAGTTTAAATGCCGCGTTTGCACGGTTTTGTGCACCGGGCAGCACTGGTTAGCTGGGGTTAAATTATTCCCAGCTCCGCTAAGTCTCGTCTTCAGTTTTTCACTTGAAACTAATCTAACTCTCAACCTAAGCACTCAAAAAGCATCCTACAGTCCAGCATTTGATCCCTTACCAACCAAGCAACTAAGCAGCTCACCCTACTATTCAGGCATAACCGAAGGGCACCTTCAGGTGTACTCTCCAGTCCAGCTGGTGAATCTGGGTATTCTGAGGCAATGTTACAGCTGCCTCATGTACACAGACAGCCCTCTCTTCCTACCACAAAACACTAACATATGCGAGAGATTCAATTATACAGCCAAAACTGGAAGCTAAGGTCTCTCTACCCAAGACTGGAACAGACAGTCATGAGGAGAAGGTTAACACTTGCACCACACCTCCAGCCTCACATAGACCTACTAAACCAGCAGTGGCAAAAAATACACATAAATACACAAAATCATACTCGGAGGCTCTAAATAAAAACCTGCAAAGAGGAGAAGGTCAACACTTGCACCACACCTCCAGCCTCACATAGACCTACTAAACCAGCACTGGCAAAAAATACACACAAATACACAAAATCATACTCGGAGGCTCTAAATAAAAACCTGCAAAAGCATCAGAGAGCTCCAAATCAGACACCCACAAAACCTGCACCTCCCTTCACAATACAGACAACACATAAAACAAAATCAATGTGCTGCACAATCACAGCCCTTAAGGTGAAACAATATACCTAACACACTAGTAATGGGTGACTCAATAGTCAGGCACACTGATGCCCCAATCACTAGGCTGGACAAGGAGAAGGTTACTGTTAGCTGCCTGTCGGGAGCCAGAATCCGGTATATAACACAAAAGCACTCTGTTTTCTCCAGAACAAGTGCAAATATGATTCTGTCATTGTTTATGTTGGTGTGAATGACCTGAGACATACCTCCCTGGACTACATAAAAAGAGACATGGAAGAGCTCTTTGATCATGTAGCCCAGGTGGGTATGACCCTGACCCTGAGTAGCATCCTGCCCTCACCAAGAATGATACCTCAGTATAAAGAAAAAATGATCAATTTCAACAATTGGCTAAGCTTCTGGTGTCATTCAAAGGGGATCCAGTGTCTGTCAGCCTGGGATGACATGCTCGACAAGCCGCGTTGCTTTGCAAGAGACTGCTTGCACCTGTCACCCCTTGGCTTTCGAATACTGGCCAAGGCTCTTGCTGCCCCCATAGTGCCTTTTTTAGGCAAGGCTCAAAATTCAAACCCACCTCCTTAAACAGCACAAGTAAAAAAATGAGGGTTATGCCACTCAATGCCAGGAGTTTAAATCTCAAATTACATGCGCTCGAAGAGAACGTCGGCATCTGTGCAGTAACTGAAACCTGGTTCAAGGCTGCAGAGAGCACTCCAGCACTATTGGGCTATAACTGATACCACACATTTCGGCCACAGAACACTGACTAAAGCACAAAAGGAGGGGGGTGTATCCATATTCATCAAGGATACCCACACCTCCAGGTAAGTGGCACAGCATGATACCTCTGAGATCATCCATGTGCAGCTAACCTAGGGCAAATCTGCAATGCAAATTGTGGCCTGCTACAGATCACCCTCCATGACCCAGGACCACCACTCCACCTTTCTGGAGAAACTGGAAAACATGAAGGTCCTACTGAACACCCTGATATTGGGCGATTTCAATTACCCTACTATTAACTGGGAAAATTACTTGAGTACAAACTCCCAGGCTCAGCCCTTGGAATTTATCAACTCAAATGCCCTGGATCAGCTGGTAAACTCCCCTACCAGAGGCCATAACATATTGGACCTGGTCATCACCAACATGGGCGACAGGTGTTCCGTACCGGAGGTCAACCTGTCACTGGTTAGATCAGACCATAAACGAATCACCCTGGATGTCCACACCCCACCACCACCCCCAACCAAGGAAACCACAGTGAAAAACTTTTTTAAAGCAAACTTCACCTTACTTAAGGCAGAGGTGGTAAGTTTCACAGCCCCCACGCTAAAGGATAACACTGCCCAAGATGCAGAGTCATTTACAAGAGCATGCATGGATCATGCCATCCCTAGCAAAACCAAGACTCACTCCCCTAAGAGAAGGAAACCAGTCTGGTGGATCCTGGCCATAAATGGGTTATACAACAAAAGGAGGAAACTAGTTCAGAAAAAAAGCAATTCCCAAGAAGGAAAGACATCCCTGATCAGTATCAGTAAGAAACTAAGGTCCCTCATAAAATCATCCAAGGCTAACTTCAAAAGAAAAATAGCCAAGGATTCGAAAAATAACCACAAAGCCTTCTTTAGCTATGTCAAGAATCTAAGTGGCAACTCATAGATATGCTCTGAGCTAGTGCAAAATAGCACAAAATACACTGAACCTACTGATATTGCCAACATCCTGGCAGATAGATTCAGTGCAAACTTCACCTCCCTCTCACCTTCAAAAGGACCCACAACAATACTGGAAAAGTGTAGTGTCCCGGAAATCACAGAAGCACAGGTGAAAACAGCCCTTTCAAAAGCCGAAATCACAGCATCAATGGGGCCAGATTGTGTCCCAGGCTGCATCTTGCACGTACTGCAGAACGAACTAATCCCCCACCTAAACACGCTGTTCAGCCTCAGCCTCTCCACAGGCTATGTGCCCATAGAATGGCACACAGCAACGGTTAATCCGCTCCACAAAGGAGGGGTCAAAACTGACCCTGGTAACTATCGCTCCATAAGCCTGACTAGCCTGGTTTGGAAGGCTATGGAGCGCATCATCATCGAACTCAACAATGACATTGGGAACCTCCAAATACTTGACCCGACCCAGTTCGGCTTTAAGGGCAGATCATGCCCACTAAACCTGGTTGACTTTGAGACAGTCACCAAGGCCATAGACAAGGGGAAAGGTGGTTCACACAGCTTGCCTTGATCTCGCGAAGGCATTTGACACCATTCCTCACTCTGGCATTATAGAAAAACTCACCAGCCTGAACATAAACCCCTACGTCACAAAATGGGTTGCCAACTGGCTTACAGACAGAACTCACATGGTAAGAATAGCAGGCTCCAGGTCCTACTCTAAACCAGTCACAAGTGGTGTCCCGCAAGGCTTGGTTCTGGGATGCCTACTGTTCAGCATATATTTCTCAGAAGTACAGGCAAACACAGAACGACTATGGCTAACCAAGTTCACAGATGACTGTAAATTGGGAGCCATAATTGACTCTCTGGTTGATACGGACATCCTTCAAAAAGGCCTTACTGAGACCGACACCTTGTGTCAAAATCATGGCCTCAACCTAAATGCCAAAAAATGCATAGTCATCTCATATGGGAAAAACAAAACACCCACGAATTTACCACATAGGCGGCAGCCCCCTTAATACAGAAGAGGTAATAAGAGATCTGGGGACCCAGGTAGATAGTAATCGCTCCTTTGACAATCCTATTGCCAAAGTAGTTGGGAAATCCTTCTATGTGCCCTTCTAATTACTAAGGGGTTCGCATCTAGAAATAGAGAGGTTATAGTGCCCCTCTACTCGTCACTTATCAGACCCATCATAGAGTACAATGCCCCATTTGGGATGTACCTCACAAGACTCTTCCAACAGCTGGAAAGACCACAAAAGCACCTCACCAAGAGGATTACTGGCCTGAAACATATGTCCTATGCAGCATGACTGAAAAAACTCTGGCTGTACTAAGTGACATATCGCTTACTCCGAGGTGATCTCTGCCTGACTTAGAAAGCCATGTCCAACTCAGAATTGATGGACATGCTCCACCTAAAGAAATCTAAGTCACTGCGAGCCACATGCTCTAGTGAGCTAAACCTTGCCACAACAAAAAATAGAACATTGTGGAGGGATAGATTCCTGTCACAGAGACTCAGAGACCCCCCATGCTTTGGAACAAAATTCCTAACTACATTAGGCAGAGCCCCTCACTAAAACTCCAAGAAAAGCCTTGACAAGTGGATGGGTAACGGAAAGTACACCCCTTTGATCACTTCATTGGTTCTTCTTGACAGAGACTCGATCAGTGGGGGAGGCGAAAGCCGACGCACTCTGGCTAGGCTTATAAATGCCCTCTGGCAGATAGCCTAGTACCTACCTATGATCCTATTTGGCTACAAGCTCCATTCGAATTGGGTAAGGAATGAGCTCTGCTTCACATGGATAAGGAAGCCTGTTCCAGAGAAGGGATAGTCTCTGAGACTGTTTATGTTGGAGAACAGGTTTAGGTCTCTAGATCAACTAATTCTTGTGCTATTTGTTTTGTGGATGTACAACAGGTCTATTGGGGTAAGATTTGTAACAAAGGGAGATACTGACAGCACAGCTGTCTGTTAGTTTGTAAATAATTGCCATTTGTGAATATCAACATGATTTGTGTTAGATGCTTGTGTTACAGCTGTATTAGAATTGTATTTAATGTGTATATCAAACTGGTCCGTATAGATGTGTGTTGAAAAGGTATTTTATAACATGTTTGTTTGAAATGCATCCACAGTATGCCCTGCTGGAAGAGAAGGGGAATGTATATGCACTGTTGTAATTATCTAAATGTACCGTGTTGGCCCGAAAATAAGCCGCACCCTTAAAATTCAAGAGAAAAAAAAGACAATAAACAGAGAATTAGGTACTGTATACATTTATTTTCTTGTAAAGCACGGTATTGATCATTTCCGGTATTAACTTCAGTACTAACATACAGCAGAGTAGTCAGTACCAAACACATTTTCATTGCCTTATTCACTGCCATCACTGTTGTCATTACTGACTTCACTAGCAGTATTTGCTTCATCACTCACTGTTTTCTTCACTGTCCTCCCATAGTACATCGTCCTCACTGCCATCCAGTGCATTTGAGAGAACATTTTGTGAACCCCTTAATGAATGACTCTGATAATATTATGGACCATGAAGCAAGAATCCACTCGCACAGAAGAGTGATTGATGGCTTCCTAATCATGCAAGATGGTGTGAGGGCATGATCCCCTCGCAGAACCCAGTCTAAATACGGTTTTTATAAGTGATCTTTGAATGGCTTGTTCATGAGAACATCAAGCACCTGTAGTTTTGAAGTCATGCCTCTGGGTATTATGGCAAGGTCAGTCTTTTGTAGAGAAAGTTTTCTCTTCACTTCAGGAGTTAGATGTCCCTTAAAAGCATCCAAAATAATCATGGCTCTTACTGAGCAGTGCTCCAGGTCTGCGATTCCAAACAGTAGACAGCTAGTCAAGCATCAGTTCATTGTCATCCAGCCTTTTTCTTGGCAACAAATCACTAAGCCCCTAGGAAAATTTTCTTTGAGTAAAGTTATGCACTTGAGAATGATATAGGGTGGAAACTTTCCTCCATCGGCCATGACAGCTAACATCACTGTTGTTCTAAGTTTTCATTCCCAATTCCTCTTAATAGGATACTTTTTGCCCCCTTGTTATCTATTATTGTATTGCTCAGCATGTCAAAAAAAAAAAACTGGCGTCTCGTCAGCATTGCCGATGTCATGAAAATGGTAGGAATGATGCTGCTGCATTTGGATGATGTACTGCTGAAAGTTAATTAGTTTTTTTGTGAAAATCTATAGGCAGTCTCTGTGCTAGTGTAGTGCTTCGTCGGAGAGCGAGGCCACTTCTGTGCATAAACTGACGGCACCAACCAATACTTACACGGAATTCATTTAGATATGTTCAAGATCTTTACGATTTCCAAAGCTTTCAGTTGAATCATCTCTTGTGAGATAGGCATCCATTTTCTTTTGCATGAAGGAAAGAACTCTAGCTTCAAGTTCAGGATATTTACCACATTTTGATCCCCTGAAAGATTTTCTTTTTGAGATTGCCTTTTCTCATTTTTTGTTCTGAAGTAACCCAACATCGCACATTAGATTTGTCCACTCCATATTTTCTTCCTGCCTCTCTATTGGTTGTAATTTTAGCATAACGAATAACTGCAAGTTTGAAACTTGCCTCAAATGTGTGCTGAATCCCTAGGCTTGATGATGCTTTTTGCTCTAACTGATCATTCATATTGGAAAAAACACGATCATACAACATGATGAAATATCATAAAAGCTAAGGTAGTAAAAATAAGCCGCAGCACAACTTTTCACCATTGAAATTTGAATAAAAAGTGCGGCTTCTTTTTCGGGCCAATATGGTATATATTTTAACAGTGGAAATTAGAATATAGGAGGTTAACGTCAGTCCAGCAAATTTTAGGAAACTAGCTGAAATTAAATTACTTTATAGGCTATGCAATAAAAGATGGTATCTTTCAGTTTTCAATACAGCAATAAACTTGCTCTGTGCTAAGAAACATTCTGTATTATCTTTAGGGTGAAATAATTACTAATCTTGAAAGCATGAAGAAATGCAGTTGTTTATGACTTCCAGCATCTGCCAAAGTCTGAGGTCTGTGTATTTTTAGAGGTAGATTCTAAATACTACCAGCTTCCAGCAGTGGGGGTTTAACCTGGGAACTAGAGTCATATGACAAGAAATGTCATTCTGCAAGCTATCCCAGACGTGATATTTTAGGTATTGATTTGAGAAGTTTCTCAGTGAGAGAGCAATTCTGTATTATATCTTGGACCTGACAACAACTAGAAGGATCCATTCACTACATCCTCCTTGCTCTATTAGTACGTTCTTAGGTTATAGTAATCCTCTTGGATACGGGCAGGAATGTAGTGAAGCTTAATTTAGAAATTTTTCTTTATTTGAGACTATCCTGCAGTGTGTTAAATATTTCCTGTGGTTGTGAACTCTGTCACTGTGAATAATATGTTTAGTATTGTCTTGTTCATTTATTATTTAAGTATATTTAAACTTTCTTTGTGGCTGATCTGTGTAGAAGTATCTAAGTTTTGAGAGTACTTGCATGTTTATTTGGTGACACTGGGTGGCCCACTCCTAACAGCCTTGCTCATTGTCAAACTACCATTTGTATTAATATTGGTATTGCACAGTAAGATTGGCCACCTTTTGTTAAGGGCCTTAACGTAGCTGATGAGTGACTGGTGGCAATGACAACTACCTTATAGTCTGGGCAGAAGGGGGCATAGCTAGTAAACCTGTGCCAGCCTTTCCCAGGTGTGTGTAAATCAATCCTAAGAGTGTGTGTGTCAGCTACCTGGGCAGGGACACAAAACACTGGTTGGACAGAGTGCTGGAGGTCTAGGCTTAGTCGTTCAGCTGAGATCTCAACTCTAAGTCTGTGCCAGTGGGGAGTCTTATTGGGGATCCGGAGAAAGAGGGAGAAACCAGCCCTGGACTGACTGGCCTCTGTGTGCTCTTAAGGGAAATTGCACTTGATGCTGAGAGCTGCATCTAGAAATACTGTGTGTGTACTTGTTAAACTCACAGTGCATGTCCCCTGCTGGTGCCAGTGTTGAGGATGAGGCTCTTTGATTACTGGTCCAGTGGTGGAGTGTCACATGATAAAATGATGCATTGTAAGCCAGGCATAGATCACCTATCAGTAGTCTGTAGGAGACAGAGTACAGGGATAAGGCTTTGAGGTGTTAAGACATGTTTACTCACTGTTTTTTCTAGGAACATCTGTGGATGCTTGAGTTGCACATGCCTGATCAGGTACATACTGAAGGGGATGTTGTACTCAGTGATTGGTCTGATGAGGGCTGAGTACAACAAAACAATGACATACTTTGGCCTAGATGCCATACTCTTGTTTATAAGCTCTGCAAAATAGAATGATTTTTGTGCTACCATAGACACGTGATGGTCAGAGGTTACCACCATTCTTGTGTTCTCAAATCCTTGAACACTGAGTCTGCTCTCAGAGATGCATTATCAATTTTGTAGTTTTCATGGGTAGCAGCTTTCCCAAAGGATACTATTTATTATGGATTTCTTGGCAGTGTATTTTAGACCCTGGCTGTGGCACCAGTTCTTTGTCTTTCAGGCCTTCCTGGAGGGTATTTGGGTCTTTGGAGTTTTCTGTGAATACACCTAGTTTGCAGTCATCTGCAAACTTGAGCAGCCAGAGGCCGTTGCTGTTAGACTTGACTTCAGAGAAGTAGATGCCAAAAAAGAACACCTCCAGAGCACCAAGCCTTAAGTGACTTAAGTTTATAATGCCGTTTGTACAAACAATCTTGCTTCTGTTGCCAAAAGTTAACTGATCATACACCACTGACATGAAGGAAGCTTATCACATATTAGTACATCCTGCTCATCACATTTTTGTAAGTTCTGTGTCTTGTATCAGTTTGAAACCTTACGCTTTGGGTTAAAGCCCGCACTGTGAATCTTTATGAAGTGTCTCACAACTGTTGCAGCCCAACCTGACAAGTCTAGGAGTCACTCTCTCTTAATATGAGTGGCTGTTGTTAGCCTCATCTGAGGAAGCCATCATTATAACCTGATAGAAAACGTTGCATGTCTTTTCTCCTTTTCATTATCACTACTGCTGTTCAGACGTTGCAACTTCAGACTTTCCTGGTCTCTAATACTTGCATCATTTCTTGGTTTCTGTTTTGATTTATATGCTCCTGACATCCCCAAGGCACTGGTTTGCCATACCACACTGACATCCATTGCAGTTGCTAAACAAACACACCAGTAGGGTGTTATGTAACTTTTGGGTCTGATGTAGACTGTGATTTCTGGTGATGCCTCTGACATGGGTCTGAAAAATGTACTCTTTGGTCTGTCATGGCATTGTATTCTGCCTCTGGATAGTCCTACCTGCTATTTTCCAGTCCCTGTAGTTGTCATCCTGAAATTCTGTGGTCTGGACCTTTGAAATCTCCTGGGTAATCTGCTTTTATTTTTCATCCCCTTAAATAAATAAAAGCTTCATCGTGGATGATCTGCTTCTTGGCTGTTTAACATGAGTGCTTTAACTGTTCTTGTATTGAAGGGCTCCTTCTTTTTCTCTGGTTTCTTGTCAGTCTTCTGAAACTTGTAGCAGTCCACAAAGCCTTTTCAGGATTTCCAGGACCATTTTTATCAGGTTATACCAATCCAGATAGACAGTATAACAGTGATTCACTATATTAACAAATAGAATCAGAATTTGCTGTTTGTCTAGCAGCTCAATGGCATGTCAGTGAGAAGTATGCCTACCCTGGGGTGGTATGGTGGTGGTTACTTCAAACCACTGCTTTAGTAGAAAGGCCTCCTGCAGGTGAGCTGGGGTTCATTATGCAGGCAGCTGGGAATGTAGAGATGTGGGGGCGAGGGCACCCAAACTGTTGATGGTAGCTGCTAACAGATGATGTGATGTTTGCATTCATATATGGAGGTGGTGGTGTTGGCTCTAGCAGTGTCCTGGGGCAGTAGTGTCCCTAATTGGGGGGGTTTGGTGGTTAGTAGACATGGAGGCAAAAATCACTTGGGGGAAAAACTGTCTTAAAGCCATTGGAACTTAATTTCTGTGCCAGACATCTAAAGAAATGTCAGTTTTGGCGTAATGTTTTCCAGTATCTTCAGTGCTGCAGACAGTTCCTTTGACTACAGTACCAAAGATTGTTTGAGTGAAATTTACTCCACCCACCCCTACCTTTCATGACCGTTCATGGAGGAAGTGCATCTTCTATCTTGTAGTTGACTTTTTTTTTTTTGCAAAAGGGAGCCAAAGCAGAGCTGTCCAGTTAAAACAATTTAAAGTCATGTGTAACATTTTGTTCAGTCATCTACCTGTCATGGAAAGGTGGCTTTGCCTCTGCTTTTCTATGTCCACTCATCCAGAATATCCTCCTGATAGTCAAGTCGTCATCATCAGCTCCTTATTCCTGTTTTTTCTACATGGGGTCAGGGTATCATGTTGACTGTCGCCAACTCTCTTCAGTGCCACACTCCTGCCTTCTTCAACATTCAAGCCTGACTGTTGCATATCTTTCACATAGATCCTCCTGATAGTCAGGTGGTGTATTTCTAAAAACAAAAAGTTTCAATTTGGCATCAGCAGGTTCAGATATCCCCTACTCTGTTAGTTACCCTTGGCACTTTTTCACTCCCCAAAAAATACAAAATATTTAACATCTTTTCTGCGTCATGTTTCAAATTGCAACCCAAATTCACATAATTAATAAAAGGAAAACCAAGTGTAATAAGTTTCCATTTGCTAACGTCTTGCAGTTACACGTTTTCTTTCTAACAATTTTCATTCAGTCCAACATTACATAAATTGCTCAGTTCTTATCTCTTGTACATCATTTCTCCTTTCCATTATTCTGTATGTATAATTCATGGAAATTTAAACTGTCTTCACTTAATCTTTGACTCTGGGTTTCTGTTCCGTATCTCGAAACCGACTCTGCCGTTCTTCTAGATCGCTCCTTCCAAAAACTATCTAGTTTAGCTTTACCCATAATGCTCCTGTCAGGATTACCTTGGATCTCATTTGCCACTTTTAGTGCCAGACACATTTTTCTTGTGAGCTATTGAGCAGATTCTTCATCTAAAACTGTATGTTTTTTTTCTGTGAAAAAACTTTGTTTTTATTTCGCTTACCTAGCTCCTCTATGCTCCTTCCTTGACACTTTGTTTTTCTTAATACCATTATTGGTAGTCCCTCTTGATTTCATTTTCTCTTCTCTCTATTTACTTGTTGGTACTTTCACTCTAACTCCCTTTTACCGCTATGGTAAACCTTCTGTACCAATGTTAAATTTCTTTCTGCCTAACTTTACAAAAGAAAAAAAAACTTAAAGCTGATCTTCCCTTTCTTTCTGTGTGTGTTTGTGTGCATGCATGCGCTTTCTGATATGGCAGAGAAAGCTAGAGAAACTTATGACTTCAAAAGATGCCAGAAGTGTATAGAAAATTGCCAAATTCTGACACACACTGTGTCTACTGCTTGTTCTGTTTGTCATGGCATCAGTCACCGGGCCCTTGTGGAAAGAAATAAGTTGATTTTTAAAGGGCCTTATAAAATCCAATTTTGATGAGGCCATATCTTCTTCTACAAAGTCTAAAACTGATGTTAGCTCCCCTTCTTCCTCTTCCAGTAAAGATGAAGGATCTAAGAAGAGGACCCATTAAGTTCTGACAGTTTAATCAGCGCCACCTATTAAGCTGATCAAAACTTCCGAGGTTCCCATAGTTTCTTCAGAACTGAAGGGGAAATTGCTTGAACCTTCAGTGCCAGCATCTGCACAAACTATTTTGGCATCAACAATTATTTCAGACAGTAACTTTGGTGTCTGTTTAGTCCTCTGTTCCATCTGCTTCGGAACCAGAGAGTTTTCTTTTAAAGATAGGCCCAAACAAAATGCTCCCCATCTGTAGACCCTTTTTTAGACTGACCTGCAAGTTCTTTCTTGGGGAAAAAAATAGATCCCTGTTGGTCTCTCTGGTCTGTTCCAAGAGCCTCATGGAGTCTGATATTTTCAGGCTTGTGGAGCAGCTCCGGACTGTGAGGGGGTTAGCTACTCCATCAGTTCCTAGCCTCCCTAGCTCTGTGACCTTACTTGTCTCATCACCTTTTTTTGCTCCTTCTCTGACTCCAACTGAGCCTTGGGAGTTCCCACCTCTTGACAGTCCAGATTTCGACTGTGTTTGTGTTAGTTAGATCTTAATCTCCGGCAAAGCAGAGAACTCTGAGCTTATCGGTTCTGTCAGTTCCAGAGACCTCTCAAGGTCAACGTTTCTTTTTGTTCCAGGGAGCATGGACCCGCTCTAGTGTTGTCAGAGCTGTCCATGCTCCTTGGAGTGTTGGCACATGTGAGCTCATCTCTGGCTTTGGCTTTAGAGGCAGCTTCCTCTGTGCAGGGTGGGACCACTGTTCCAAGGGAGTTTGTCTGTTCCAGGCCCCCATTCGTCTACTGGGGAGAGGGCTGCTTTGCAGGCCATGGAGAGATGTTATCCACTGTGGGCTTAGTTGATACCACTCTCGGCAGGTCAACATCCCTGTTCTTCCCCTCACCTAGAGTTACCTCCAACCTCTGCCCTGTGACAGCGGGCACAGAAACCTCTGGATTCAACCATGGTGGTTATGTCCTCATCAGACACCTCTCCAGCCCATCCCACTGAGGAGGTGCTCATGAAGAGAAAAGGCAAGAGGAAACACTTGATTCCTCTGAAGAGTCTTTCACAGCAGATACTGATTTTCAATGAAGGGGAAGGTTCCTCAAGATCACCCCTGGAAAATGCCTCATTTTGAGGCCTATTAGAAATCCTGATAGAGAGGAATGGCTAGACTTCCCATCAGCCTTCCTCTGAGGAACTGGTATACCTGCAAGCGTTCTATGCCTGACCATCTACCTCTTGGATTCCCCCCACCCCACCCCTCCACTGCCCACTGATCTAGTTAAATTGATTGCGCAGTGGGCTTGGAAGGTACCTGATTCCATTGAGCCAATCCCCAGGAGACCAGACCACATTTTGTCAGCTCTTGAGGATCACCAACATTGTGCCAAAGGGATACCATTAGATGCCATGGTGGTTGCAGCAGCCACTAAAAAGGAACTTGCTGATGAAAGCCTACTATCCAGCCTCCTAACAGAGAGTCCAGGATGATCGTTTCGGGAAGTGAGCATAAGCATCATTGACCTTTGCGCTCATGTCCTTGAGCTTCATGGCACATTTTACGAGACTCCAATGGGATCTGACAAAGGAGCTGTCAGATACTGACAGGAGCCATAGCTGAGGGAGTGCAGAATAAAGTAGCTTCCCAGCTGGCAACACTTGAGTCAGTCTAATTCGTCCATGAGGCTCATTGCGCATGCAGCTGAAAGGATGACTTGGGCAGTTGGTTCTGACATAGCCATAAGGAGATGTGCCTGGTTGCTTTGTGTATTTCTGGAGCCATTCAAGTCTTCTTTCATCAGTGCTGCTTTTGACACAACATCACTTTTTGATCCAAAGTCAAAGAAACACCCGCTAGATGTGAGAAAAATGGAAAGACCCTTTCTGCCATGGGTGTGCACTTTTCCACTCCTCAGATGTCTTATTCCAGGAACCAGAGGAGTGGAAAGTTATGGTTTAAGAAGTCCCAAGGACCTTTCCAGGACTTGCATGTCAGTGACACCCCCCCCGGGGCAGAAGAGTGGTTATAGTGGAAGATGCCATGCTCAAGGCAGAGGTGGCCCGCAAAGTCAGGGTTTCAGGGATTCATGCCCTGATAACACTTATCAGTGCTCCTGAATGGAGCCCCAATTGTAATCCTTGCAGACTGTCAGGGGACGATTATCTCTACACCCATCTGCCTAGCTAACTATAACAGACAGTTGGGTGAAGAAGATTATACCCAGAGGTTACAATATCCCATTTTCGAAAACCCAAACAACAAAAAAGAATCCCAAACATTTCACCTAGTCTCAGGGATGCAGCAGTCATAGAAATTCAAAAACTGCTCAACAGAAGTCATCCAAGCAGTCCCACAAGACCAAATAGGATCCAGAGTTTACTTAAGATTTCTTTTAGTGCCAAAGAAAGTCAGTTCAACAAACCAGATTCCAGGTGGTTACAGTTCTGTCTATATTTCCATTCTTATAAAAATGAACAAGCACTCCAGAAGATTCCTGCACTTCTGGCTGGGAGCCTGTCATTATCAGTTCAGAGGCCTGACTTTGGTCTCACTACAGACCCCATGGTGTTCAGCAAATGCATGGCAGTGGTAGCACCTCACTTCAGACTGCAAGGATTCAATGCGTTTCCATACCTAGATGACTGGCTCTTTACCGCACCCACCAAGCATCTACTGTTGCGGGCAAGGAACTATGTTCTTGAAGCTTGCTCTTTGATCACTGTAAACTACAAAGAGTCTCATTTAGAGCTAACATTGCAGCTAGAATTTATAGGAGCAGTATTAAACACAAATGCCAGTATTGCGTCTCCCCCCCCCCACCAGAAAGACTTCAAAGAATAAAATCGCAAGTCAGCCAGATTATCTGCAGCAAAAAAAAAAATGACTGCAAGACTGTTACAAACTCTATGATCAATGGCAGCCACCATCACTTTAGTTGTCCTTGCGAGATTTCACATGCGAATCCTACAGTGGCTATTGACATCACAATGGTCTTTACTGAATCAGCCAATATCCCATCAGGTATTAGTTTATGCAAGAGAGACCTGAATTGGTAGCTTCACTCCAGTGAAATTTTGTTGGGCCGAACCTTTGTCCCTCCTCAGCCGCAAGCCATAATGACCACAAGATGCTTACCAGATGGGGTGGGGGGAGCATTATCTGGGAAAGACCGTCCAAGACACTTGGTCCCAGTTAGAGGCCAATTTTCACATCAGTGTTCTAAAGACGAGGGCATTGCTTTTGATGATTCAAGCATTCCAAGAAACCATCCCCTTAGAAACGATTGTAATCCAAACGGACAACATGTCAGTTGTTTGGAACATCAACAAGCACGGGGGAACCAGGTCATACTTGCTGAGAAGCACTGGGGGTATGGCAATGCGTGATTTCATCCGACAGCTTTCTAACTGCAGTGCACTTTGCAGGAAGCTCCAATGTGATTGCAGACAAATTGGGCAGGAGCATCCTAATGCCCCCTGAGTGGTCTCTGTTTTTTGTTGATGGAAAGGGTATTCTGCCAATGGGGCCAGCCCTGCTATGATCTCTTTGAATTCCTGCAAAACAATAAAGCAGCAGCTACTTTACCCTATTCCCACCTGCTGGGGAGTTGTACAGAAATGCTCTCCTTCATGATTGGTTCTCCAGTCTACTGTATGCCTTTCCCTGATGCATCTTATTTCCCATTTTCTGAAGAAAGCCAGCAGGCCGAATAACAGGATCATTCTCATTGCCCCATTGTGGCCTCAACAGGTATGTTTTCCCTTTATTTGGCCTCACCTAGTTCAGAAACCTTGGACCCTGGACCCAGTTACAGACCTGTTGTCGCATCCAGAAGGACTTGGTCATCTGAATCTTCAAAATCTCAAGCTCACTGTGTGGCTTCTCCAATTCCAATGATTGCCAGGCATACTAATCTCACTGCCCCAGTTTAACAAATTGTTTTAGCCTTCCATAAACCTCCATCTAGAAGATTGCACACAACAGCAAGTGGCAAAAATTTTCAAAATGGGCTACAAAAAATAATGACCCATAGTCTGCATCAATTGTAAGATCGTAAAATTCTTAGCTTTCCTTTTTGATGTGGGAGTGTCTTCACCCATATGAGTATATCTAGCTGCAATTTCCAACTTTCATAATGGTTCAAATGTTACATCTGTAATGTCCTACAAAGTTTGTAAAGCTTTTCTAAAAGGAACCTTAATGCTCAGACCTCCATACAAAGAGTCTTCCACATATTGGGACTTGAATCTAGTGCTACAGTCCATAATTTGCTCCCCATTGAGCCATCTGCAAATTGTGATTTGAAGTATTTATCTTGGAAAACATTAGTTTTGATTGCTGTTACTTCCGCTAGGAGAATATCAGCACTATAAGCCTTATCTTGCAAGCCTCCTTATCTTCTTCTTCCATAAAGACCGTCTCTCCTTGGAAAGTAATCCATCATTTCTACCAAAAATAGTGTCAGAGTCTAATATCAACCAGATAATACAACTTCCTATATTTTTTCCCAAATTTTCAAACAACGGTGAATGTTCATAGATGCATTTTTATCTTCACAGAGTAAAAGAATTCAGAAAAGTCTGACCAGTTTCCTTTTCCCCTTCTACTCTGGGCAAGCCAATTTCTAAGGTTACTCTGGCTAAATCACTTAAGGATTGTATAATCTTCATTTATAACAAAAGGAAAGTGCAGCTACCAGGCCCTGTAAAGGCACATTCAAGAAGGGGAATAGAAAAATTCTGCAGTTTTTCATTCCAGAGCTTCTATGGTCAGTATCTGTGCAGTGGCTACCTGGCCATCCCTGCATACTTTATCATTACAAGCTTTATCTGGTCTCTAGAGGGACGAGCATCATTTGGTTCAATGGTGCTCAGAAATACTTTTGTGAGACCTCTCAAAATTTATGTAGCTGGGGACTCTGTCCCACAGTCAAGGATTAAGTGAAGATTGACAACATCAGACAAAGAAGTTATGTCTTACTGTAATCTGTGCTGTCTATCTTCACTTATCCTTGACAATTCCTACCCTCCTTCCCCCCTGCCTGTCGGGCTTCTTGGTAGAACAGATCTATTCCAATAAATTAAGGATTGTATAATCTTCATTTATAACAAAAGGAAAGTGCAACTACCGGTCCCTGTAATGGCACATTCAAGAAGGGGAATAGAAAACCCATGGCTCTATTCTTGGTCCTTTATTATTCTCTATTTTTATTAATGATCTCTGCAAAGCTACTCCTCATGCAACCTGTATATACAATATGTAGATGATTCAACGATAATCTGCACAGCCAAATCTTCATCAGAACTACAGTCCTTAACTCAGGAAATGTTTCACACAATAGAGTCATGGTTCTTAAAACACTGCCTCCTCCTTAATCCTAAAAAAACTAAGCTCCTGCTGTTTACCCCTTCCCCGAAGCACATACCTATTGATTTCTCTGTTACTTCTAACAATGGTACCCTCATATCCCCTGACACTACCACTAAGCTTTTAGGAATTACTATAGACAACAACCTTAACTTTGACTCCCATATTAATAACAATAAAAACAGTTAACAGAAAAATGGGCTCTCTATATAGAGTCAAATCCTTCCTCACTCCAATAGCTAGATCTACTATTGCCCATTCTCATCCAATCTCAACACTGCTTTATGCCTCACCAATCTATACCAATCTGTCAAAACATAATTGTCTCAAACTAGCTACCTCCTATAATAACATTGCAAGATTTGCCACTGGTAATCCCTATAGAACCCATCACTGTAAGAATTTGAAACAACTAGGATGGCTTGAACTACCTCTTCAGCTTCAATATAGTCAACTTATCATTGCTCATAAGATCCTCTACCACCCAAATAATACCCCAATACTCTCAAATATCATCACTCCCTATAAAAATCTCACTAACTTACGATCAGCAAATAAATTGTTAATTAACATTAGTAAGTCAAACAACTTGGCAGGTGATTCTCTGTTCTCAAACTCTACTGGGAGAAACTGGAACCTTCTACCTACTGAATTAACTTCTCTTCCTTCTCTACCCCTCTTCAAACAACAACTGAAAATACTCCTTAGAACAAAATGGCTATGCCCTTGTAACAACCCTGACTAACTGATTGATTAAGATTACTTTTTTTACTTTCCCTCTGTTGTCAATTTTGTACTTATTGTATATGTAATCAGAACAGTTTATCTGTAACTTCTATGATTTGACTCATTATAAATGTCATTTTCTATATATTTGTAAATAGTATTTAACTATTGTCTTCTTTATTTTTGTATTTATTGTTAACCAGGGTGTTTATATCTTGTAGATGATTACTAACCAGTGTGTTGTAAAATGTATCCCAGTATTCTGTATGTTTTTCTATGTAAACTCTTGTTTTTCAGAGGGTGTTTTTTTAATAGGGTGTTAATATCTTGTAGATGATTCAAACCAGTGTCTTGAAAATGTATCCCAGTATTTTGTATGTTTTTTCTATGTAAACTCTATTTTTATTCTACACACTTTTTTTTTACTTTTTCATCTGTTTTGTCCTGGAGCTTTTCTCCCCGGGCCTCTACTGAAAATGGACATATATCCAGTTAGACTAGCCCGGTCAAGAAATGTAAAATAAAAATAAATAAATAAATAAAAATTGAATTTTCTTTATGAATGCAGATATGGTCAATGATCTGTTATTTCCTGTCTGTCACTGAATTGTGCAAACTTGATCTGAGGTAATCCTGAGAGGAGTGTTATGGGTAGAGCTAAGCTCGAGAATTTTTGGAAGGCGTGAGCTGGTATAACGGCCGAGTTTGTTCCAAGATACGGAACTGAACCCACAGTCAGGGATAAGTGAAGATCTACAACACAGATGGAACATTATGGTAAGACGTAACTTCTTTTTACTGACATTTTATTACCGGGAAAGTCCAACTGGGTAGAAGCCCATTTTCAGCAGAGGCCTGTGGAGAAAAGCTTCAAATTATTACAAAACATTTTAAGAACAATTTTAAAATCTTCAGAAGTAAATCCAAAACGTCTGCAGTTTAATTTATATATGAATAAGAATTGGTACAAGGTATATGACAATCATTTAAGATTGAGAAATTTTAGAGACTTGATATATCCACAAACTGTAAACCAAACAAAAAAAAAAAACACAAGAACCACCACACCACGATACCAAACACGATGTTTAATGAACAAGTTTTAGCTCTTTCATTGGAGTATAACCATAGACTTCCTCAGAAACAAACAAACCATTAAACATTTAAATACCCCTCCAAAATCATGTCACCATGAAACCAATTGACTAATTAGCTAAAACATCAGTATTTAAAATGGCACCATCACCTAAGAACATTAAAAAACTGATGAATATATGCAAGTTAACCAATCCATAATGACTGAAGTTAAAAAAATCATACGATATAAGAACGAAGTTTGAGTATACTAGAAATCGATTACACATTCATTTAAACCAGGGTAAATGCAAGCATTAAGCTTAATTTGCCACCTTAATTCTTTTTGTTCAATCAGGTCATTCCAGTGACCTCCCCTGACATTGTTGATAATGTCAATACCTATAAAACCAAATTCATGGTCAGGATTATCTAAAATATGTTTACATAAGGCATTCTTGGTTATTTTTCGTAATGTCTCAAAGATGTTAATATATATGTTCTCAACATTTTCACTTGGTCATTCCCATATAAAAACAATTACATCACTTACAGAGAGCTAAATAAACAATACCAACACTGTTACAATTGCAGTGGAAATGTGTCAATACAAATACTATTCAGGAAAACCTTAATTCAGTAAGAAAATTGCAATAATTACAGAACCCACACCTATAGGTAGCCTTTGGTTTAGAAGAAATAACCAAGCCACCTCTGTCAGGGGTTTCTAAAATTTCTTTAAAACTTGTAACCTTCTTGTATACCATTTTATAACCCCCTGTTTTGTATACATCTTTCAACTCAGTATAACATAAAAGTAACTGCCAGTACAAACCTAAAATTCTATGAATATGTGGACATTCGGGAGTATATTTGGTAATGAAAGAGAAAAATCAATTTTCTCAGAATTTTTATCAAAATTCAAACTGGATAGCACAGTATTGATGGCATTGTTCTGTAATAAACATGTATAAAACCCCGTCTGTCTTTTGCTTCATTTCAGCAAATACTACTTGAATTAAATCATGGGGATAACCCTAGTCAAAAAAAGTTAGAATTTCAGCTTCATCCAAAAAATTGAATCAACAGATAGCATCCTGGTTAAACGGGCTGATTGAGCCTTAACTATACCCCTTTTCTGATGAGTCGGATGACAACTATCATAATGTAAAAAACAGTTGGAATAGGTGGGCTTCCTATAAATATTGCTGGTCATGTTCTTATTGATCATATCTTTAGAAATTTGGACATCTAAATAAGAAATGCTGTTTCTATTAAAGGTAGAAGTGAATCTAAAAAAAATCAGTGGTTTGATTTAAAAAAAAAAAACTCAACAAAGGATACTCGGCTTCCGACCGCTTCCAAAAAACAATGATGTCATCTAAAAAAAATTGCATATATAATGCCCATGGAAGGTTACAACCAAATCTATTCAACACATTTGTTTTCCCACTGTAACATAACTATGTTGGCAAAAATGGGGACACAAGCTGCCCCCATCACAGCACCCTTCTTTTGAAGAAAGTAATGCCCATCAATAAATACAAAATTGTTTTTCAGCATAAGTTCCATTAATGGGTACAAAGTATTAATCTCATCATTAGAAAATTCCCCCAGTTCAGATAAAAAGACATGCAACCATTCAAGGCCCATCTCATGGGGAATAACATTAAACAAATTGACCACATCAGTGGTACAAAAATAAACTCATCATAAAATACTTGGGTAGCCTTGATCAAAAAGTCCCATGAGTCTTTATAAATTTGTGAGAAGCTATTGAGAATGTTCTTTAGTTTTAAATTAATATGTTTTGCCAAAGAATTACGTTTTTGATCTAGATGCATTGACTATCAATCTAAAAGGGGGGGGTCCCTCAAATCCTTGTGTATTTTGGGAAAACCAAATATAGCTGGAATGACTGGAAATTTAACTTCTAAGAAAGACCATACAGAAAAATCAATTTGTCCCTGGTCCAACATGTCTTGAAGGATCCAATCAATTTTAGCTTAAGCAACGTTAACCATATTCAAAGAGATCTCTTCATAAGTCATTATCAGAAAGAAGTGTAAACATCTTAAGTAATTATCTGTGTTCATAATAACAACCCTGCCTCCCTTGTCTGGTTTCATAACCCGAATAGTCTTATTTCTGTGCAGATGTTGAAGCAACTTAATTTCACATTTATTAAGATTCATTACCTCATGGGTATTCCTCCTACCTAATAATTTCCAAAAGTCAAAATCACACAACTTTTCAAAAAAAAAAATCAAAGGTGCAGCCAAAGGGGTCTGACTTTAGTGAAATTAAAGGTAAATAAATCCCATTTATTTATATGAAATTTCCTTTTTCCCCCTTTCTGAAGTTATCACCTCCAATTTATCATCTTTACAGTATTCAAAATTTGTATAAGTCTATATAGATTTTGATTCCCTTTTTCTAATTTTTTGTAGCCATTACTTTACAACTAAAATGTACTTTACTTTAATATTGCTAGTGTACACAGTAGTCACTGATGATTTAATTGTGTGGTGGGGAAATTTTATCACTGACTGCATACTGTGTTCACAACTGCAATACAAAAATAACATGCATTTTGCATAAAGAGTCATTTATACATGTATTGGAGTAAAATTGTTTTACAGACAAGTCTGTTCACTATCCTAAGAATTAATAACAGGGATTTACACTTTACAGTTCTCCCACAAGAAACAAGTTAAACAGACTTCCAGTCTTTTTCATCTGTTTTTTTGCAGAACCACGGTTTTACTTGTCTAAACTTCATCTACGGGGATTGATGCTTTACAGTTCTCTCGCACATTCCCTAATTTCACATTGTTGCTGGTTTTCTTTTCTAATTGTTTATCGCCCAACACCAGGTTCTGGTTCACATTCAAGGTCTAATCAGCTACAGGGCTTTTTTTTCATTTTCCTTTGGAACAACAGAAATGTTTCACTGGCTTGTCTCTCTGTTGTGCTGTTTTCAGAAGATTGCTTAATAGATTGAGCAAATGACATGAAGGATACTCTGTTGGCTAAACTTTTTCTCCATAGTCTGTTCTACATCCAAAACTCTCTAATCCTCCAATAAAATTTATTCTGAAGACAGATGGATATAACAGTTTGAATGTTGCAATCCTTTCAACATCCTATGTTTGCTGGGATAAGATTACTCCTGTTCTGCCTGGTGTACACAGAATAATCATTTTCAACAATTGCTTTGTCCCCAGTGTTCAAGATTTTTTTCTTCTGCCACAGTTTTATCAAGAGACAGCCTCTTTCTGCTAGTATGAGTACATTTTTAATAATATAGGTCTTGGCTGCTTTCAGTTGACCAAATGTGGAACATACGTGATGTGCCCACTTCGTTAATAAATGCAGATGTGAAATGTGAATTAATTTGCTTATTTTTACTTTCATAAAATGCACTTTGTTCCTTACAGCAGTTTCTCTGGCACATCAAGCATATACATAGCATATCTCCTATAACATTAAACAAACTCCCCATAAACTTGGACTTCTGTATCGTATTAAAAAAATTCTCACCACTATTTCCAAAATCTCTCTTCCATGCTTGCTTCCTTCCAAGCCTCTTCTATGGGTTTTGTATCCCCACAAACCTGCAGACCTCTCTCCTGTCTAAACTAGAATCTGCTTGCAATAAAATTGCTAGATTCACTGCAGGTCAGACCTACCAGTCCCACCACTGCCTTGCTCTCAAAAGCCTAAACTAACTAGAATTCCCCCACCAACTTCTCTCTCAGCTTCTGATCATGCATTCCATTGTGTACCAGCCCTTCTCTTGCCCTGACCTGTCCTCTCTTGTCTCCTACTATACTCCCCTCAGATCTCTCCATAGTTCTGAACAACACCACCTCTCGATTTACAAATCTAAAAGCAAAACTGTGCAAAACCTGTACAGCTACTCCTGCCCAAGCCTGGAATAAGCTTCCACTACACATCAGAAAAATTACTCACCTCAGAGATTTCAGACCACTCTCAAAAACTTCCTTTTCAATTCTTGGCTCTATCACTGTACTCACCCGCCCTAACAGGTTCTTAACTCTCTTATTTCCTTCCTGTCTTCTATCCTCCTCCTCTCTCTCATGTCCACCTGTTGCCCTGAGCATCCACCCCCTATTCCTAGTAGACTCACCATAACTGCATATTCTACTCTGTTCTCCACTCACCTAGTCTCACATTCCCCTTTCCTAATACTGTGTGAACTCTCCTGTTATTTTAAACTCTCTCTGCAATGTCTGATACTGTTGGGCTCGTATATCTGCTAAAGTAGCACCCAGAGTGTACTGGGTTATGCCTGTTGATAAGCTCAGATGTACAAATGACTATAGACTGGCTTTGTCTCATCTGTCAGACTCTTGCTAATGCTATTGCCACTCAAATTGCTGAGGCTTACACCTGTAAAGTTCTGATGCACAAATGTTTCCACGTAGGATCTGTTTTACTATTTGTGTTTTGTTTGTTATACTAGTTATATGATTGAACTTGTATACTATTTGCTTGTACTAATTGTGGTGGTATATGACTTGAACTTGTATACTAATTGTGTAGTTTTTCTCCCCGGGCCTCTGCTGAAAAACGGTTTTTACCCAGTCAGACAAACCTGATTAACAAATGTCAAATTATAATAATTAATAAATAAAAATCAGACTTTTTCTGCATATGCTGCCGTCTGACATCAACTAGTTTTTTAAACTGCTCTTGAGAAGCCTTGCGTTCAAGCAGTCTTTCTCTTTTAATCTCTGATTTCTACAGTTTTATCTCACCCTGTATATGGCCATAAAGTTTCTATTTTTTTGTCAGCCTCTTGACTTTATGTATTTCTGCTGGTCTCTCATGCATTTTAAACATCTGAGTGCATTTGTTTTTTTCTTCTAAATTACTGGAAGCCATGTCCTGTACATATTTAGGAGCCATACATATATCCCCCATATGTGTATCGAGTCTCTGTTCCTAATCCTTTCTTACCTTCTCTGATTGATTTCTATAGTTATTGTGCATTATTTTATATGGCCCTACTAATTGTACCTTTTGTAAAATTGTCTTCAGTTACAGATTATACCAAAATCTCTGCCAGTGGCTAGTCTTTCACAAGAAACCCTATTTCTTTCTCTTTGGCTTAGATTCTGATATCAATCCTTGATAGGAAAGGCAGTGTTTAGCCTGCAGTCAGAATGAATTCTTTGCCCCTTACCATTTTCTTACCTTCCCCCTCTAATTATTTCCTCCCTAAGCCCTTGATACCTTTGCCAGTTTTCTCCATTGAATTCCATCCCCCTCTTGCCTATTCTCTGTACCTCTAATTGCAGTTATCCCTATTGGCAAGATCTCCTTTCTCCATTCCCTTATTGGTTTACTTCTAAGATTACTTTCTGCTACTTTAAAATAATATTCTGTTGGTTGTTTTTCTCCTTAAGGATCTGCATCTAAAATCCCAGTCTCTCATTGTTTCCTTGAGCTTCCCCATGTGTTATTATTTCTTTCCACTTAGTTTAAGCAGAAAGTTATTCTTCAATGTGTAGGAGCCTTAACTGTGTAGAGCTGAAGCATTCCTTCAAATCAGGTAATCCCAAACCACCTTGTTCTTTTGGAAGGATCAGCTCATCCCACTTGACTCTGTTGCCCTCCAGATAAAATCCTTCAACTCTATTAATTGCTATTTACAACTTCTATGGGTCAAGTGTCTGACCAGTACGTAAAACTAAAGGGGCTAAAAATATTTTCACTCTTTGTATCTTGCTATCCATAAAACAGGGCTTCTGATTTTTCAATTTTTGTATCATATTTTGTTTAATCTCTTCCCTCATATCCTTAACTTGCCATAATAGAAAACCTTTTAATCCATATCAAGTACTTCATTTTATTATATCCCCATAAATATGGGTATTGCTAAATATGTTTTTGTGTGTACTTTACAGCTATTGTCTTTTTCATCTTCATTAGTGTTGTATCCTGAAAGGAATTGTCTGTGTTCCACTACAATGGTATGTCCTTTTCTGCATTAATCAGGTAAGAAATATCTGCAAACAAAGACCATTATTTCTTGATTACCATCAAAGTTAAATCCTTGAATTTGAGTCACTTATTTTCTTTGCCAGTGATTCTAAATATAACGCAAATAAAAATGTTGAAATTGGACAACCCTGCCTGGTTGCTCTGCTCAAAAAGAGCTTATCAGAGAGGACCCCTCACTTTAGTTTTCACCTCTAATTCCTCATATATCTTCCTAATAAATCTTATAATTTTGCCAGGGAATACAAATGCTTCCTTTGCCCTACTAATAAAATTCCAGCTTACCTAAAATGCTTTCTCTGCATCAAGACCAAACAACAACAATGATATTTTCTTACATTCTGCTTCCCTCTGGATAACCATTTTCTGTTAATGTTGTCAAATATTTGCCTGCCTTCCAGAAAACTTGTTTGATCCATATCAGTTTTGGCATCACTTTTGCCATTGTGTTAGCCATTATATAGACATCAGCACTTTATAATCATGGTTTAAAATCAAAATGGGCCTGTATGAAACTGGGTCTGATGGGTCTTTACCTTCTTTAGGTATTAACAACCACCACTGATTTCTTCCAGGATATTGGTACTTCTCTCTCTTAAACTACTGTTAAGTAACAACTTTCCATATCTTTATCACTTTATTCCCTCCTAGCTTCCGAACTTCCACAGGAATACTATCTGTTCCTGGGACCTTCCCATAGATTGTTATACGTCATTTTTATCTCATTTCCTCCTATCCTGTTAGTAATTGAACCTCATCTATGGCTAACTTTGGCATATGTAATTCATCCATAAAAAAATTCAGTTTGTACTTTTTCTCTATTTCCACATTTCTCTGCTTTATACAGACTTTCATAAAACCTCTGGATCTTTGGTTATTTTCCTTGTTGGCTTTCTAAGCATGGCAACAACCCTTTCTACTTTCTGTTGCCTGAGCCATTGTGCTAAAAGTTTTTGTGCTCTGGGGTTATGGAAAAAAGTTTAATAGCAATCTTTCAAAACTCATGCATATTATCAAGGTGGTCTCTTATTTTCTCTTTAGCCCTATGCAGCTGCGCTGCTGCTTCTGTGCGATTCTCCCTATTCTGCAATACTTTAACCTTTGTCAGTCCCTCTAAATAATTTTTGCTGCTACTTAAACATCTCTTAATTTCCACCCTATGTTTGAAGTCCACTTTAATTTATCACACTCGCTAGCTTTATTTTCAGAGGAAATTTCTATCTTTATTAACTCCTGTTTCCGCTACCCATTCCTTAAATTCTTTTTTTTAACATATAGTTGGGGAAGCACTAGTGTCTTATTTTTATTTCAGTACCTTGCATTTTTATTTTAATTATTATTGATGTGTGATCTGAAAGTTATTGCATGTATATCAAAACATTTTTCTTTATTTAAAATTTCATGCCATTTATTCTTGGAAAATTTTAAACCTGCAACTTTATCAATGATGTTAAGTGTAAATCCAGCAGTTGTGTGAACTTGAGTATGTTTGTATAAGGCACTGGTGATTACCTTGTTGCGTATGTTACTCAAATGTTGAGAGATTCAACGTTTAAAGGACCTAGAGGTTTGGCCTATGTAAAATGCCAAACACCGACACTCAGCAAGGTCAGTCACCCAACTACTATTGCAATTGGATAGAATACGAATGTCAAAAACTTTTGGTGTATTCTTGCTTGAAAATTCTTTGGTTTTTAGAACAT
This sequence comes from Protopterus annectens, assembly GCF_019279795.1. NCBI lineage: Eukaryota > Metazoa > Chordata > Ceratodontiformes > Protopteridae > Protopterus > Protopterus annectens. Next base: position 1,465,611,325 of record NC_056739.1, read on the forward strand.
GTTTACAAAGTGTACAGCGGTCACAAGGGGAACACCCACATGGCCTAGTTCCCCCCATGGTCATTTGTATTTTGTTTTTCTATATTCCACCAGATGGGTGTTTTTTGTAGTAACTAAAATGCCCCCCTAAGGTAGTTCCTTTCCTATAGGAAAAATAACATCTGCTATCCAATATTTTAACTAGATGTTCATCAGTACGTAGCATATCCCAATATTTTTGTATAACCCTAGTGAAAGAGATAACATTTATGTCTTAATAGACTAAAACAATTTTCAGGTTTTGGTTACTTATATTGTGATAATCACTGCTTTGTTGGTATTAATATTAATTTCCATTCATACCAGCTTTGGTGCCTTGAGTGTTGAGTCAACAGATTGCAAACCTTTTAGGTGACAATCCTTAACCACTATTGACATACAGTGTATAGGTCTCACACACACACATATACATACATATATATATATAAATAATTCTTTACTATTGACCAGTATTGAGATCTACATTGTGGGTTAGTTATTTTTATTGACTATATTCAACATGGATCTTATCACTATTCTTAAAGGATTATCTATTGACAAAAACAACACTCCCATATTTACATCTTTAGCTACTAACCAAGTGGATAATAGGACAGCTGAAAGTACTCAGAGTGTCGTATACTGACAACATTAAAAAAAAAAATGAAGGCGTTAAGGTCCAGTGTTTGGCATAGGAGTCTGTTTTTAGCATACATAGAAAAAGACATTATGTCTAGGGCTTTAAGGATTAGACTTAAACCCCTTGTTGGCCAACCTGATCCAGAATTGCTGGATGAATGGTCTAAGATACAACAAAACGTTATGATGGAGTTTTAGAGCCTTGCAAACTTTCCATCAACGTAGAATTGACATCTTTAATACAGAAGTATTACAAATGTGTCAGGATGTTAAAAAATGTGAGGATGAACCTGAATACAAGGAATGTTTGAGTAAATTAAGTAGTGATTTAATAACCATGGAAAATGAGTTCAAGTCCAGAAAAATCAATACGTTTAGAAGGGATCAACAGGACTATAGCTCAGGGAACCCTTCTGAGCAATCCAGAAAAGTTAAGTTCTTTACCAATAGAAACCAGGTGCCCAGATCGAAAAGGAAAATAAAGTCCATTCTTAAACAGCCTTGCAGTGACGGGTCTGGGAACGATTTTTCTTCCCATACTGACAGTGAGTGAAAATTCTCAAAGGTCACCAGCTCACAACCAAAATATTTCTAATGAGATGGTTTGCGATAAGACAGCCCCTTTAGGTACAACAGGAAACAGAGGGGGGGGGGGCAGAAAACACAAATGCTGAGGTTACTATATAGACAATGTTACAACTGTTAGAAACAAAATTGTTACAATGTCGT
>NC_056739.1:1465617710-1465645210 GCF_019279795.1 Protopterus annectens
TTTGGAGCATGCACATGATGTGCATTTCAGTTAACAATTCCTGCTGCAGAATACCAATCCAGTTGCTTATTTATGCTTTCATAAAATTAATACTGCTTGTTCTTCCAGTTTCTGTGGTACATCAGAAAACCTCAGGTTTTCTCTAAGTGGTCTGTCCTCAAAGTCTACCATTTTTTGAAACATCTCTTCATGAGCAGTCTCGTACTCTTGACAGTCTTTTCCTTGATTTGACCTCTGATTTTCAGTTGTATTAGCTTATCTGAGTATCTCATTAAAGCTTCTTCAGTTTTTTCCCTTTTATTTAAGTGGATATATTCCTTCAGTGTGTTTTTTAATCAATTTGAGCACATCTGACTTATTTTTTTTACTTTAGACTACTGGAAGTATTGTACCAAATCTGGAGCTTGAACTGATTTTTGCTGAACAGCCGCTGGATTCTTCCCAGTCTGTCTTCTGCTAACCTTTTGTGATAGAAATTCTTTCAAGTTCTCAGTTTTTTTTTTTTTTTGCTGGCATCCAGGCAGTGCAGTTGCCAGCCTTTTACTGAAATGTATCCAAACAACACAAATTCTGTGGCTCTCTTTTCTGAGTTTCTGTTTTCACACTGGGAGAGCTGAAATTAAACTATCAGTGTGCAGCCATCTTGGAAGTCCCCTTATTGCCTTCAGTTTTGATTCTTGTTTTTTTGTACTGTGTACATTTGCCAAAGTTCTCCATTAGCCTGAAAAGTGTTGTAATTTACTTTACAATGTTTCCCAGGTCTAATATGACATTATCAGCAAAAAGGGAGATATTCATTTCCACAATCACTGTTTTGTTTATTTTAGATTATCTTGAGCGTCTTTGCAGAAATAAGGATAAAGTGCAGACGATAATGACATGGTACCACCCCTGCTGTATTAAAGTCAAAGCTCTTAGAGAAGAGCAGCTGCCTTTAATTATTGTATGTTCCCCCTTGCATGTAACAGAGGCTCTCAGAATCCCTCAGGGAGTAAAGTTTCAATAACATTTTATCAAGGTCATTCATGTCATTATTGTTTTGACTGTTCTCAAATGTGTGCTGCCCTTCCAAACTAGCAAGGCTAAGGTTGAACAGCTTAAGAAAGGGCTCAGCAAGGGCCTGCTTCTTGACTGTTTAAGACAATGCAGAATGTTGTCAGGACCCACTGAAGTGCCTTTGGTCATAGATGACTTAGTGGATATGGTCTTTGGAGATCGTGTGAGGGGTGGGAAGTTGCTCCACTGTGTGTGTTGTCAGGATGATCATTTCTCGGAATAAGTTTACACCTAACATATTAGACAGTATGTTGCCAATGTCATTAAGATTTGAATAGGTTCTATTACAAATAGGTTCTGAGCAATGGTGTGAATTTTTCCTTGGTTTCCTAAAATTAGCTGAAGGACTTGTACTTTGTTTCAGAAGCAAGACTACTTCATGGGAAGATTTGCTGGTTTTAATGTCTACCTTTAGCTTCTTCATAAAGTATTTTATATTTTCATTGTGATGAGAGCTTTTGACCTTACAAGGTAATTTAAGCAGTTTTTCATCTGTTGTAAGGTTTATTTACATCTACTACCCACGGATGGAGGGTTGCTATTGTATTCAGCCCTGATTGGGGTCTGCCCTAGGAATGTGTTTGAATAAGTGGGTTTAAAGATCTTTGGCATGTATAGCTAACTTATCCTAGTTCAATTTTGGGGTTAGCATTGGAGAGTTTTGCATTTTCATTATGCAGATGTAAAAGATACATTTTTTTAAAGCCTGTAAATTTTTTTTAAAACCTCTAAAGAGGTTAGTATTGGTAACTGTGGAGGAGGATGTTCTGAGGGTGAAGGTAACCAGTTGGTGTTCAGACATAACCTTGAGGGGGCCAACCATAGACAGCAAGTAGGCCGGAGCCAAGATTGTGAGAATTAGGTCCAGGTTGTTTGCACTACTGGTGGACTTGCAGTTAGTTTGATCCATGAAATTCTTATCCAACCAGTATAAGACGTGTAGTGGTACAAGTTTAAGTACTGTAGTCTGTGGAAGAGTAGTTGAAATCACAGAGGATTAGAGATCTTTTTACAATAGGAATGTGTTTTAGGAATGCTAGGACGACAGTAGAACATTCAGTTTCTTCTTTGAGGATCACTGTCATTACATCTTCCATTCCAGGACTGAGACATTACTGCATTTTGTGTTGCTATGTTCAGTTAAAGTAGATATTTAAGGCTGTGAGCTATCAATGAGCTTCTTTTTGTAGTCTGGAGTTAAATTCCCTTAACGCCCATTTGTCTGCTCGACTCTGAGCAAGTCAGTTAATAAGGCAGTGCTTTTGAGTGGAGTCTAAAAAGGGTCAGTGATGAAAAACTCTGCACCCTGCCCTGGAAAGGGTCGGTGTTGAAACACTCTGTACCCTGATCTGAAAAGGGTCAATACTGAAGAAGTCTGTAGCTTAGTTAAATTTAAAATTAAAGTCACCACGTCAGTAGCCTCCTATTGCGTCAGTCTCAAGCATTCTAGCAGTAGCCTGTCTTTTCTGTGAAGCCTACATACTCAGCTTGGTTTATTTTTGGTCTTATCTATGTTATGTTGGGCTCTCGCACACACATTGCTGTGCTTTCTTGCACGCTGCCACATTCTCTTGCACACTCTCCTGCACACACTCGTGCACTGTCTCGCATGCATAACCAGTCAGCTTCAGTCCACTTATCTCTCTCCATTTTGCCAGGATGGATATGATGCTTTTCTAGCTGTTTTCAGACTCCTATTGGTTAATGAGAAATGCAGGAAATGCACGTCTGTTTGACCACAAGCTATGTATATCTTGCTATAGACCATCCTTATGCTCTACAAACCTTTATAAGGAGGATTAGAACTGTAAGTTTCATGGTGTATGTTATGGTACCCATCCAGTAGTCTTAATTATATTAGAAGGCAAACAGGGAATCCCATTGGCTGACGTGCAAAATGAGACTGTTCCAGAGTGAAGGTAGGAGATTAACCTCTCTCTCCAACTAAGTTTGTTCTTTAATGTGTTCAGATTCTGACAGCATTTCCTAAAAGTCTCTAGTATCTCATGTGGGCCCCTAGTATCTGTGCCACTTTCTGTAGTTTAAATGGCATTCACTCCACTTCCTGTTGGTGTAATCGGGTTGAAGTTGCTCTTTGTGACCTTTCAGAACTGTCAAAATATAGACCTCTTAAGGCTCCTTTTTTGATTCCATAGTTTAGTACTATTTCAGTCTTAACCCTTGTTGTTTGACTCACTCACCTGCATTATTCAGCACACTCTTTCAATCCTCAGATTTTCTTTAGGTTTGACCCACTGGCCTATAAGCATAATCTGTGTTTTTCCTTCAGCCACCATTTCTGCTCATCCCACCAGTCTGTTGCACTTTGTTTCTTTCTCCTTCTTTGACTCAGTTAAACAAGTATTTCTGCATTTCCCTTAGCCTTAAATATGTAGGGAAATGTCTGTGTCTTCCCCCTTTTTGGTTTGGTACTGCATGTTAAGCAAAGCTCAATAAATGCTAAAATTAAAAAAAAAAAAAAAATATATATACATGTATGATATATGTATATATACACGTATACATATATAAAATGTGTATATATACACACACACTCTCTCTCTCACACACACACACACACACACACACACACACACACACACACACACACACACACACACACACAGTTTTATACTGAAGAGGCTGCTTATGCTTTGAAACCATGCTCTGATTTTTAATGTTCGGGTGAGTACACTATAATGTTCTTCTTTTGGCTGCTCCCGTCAGGGGTCGCCACAGAAGATCAACTGTTACATTTTTTCCTGTCCTCTGCATCTTGCTTTGTCACACCAACCACCTGCATGTCCTCTCTTACCACATCCATAAACCTTATCTTAGGTCTTCCTCTTTTCCTGTTAGCTGGCAGCTTCGTCCTTAGCATCTTTTTCCCAATATACTCTGCATCCCTCCTCAGCACATGTCCAAACCAACGTAATCATGCCTCTCTGGCTTTGTCTCCAAACCTTCCAACCTGGGCTGACCCTCTAATATATCTATTCCTAATCCTGTCCATCCTCGTCCCACCCAGTGCAAATCTTAACATCTTCAACTCTGCCATGTCAAGCTCTGACTCCTGCCTTTTTGTCAATGCCACCGTCTCCAACCCATATAACATAGCTGGTCTCACTACCCTCTTGTAGTTCGCTCTTACTAGTACTCGTTTGTCACAAATCACTCCTGACACTCTTCTCCACCCACTCCATCCTGCCTGTACTCTCCTTCACCTGTCTTCCACACTCCCCATTACTCTGAACTGTTGATCCCAAGTATTTAAACTCATCCACCTTCGCCACCTCTACTCCCTGCATCTTCACCATTCCTCTATCTTGCCTCTCATTCACACAGATGTGGATTGGCCAAACTAGGCATGAGTTTCCTGTTCCCCATCCAGTTGTCTGTTGCACTTGAATTGGGTTAGGGAGCAAATCTGCTTCATGTGGATGAGGAGTGTCTTCAGTCACTAGGAATACATACCTGTCTTTCCAGCAGGTCTCATTTGTATCACAAGCAAGGTTTAAATCCTTAGAACAGATACTTCTGGTGCTGTTTGTTTTAAGGACATGCAGGATATCCATCAGAGAAGGGTGTGACAATGCCCTGTATGCCAGCCATAGATCTCCCCTCAACAGCCTGTAGGAGATTGCATACAGAGATAGGGCCTTGAGGTGGTCTGCATATGACATATTTAAGCCATATATTTTTAGTGAGGAAACTCTGTGGACATTCCAATTGTTGGATATGCCTGGTTAGGTGCACACCAAAGGGAGCATTGTACTCGATAGGTGTGATGAATGCCGAATACAGTGGAGCAATGACTTCCTTGGACTTGGTTGCCATACCTTTTGTTTATAAGGTGCGCAGCATAGATCAGTTTCCTTACTACTGTAGTCATGTGATGGTCAAAGGCTAGATTACTGTCTGTGTCTCCCTAAGTTCCTGACTACGAGATCAACTCTAAGAGGTGTGCTTCTCAATGTGATAGTTACCAGGGGTGAATGACTTCCTGTAGGATACTATTATGCATTTCTTAACATTTAGTTTTAGTGCATGGCTCTGACACTAGTTTCTCAGCTCTTCCTGGGAAACATTTGTGTCTGTGGGATTCAGTGACAGCTTGTGATTTGCAATCCTCTGGCAATTTAGATAGCCAAATGCCATTTACATCTACCTTGACTTCAGAGAACTAAATGCCAAAAAGGTGTCGTCCCAGGACAGATTTTTGAGGGACTCCACGTGTGACTGGTCTCTTTGTAGAGGTGGACCCCTCAATTCTAACTTCCTGGCCCCCCGGTCTGTGAAGCCCATTGGCTATCCACCAGGTTGACATAAGGGTTTGCATCTAACCTCTTGAGTTTGTCAACTATGCCGGAGAGGTGTGTTGTGCCAGATGCCTTGGCCAGGTCAAGATAGGCAGTGTGAACCATTTTCCCTCATCCATTGCTTTAGTGACCTTCTCAAAGAAGTCCACCAGGATGAGTCGACTTGACCTGCACTTGATGAAACCAAACTGGGTTTGGTCCAGTGTCTGGATGTTTACTATATCATTGATAATTTCCGTGGTAATTCTTTCCATAGCTCTACATGTAAGACTAGTGAGACTTATGGGACTGTAGTTCCCAGGGTTTGTAGATGGCCCACCTTTGTGCAGAGGGATGACTGCTGATGTTCTCCATTCATGAGGCACAAAGCCTGTTTTGGAGGCTGCAGTTAAATAGCAATTCCAGAGGGTCCAATAGGTCATGTTTCATGCTGTTTTGAAGGTATCCTGGGATATTGTCTTGGCCCATTGATGCAGTGTTTTTGGCTTTAGTGAGAGTGTTAAGGACCTGTTCCCTACTGATAGCAGGGATAATTATATTTGATGCTTCCTGAGGGTAAGGCAAAGGGGTAGAGAGGGGTAAAGTTGGAGCTGAACTTGTCGGCCAGTAGGTTTGCTCCAACATCTGGCTCAGTGTAGGTGGCTCCATTTACAATGAGCTCTGCACAAAATTGTGTATTGCATCTGAAGTTGCAGATGTAACTAAAGAATACTTTGTAGTTGCCCTTGGCCTAGGAGGCCATATTTACTTCAAATTTGGCTTTGGTAGACTTTTGTCTTTTTAGTTTAGTTTGAGTGCTTTTATCCTGCTTCGATGCTGCACCTCAATGTTTGCTATGATTGTCTTCCTTCTGTTATACAGGGTGATTTGTTTTTTTAGTTGTGTACTACTTCCTTGTGGGTGCAGCTGCCCACATAGTTCTTTCAAGATTGTCTAATCTCTAAGACGGTCAGTATCCATTTGTGATCTCCCAGTAGAGCTTACTTTTTATTGATCTTTGCTGTCATCATACTGAGCATTTGCTCAAAAATATACATTAAAAAAATCTAGGATTATCTTTTATTAAATTGTTCCCTGTCTGATTTTCTCAGTGGCATCTCAAAAACACTTCGACATCCTTCAGTTACCATCCATTTTAGCTTTTTAGCTCCAATATTTCATTACGTAAATAGTTTCATGCAAAGCAAAATCTTGGTCATACAGAACCAAAGTAACCTATGCAGTACTTTGCAGTTGACCCTAAAAATAAAGGAAACCAATCCCCATCTTAACTGCATGGGTTACCATAAGACTAAAAAGCTGGGGGGGAGGGGGTGATTCAAAACATCGTCATCATATTTATAAACCTTAATTATTACTCATCAGCCATTGCCTGTAATGCCTGTAGGAACATACTTCACAAAAAAGGGTCAGCTCTCCTGCGTACTGCTTCCGAACTTGGATCCCTTGTGCATTGTCCTGGCTTGCTGACTCTTGCCATGCTACCAGCTGAACTAGGTTAGCCAGAATGTTTCCATGTCTGTGAATGCGTGGCTCATCTGTCTCATCAGTAAGCCTAGTCATGGAGTTGCATTTCCAGCAGGCCGTGCATGGAAGTTTAGTGCACTTGCCAAAGCCTGGAGCTGCTAATGTATGTTACCCCTTTGCAGTGTATCTATGTCACCGCTCTAATTTTGCTCCAAGAAACTTTAGCAAGATCATAAATTAGCATATAGTTTAATCTCAAATCGAGATCAGTCTTCAGACACATAGGAACTATTCCTTATCCATTGGGATTTCCCCATGTGAGGCCAACAGACTAGTTTTAACAATAGGGCCGGTAACTTGTTTCACAGAATAGATTTCAAATGTAATTTTAGTAGGTCATAGTCTCTCCTGTCTGGAAAGCAACTCGTATCACATATCTCCTGTGGAGCCCTCTATGCCCTCCACTCTCTTTAAGGGAATCCAGTCTATTTTTTTAAACACCTGTATTGAATTATCACTTGTGACACAGGCAAATTTACATTTACACAAAAGTAATCAAACTGTTAACAAGTTAACATTAACAATGTTATGTTTATTTTGTATGTTTATTTTACTGTAGAGCTTTTCTCCCCAGGCCTCCGCTGAAAATGGACCCACATCCAGTCGGACACTCCCGGTCAACAAATTTAAATAAATAAATAAAACTAACATTATATTTCACATATATTGCTGTGTATCATATAACCAAAGCAACATTACATAGATTATTGAATTCTTGTCCATTTTTTAAACGAGAAACATCTTTATTAAGTTATCACTTCCTACATGAGCCATCCTACATTTATGTAAATGAAAACAAACCACACAGACCCACTCCTAGTTGCAAGCATTTTACATCACAAACCATATTGACACACTCCCAGTTGCAAACATTATACTTCACTTATAATCCACTCAATTATTTTCAGTCAAATTGTACATAGCTCATTTAAGTCCTACCTTCTTTTAAACCTCATTTCTCCCCAGTATGTACTGTTCCCACAATTCCCATTTTCCCTGTGTAGTTTGCTCCTGTTCTGTTCTAAAGTTCTCAGTTCCAGTTGTTTTTACTATAGTCACTACTTCTAATATTGGTTTAGATTTTGATTTCCATTTTCCAGTAAGTGATTTTTGACAGCCACCATAATTAGACACATCAAGGCATTACCATGTCTAGGCAATTCCAATTCTCTATCTTAAGTTGAGAAAAATTATCTCCCTTGTCACACCAAGCCATTCATCCAGCATCTCCAACAATGCATCCTGCAAGGAATCCTTAAAGTCCAACAACCCACCGCACTCCCAGAAAACATTTCCAAGTACCTCTTTTTCTTCCCCGTCACACCTCCATTTGCTGTCTGCCTGAGGAAAAATTTGCTGGAGTCTACTTGGGGTATAAAATATCTAAATGTTTCCAAGCAAAAGTCCTAATTCTTTTAGATTTTGCTGCATGTTTGTGAGACATACATATATCCTCCCATTGTTTTTGTGAATTGCTTATCCATTCTTTCTTCCAAATGCTTTCTAAGCTCCTGTGATTAATTCTTATAGTTATCATGCAATATTTTATATGCTGTACTAATTCCTTTTTAATGGCAGTTTGTGTTCTAGATTCTACTAAAAACTCCACCAGTGCTGGTCTTTCATTTATGACCCTCTATTTCTTTCTCTTTGCCTATACTCTACAGATTGCCTTCCGTATCAAGGAATAATGATCTGAAGTCCAAATAAACTCTTGGCCTCATCCCATTCTATCACATTTCCCTGTCTAGTTATTTGCTCCCAGTACTTTGGTTCCTTTGCCAGTTTTCTACTGTAAATTCCAGCCCCCTATTGCCTATATCCGTAATTGCAGTCATCCCTATTTGGCAGAATCTCCCTTCTCCATTCCCATGTTAGCTTAGTTCTTAGAATACTTTCTGCTGCTTTATTGATGCAATATTCTGTATGATTATTGTTATTCTCTTTAAAGGCCTGCATCCAAAATCCCTCTCCTTGTTTCTTGAGCTTTTCCCTATTTCAGATTCATCTTTTTCCACTTTAAATTCTAGTTTTCTGCTTGTGCTATGTATAGGAGTCTTAACTGAATCTGAAATACCACTTCAAATTGGGTAATTCCAATCTGCCTTGTTCTACTGGAAGAATCTTCCCCTCCCAGATAGTTCTTGAGCTCTTTATTAATTTCTATCCACAATGTCTCCACTGGTTGATAAAAATATGCCTTATCTGTGTACAAGACTAATGGAACTAAAATCATTTTGACTGCTTGTATCTTAATATCCATATAACAAAGGTTCCTTTTCCTCAGTTTTTGTATTATTTTTTGTCAGTTTCTTACCACATATCCTTAGCTGCCACAGCAGAATCATTTTGAATCCATAGTCCTAAGTACTTAATTTATCATGTCCCCATAAACATGGCTATTGCTGAACCAATTCATGCGTGGGTACATAATATATTGCCATTGCCTTTGTTTTAACTTCATTAATTTTGTATCGCTAAATGTTTTGAAACTGTCTGTGTTCCACAGCACTGTAATGTCTTTCTTGTTTTGTCAGGTATAAAATATCTGCAAATACAGACAGCTTTTCTCGACTACCATACCAATTATATCCTTGAATTTCTGAGTCCCTTATTTTCTTTGCCAGTGGTTCTAAATATCATGCAAATAAAGGGGAAAGAGGACATCCCTGCCTCATTCCTCTGCTCAAGCAGAAGTTATCAGAGAGGACTCCACACACTTAAATTTTCACCAACAATCCCTCATATATCCTCCTAATCAACCTTATAGTTTTTTCTGGAAATGTAAATGCTTCCATTGCCCTGCTCATAAAGTCCCAGCTTACTCTGTCAAATACATTTTCTGCATCAAGACCCACCAATAACAATGGTATTTTCTTAATTCTCCTTCCCTCTGGATCCTCAGCGTTCTGTTAATGTCAAATGTTTACCTCCACTCCACAAGACTACATTGATCTATATCTATCAATTTTGGCATTCCTTTTGTCATTCTTTTAGCCGTTGTATATCTGAACACTATAATGGGGCCTGTATGAAGCTGGTGCTGATGGATCTTTACCCTCTTTAGGTATTACAACTACTACAGCTTCCTTCCAGAATTTTGATACTTCTCTTAAAATACTGTTAAACAAAACCTTACAGATCTTTATCAGTTTTTAACCTCTTAGCTTCCAAACTTCCACAGGAATACCATCTATTCCTGGGGGCTTTCCTGTAGATTAGTTATAAATCACAATTTTTATCTCATCTCCTTCTATCCTGTTAGTAATTGAGCCTAATCTACCTCTAACCTTGGCATGTTTACTTCTTCCATAAACATTTCCATGTGTATCTTTTCCTTATTTCCATATTTCTCTGCTTTATACAGATTTTCATAGAATTTCTGAAATATTTCTAATACCTCTACAGGATCTCTTGGTACCTTCCTTGTTATATACTCCCTAAGCTTGGCAACAGCACTTTCTACTTTCTGTTGCCCGAGTCATTGTGCTAAAAGTTTTTGTGCTCTACTGTTGTCAAAAAACAGTTTAACAGCAACCTTTCTAAACTCATGCATATTATCGAGGTAATCCCTTATTTTCTGCTTGACATTCTACATTTGATCCTCCTCCTTGTTCTGCGAGAGTCCCTGTATTCTGTAATACTTTCACGTTGTCAGTCGCTCTAAAAAAAAAAATTCTTGTAACTTCTTAACCATAACTCCCTTTCTTTTATTTCCATCCTATTCTTAAACTCGGCCTTCATTTTATCCCAATGTCTAGCTGTATTTTCATAAAAAATTTCTATCTTCTGTAATTCCTGAATAATCTCCACTACCCATTCCTTAAATTCCTCTCTTCAAGAAATAGGTGTGAAAGCGCCAGTGTCTCATTTTTATTTCAGTACCCTGTTTTTATTTTAGTTATTATTGGAGCATGATCTGAAATAGTTATTTGGTACATACGATTAAATGCACATGTTCCTGTGAAATGTAAATTCTGTCTAGCCTAGCCAAGTTTTTATATCTCAGGAAATTATGTAAATTCACTCTTGACTCCTATTACTGAATTCACATCTCCCATGCCAATTATGTTCATAAAATTCTTCAACAATCTCTCCTCCTTTGTTATACTTTCCCTTCTGGGCCCCTCAAATGCATCTTCACTTCTGCAAAGCACATTCTAGTCCCCACCTGTAAGTAATCCTTGTTAAAAGCTGATTATTTCTCCCAGAATTTTCTTAAGCTCTGTTATAGCAGTTTTAGGTGGACTATACGTACATGCCAGTGTAATCCTCCTGCCTTGCCAGTAGCCCCTTAGCACTACAAATCTGCCATTATTATCTTTTTATCCTTTTCTGTCACTATTGGAGCTCCTCTTGCAATTAATAAAAGTACTCTTTTTTTTCTTTTCCTTTGTCCCAGGTATTCCACTGAATAAACATCCTGAAAATCTTTATCAAATTCCCATGTTCAATTTTTTCTAAGTTTGTCTCCTGTAACATAGCTATTAGCACTCTACATTTTAATATAGTTGACTGCTTTTTTGTGTTTGAGACTGTTGACATTTAAAGACATTATAGAAAGCATCATTGCATTAAGTTATTCCCACCTTTTATGTACAGCACCTTTTTTGGTTAAATGTCTAGTTGCAGATTTTGTGTTACTTGCATACACTGCTTGAGATGTTTAGCTTTTATACATTTTATTTTCATATCCATTTGAGCCTATGTCGCACTGTAGAAAACTTTTTTTTGTTTGAGGGTTTTCAGTAAAACACACCCCTCCCAATACCCCTCTAAAACCTATTAACGTAATACTAACACCGAAAACTATGTACATCTTCAAATACTGACATTTTACCCTCCTGATAGGAACAAAAGACTTAAACTGACAGCTACATTCACAGACCTGAGTTAACCTAAAAGAAAGTTTAAACATGCTAAGAAGCATGGTGTAGCCTGTGCTTCTATTAAGTCCTTATTGATTCTGTCTTTTCTTTATAGCTCTCCCAGCTGGGAAATCCCCTGAAATGCTTTTAGAGGACATGATCTCCTAGCCAGTTTCACTTTTCTTTTTTTTTTCCACTCTCCACCAGACTTTAGCAATTTTCTCTTTATCAGATTGTCTCCATGGAGACATGAGAACCAGGCAGACTGTTTCCATGGAAACATGAAGACCAGCTGCAGAATTGCTACTGAGCATACATGTATTTGCTGGGTAAAAAAAAAAAAGCCTCATGAATATTTCATTTACTTGCTTACACTTACAACTGGTTACTAAATAAATCTAATGTCCTTAATCCAGTCATTTCCCCATGTAAGAATGAGAAAAAGCATGTTAATTTTTCTTTTGTCATGCTGTTTTAACCAAGCTTTATTTTTTTTTTATTGCATTGCCTTCATTTGTTAAAACTAAGGGAATCCAGTCTATTCTGGTATTATTGATAAGCTCAACAGCCTGGGCATAAACCCTTACATCACAAGATGTCTGTGCTGTGACTGAAACCTGGTTCAAGGCTCCTGAGAGCACCCCGGCGCTATCAGGTTTCATCTCATATCATGTGTTCTGGCCCCAAAACCCGGACCACACCACAAAAGGAGGGGGTGCATCCATATTCATCAAGGATACCCACACCTCCAGGTTGGTGGCTACGCACGAAGCATCGGAAACCATCCAGGTGCAATTAACCATAGGCAAAACTGCTCTACAATTTGTAGCATGCTACAGGCCACCCTCTCAAACTCAGGAAACCCACACAGCCTTCCTGAAGACACTGGAGGGTATAAATGTATCACCAAACACCGTCATATTGGGTGACTTCAACTACACGAATATAGACTGGGAACATTACTCAAGCCCAAACTTTCTAGCCCAAAGGTTCCTGGAGTTCATAAATTCAAATGCCATGGAACAACTAGTCACCGTCCCCACAAGAGGAGAAAATATACTGATCTCATCATCACGAACATGGGGACAAAATGCTCCACACTGGTAGTATATCCCTCATTGGTGAGATCAGATCATAAACTAATCTCACTGGAAATCCATATCCCGCCCCTACCCCAAACAAAAAAGACCACAGTGAAGAACTTCTCTAAAGCAAACTTCACACTACTCAAGACAGGTGTGGTATCCTTCAAGGCCCCCGAGCCAATGGAAATCACAACCCAAGCTGCGGAAGCCCTTACAAATGCCTTCTATGAACACCTTCAGGACTGCATGGATCAGGCAATCCCAAATAAAACCAAGACTGTTTCCACCAAGGGCAAACGTCCAGTCTGGTGGACCCCAGCCATAAACAAACTTTACAATAAGAGGAGAAAGCTATTACATGATAGAGCAAAAGCCCAAAAAGGGAAGGCATCTTTGATCAGCACTAGCAAGAAACTACGATCCCTCATAAAATCATCCAAGGCCAACTTTGAGAGAAAAATTGCCATAGAGTCAAAAGACAATCATAAGACCTTCTTCAGCTATGTCAGAAACCTGGGTGGAAACTCCCAGATATGCTCAGAATTAGTCCAAAATGATACAAAAATCACTGAACCCACAGACATTGCTAACATACTGGCAGACAGGTTCAGCGCAAACTTCACCCCACTCTCCCCCCCAAAAGGAGAGAGAACTATCCCAACTGAGAGTAGCCTCCCAGACATCTCATGCGCAGGTGAAAGCTGCTCTCTCTAAAGCTAAAAACACAGCATCAATGGGACCGGATGCGGTCCCTGGCTGTGTGCTACATGAACTCAATGAAGAACTAAACCCGCACATAAGGCAGCTGTTTAATCTTAGCCTCACCACAGGATATGTGCCCAAGGAGTGGCGTAAGGCAACTGTGGTCCCACTCCACAAAGGCGGTGCCTCTACGGACCCTGGTAATTACCACCCCATAAGCTTAACAAGTCTGGTCTGCAAAGCTATGGAGAGGATCATAATGGAACTCATAAACAAGGACATAGGGGACTTGCAGACCTTGGACCCAACCCAGTTTGGCTTTGTCAAGGGCAGATCTTGCCTTTTGAACTTGGTCGACTTCTTCAAAACAGTCACCAAGGCCATTGATGAGGGAAAGGCAGTCAATACAGCCTACCTTGACCTTGCAAAAGCTTTCGACACAATACTCCACTCGGGTATTATAGAGAAACTTACCAGCTTAAATGTAAACCCATATGTCACAAGATGGGTTGCAAACTGGCTAAAGGACAAAACCCACAGGGTTAGAGTTGCTGGAGCCATGTCAGACTCCAAGCCGGTTACAAGTGGAGTCCCACAGGGCTCAGTCCTTGGCCCCCTATTGTTCTGCATCTACTTCTCAGAAGTACAGGCAAACATAGGAGGACTATGGCTGACAAAGTTTGCGGATGACTGCAAACTGGGTGCCATAGTGGATAGTACATCGGACACAGACATCCTTCAGAGGGGTCTCACGGAAACTGATAGCTGGTGCCAGAGCCATGGCCTGAAGTTAAACGCAAAAAAGTGTATCGTCATACCCTTCGGGAAAAACAAGGTAACCCCAAGATACCATATAGGTGGCAACCCACTAAGCACAGAAGAGGTCATCAGGGACCTGGGGGCCCAGGTTGACAGTGGCCTCTCGTTTGACGCTCACGTTGCTAAAGTGGTTCGAAAGACCTTCTACATTGCCCACCTGATCATGAAGGGATTCACATCCAGATCAAGTGAGGTCATTGTTCCCCTGTACTCTTCACTTATCAGACCAATGATCGAGTACAATGCCCCATTCGGGATGTATCTCACCCGACACCTGCAGCAATTGGAGAGACCCCAAAAGTTCCTCACCAAAAGGATAAAGGGACTCCAAAACCTGACATATGCTGCCAGACTGAAGAAACTCCAACTCTATTCAGTTGCATACCGTCTGCTCAGAGGTGACCTGTGCCTGACATACAAGGCCATGACCAACCCGGAATTAATGGACATGCTCCACCTCAAAAATCCAAATCCACCAAAACCACTAGAGCAAGAGACTTAAACCTTAGCACGGATATAAATAGGACATGCTGGAGGGATAGATTTATCACCCAGAGACTCCCCATGCTGTGGAATAAAATCCCAGTCCATGTGAGGCAGAGCACCTCGCTGGCTCTGTTCAAGAGAAATCTTGACCGGTGGATGGGAGATCGTAGGTTTACCCCGGGAATCATCTCTGTGTCACTACTGGACAGAGGCACAACAAACTAATGGGCACAGTATTTCTAACATAAGGGGCGGCGTAAGCCACATAACTTTGGGCTAGGCTTATAAATGCCCTAGGGCAGTTAGCCTAGTATAAACCTATGAACCTATGAACCTAAGATGAATCGCAAACTGGCTCTCAGACAGATCCCATAAAGTAAGAGTAGCGGGATCTATGTCCGAATCCAGACCAGTAACGAGTGGTGTGCCTCAGGGCTCTGTCCTGGGGCCCCTCATGTTTGGCATATACTTCTCAGAAGTACAGGCAAACACGTAAAGGCTGTGGCTGACTAAGTTTGCGGACGACTGCAAACTGGGTGCTATAATAGAGTCTCCGGCTGACATGGAGATCCTCCAGAAGGGCCTAAATGAGACTGATACATGGTGTCAAAGCCATAGTCTCAAGCTAAATGCAAAAAAATGCGTAGTAATCCCCTTTGGAAAAAACAGAGTACCCGCAAACTACAACATAGGAGGTAATCCCCTTAAATCTGAAGAAGAAATAAGGGATCTAGGGACCCAAGTAGATAGCCAGCTTTCCTTTGATAACCATGTTGCCAAAGTGGTTAGAAAATCCTTCTGTGTGACCCATCTGATCATGAAAGGGTTCGCATCAAGATCTAAGGATGTAATGGTGCCCCTCTACTCTTCCCTCATCAGACCCATTATTGAGTACAATGCACCAATTGGAATGTACCTGGCTAGACAGCTCCAGCAGCTGGAGAGACCACAGAGGTACCTAACTAAGAGAATTACTGGCCTCAAACAGTTGCCCTATGCAGCATGATTGAAAAAGCTAAGACTGTTCTCTGTTGCATACCGCTTTCTCAGAGGCGATCTCTGTCTAACTAGAGCCATGTCCAACCCAGAATTGTTGAACATGCTCCATCTTAGCAAAACCAAATCTACTCGAGCTACATGCTCTAGGGATATAAACCTCAACACAACAATGAATAGAACATGCTGGAGGGATAGATTCCCTTCGCAGAGACTTCCCTTACTATGGAACAGGGTCCCGATCTACATAAGTCAGAGACCCTCACTATCAGTCTTCAAGAGGAACCTTGATGAGTGGATGGGTAACAGAAAGTTCATACTGGGGATCACACCAACAGCACTACTAGATAGGGGCCAAGGGTACTAGCTGCTAGTACAAGAGTCTAGGGAGCTACTAAAGGGGCGGTGAATACCGCACAACGTGGCTGGGCTAATATATGCCTTTGGGCAGATAGTTCAGTACCAACCTATGAACCTATTAAGGTGGATTATGCACAAAAAGTGCATGGATGATCTTCCAATCTCTCAAGTACCCCGTACTTGGGTAAAGTTTCCTCTCTGTGGGTGCAATCTTCTACATTAGCCTGTTTTTCTGTTAAAGCTTCCAATTTTTTCTTTTAACTTTGATATCCTGGTATTATTTTCCTCACAGGCCCTTCTCTAGCACTACTGTTGCATCTGTGTAGTTTGATAAAACACTGTTGACCTCCTTTTTTCTGTGGACAGTGAAGTAAGTCGTCTAAGTTTGTATTTGCCTTTTACAGATGCAAAAAGGTGTTTTGGGGTGTCTGTCAGGTGTCATTTTCCTTAGCAGCAGCATCTAAGGATCCATCTCCATCCTACTACATTATACCCAGATTCTGGGACCAGTTCCCCTTGGGTTTGCCACTTTAAGCTAGGTTCACCAGTGCCATCCCATATTGGCAAAGATGAAGTTTCCGCATGAGATGTTGCAGGCAAACCTGGGAGTTACTACTATGAAAGGCAAATGCTTAATTTTTGGGGGGAGCCCTACCCCTTCCATCATACTAGTGTGATTTCTTCTGGCTGTTTGGGCAATGAGGGTTTGACTGCAAGGTAGGGAAGAACAAAAATAAAACTTCACTTATCTTGATCAATACCAGGAGCATTGCAGATGCGCCTCCGATGAGAAAGGCAGAAAACATCTGAAACAATACTACTAGCACAGGTAATTATGGGAGAGAGGAACTCCAGCACTGAAAAAACTCTGAAGTTACTACCAGCTTGGGTTCTCACTTGAGGTAGATAAGTCAGAGGGGCCAATCTGATGATTAATGTTGAAGATGCCCTTGCTGCCTCCATGTCGCTAAGGAATAAAGCCCTGACTGCTTACTTAGATGACTCGTGTGTGATTATCTGACACGGCTGCTGAAGCAGACAACCTGGAAAGGGTGGGAGAGAGAAGACACTTAGCTTGCCATTACCAAAGGGAGGGGAAGGAATGGTTTAGTCTCACTTCACAAGCTGCACCTTTTGTTCAAAAATTCATCTAGACAAGGTTAGATCCCTAGGATGAAAATCCCTACATGGTTTTCCCACATGCTTAGTCCAGTGGGCTGCTCAGAGTCCTGGTCTTCAGTGTTTGATAAACAGACTCCCTCTATCAACACGTGACCCAGACACAATCCCCTCCAAATGTCTACCCCTTCCCACATTCCTAGGATGGAAGTCTCTACAAAATTTTCTCACATGCCCAAGCCAGTGGCCTGTGTCAAGTCCTGATTCTCCACCAGGACTTGACAAGGCCTGTCTCTTTCCAATGACAGCTCCACCATGTCTGACTTACTAGTTGAACTGAGCTTGCAGTCAGGGTTTTTCTCTCTGCACCATGAAACTGGCTAGTGTAAAGAATGTTTTGATAATGTCAGGCTGAGAAATGCAAAAGGAAGAGGTTTCACAACATTCTGGACTTGGCATCAACTTGCATGGAAATAATTAAATATCCTGTCAATGGATATTGATTACTTTTGTTGCTTTGCCATTCCTTAGCATGTGACTGTTTTGGAAGAGGGTTAGTTATGTAGAACTAAATTTTTCTCTGTTTTAAGCTGTATTCTGTATTGTACATTTGAGATTTTGTGAAACATGTTTCTAGGATTCAAGTGCTGGAATTTTTCTTTTCAGAACTGCATAGCTACTCATGAGTCCAATGGCATTGACATCATCATAGCTTTGATTCTTAATGACATCAACCCACTGGGAAAGAAGAGAATGGATCTGGTGCTAGAACTAAAGGCAAGTGAAACAGTATATAAAGTCAAATGTGTTATCATACTGGTATAATATGAATTATTTAGTATTCTGTTAGAAAATTTGTTCTGTGTATGCTTGTGTGTATGGAGGAGGAGAACGTACTGTGCTACCCACTGACAAACACAATGCTGGCTTTCACTTTTTGAATTAAAGTATAAACATCTTTGTAAAGTGAAAGCAACAGAAAGCCACGCTGTTGTGACAAACCTGTATGCATTTTTTTGTCTTGGTGGGTGAGCTGGTCCTTTGGATTGTGTTCAGTCACAGTTTTAGTCTAGTGGCAGCACAGATTCTCAATAATTGCAGGACATAGTATAGTAACATACCAATAAAGTAAGCAAATCCTCCACAAGGAGTAAAGTATAAAATTACTCTGGCTAAGAAGCATTTCTTCCATAAAATGAATGCTCAGAATACACAAATGTTGCTGGGTAATCCTAAGACTGTTTCATTTACTTGAATAGCTTTGCAATTTTTTTCTCACATAAGTTGTTTGATGTGTGGCTGGTTCTGTGGTACAGAGAGATGGTGCCCTGAGTGTGACTCAGGTTACCTGTCCTGACATTGAATGAGTCAGACCAGAGAGATTGAGCATGGCCTGCTTGCCTCTCCAATGTGGAGTATGTGTGCGCTGACTCAGAAGCACATACTGTGAGGTGCAGTTTTTCTGGTGGAGACTGGGGAAACATGTTCCATGTTTCACAGAGGGTTGTGGTAGTATGGCTACATGAAAATAAATACTCTTTGAAGAAGTGATAGGAAATCCCTCACAAGAAGGCCCATTGCACATCCTCCTGTACTATGTTAAGTGCACAGGTGGTCCATTACTCCCAATAATAATAAAGTTTATTCATGTGATCCAGTGGTGCAAGTTTTAATTCCCTTAGCCTCCATTGCCTTTTTAACTCTGTGCAAGGCAGTAAACCAGACACTGCAACTGGGCTGACTCTGAAAATGGTCCATGGAGATCACTGCTGTATCCCAGAATACAAATAAAGACATGACAGTTGAGGATGGGGGAAAAACGCAAAAAATAAATCATGAACCATCCTCTTACAGATATATGGCTCCTCCCTTGGTACATAGCCTGGTGGTGATGAATGAATGGGATGGTTAGCTGGGAAGAGCCTGATTATTAGGCAGTGGGAGGTAAAGTGAATACCTGACAGATCAAAATACTGCATCTCAGATGCTTTATATTAGTAATTTACTTGTTTTTTAACACCTTTATTGAATTATCACTTGAGAGAAACATGCATTTTTATAAAAGAAAACAAAACATATTAACATTCCCTGCTGCAAACATTACATATCACATATATTCTTTTGTACAATTATCGTCAAACGTATTATAAATTGATTAAATATTTCTTTCTCTTAAACCTCACTGCTCCTGCAAATGCTGTTTTGCATGTATTGTTCGCAAAATTTCCATTTTTCTATGTAATTTGCTGATACCCTTTTCTGAAGACCCCACTTCCATTTTTACCTCTTTACAATATTAAATACTTAAAAGTTGGTTTAAACTTTTATTTCCATTTTTTTAGTAATTGTTTTTTGTCAGCAACCAGAATTAAGCTCAACAATGTCTTAGTATGTTTAGGCAATTCAGGTCTTTGTATCCCAGTTAAAAAAAATAAATAATTTCCTTAGTCGCACCAATTTGCACACCCAATATTATGTAGGGAAGTTTAAAGTCTTCAACTCATTATATTCCCAAAACATATGTTCCCAGTTACCCTCTTTCTTCCCCATCACACATCCAACATTTGTCCATTGTCTGAGGAAAAATTATTTGTAGATGGCTTGGGGTATAAAAATACATGCAGACATTTTCAAGCAAAAGTTTTAAATCATCTAGACTTTTTGAATATTTGGGAGCCATACATATGTCCTGCCATTGTTACCTTTTGAATCGCTTATCCTATCTGTCTTTCCAGTCATTAACCTCCTCTGATGGATTCATATAGTTATTGTGTAATATTTTATACATCATACTAGTTATCCATTTTAACAGCAGCTTCTGTTTGTAAAACAACAGGATATTAAAGCAGATTCCCCAACCTGCTGACTCTTCCAGTCCCTGTTCTTTGATAAAGCTTAAAAAAATCACCCTTGCAGCTTTAAAAAATAACCCACTCAACTGTTTTCCCTGTTCTGCTTCCTAGCTTTCTATACTGTTTTTGTTTCACTTTGCAAACTAACTTGAAAAACCTGTAGCTGGCTCTGAAATTATGATGTCACATCTGCCATCTGCTCTTGCTCTAGCTATCGGGATGTTTCCTCCCCCAAAGTGATGTAATCCCTGCCTGATTTGCATGCTGTATAGAAGAGCCAGTGTTCCTCCCACATTGTGATGTCAGACCTGCCTTACCCAGCCCACTCAACCTAATAAAATCCATGTGGTGTGCGGAACTCCTTTTCATTGTATGTGTATCCTGTCAACTGCATTTGTTTGAGGGACGACTGAAAAGTTTGGATTGCCTGCATTTTCGTCTGCATTTTTTGCTTCATTGGTAAGATAAGTCTTCCTAGTGAATTCAAAATGTAATTCTACACACAGCCCCTGTTTGAATGCACTTCGTCCTATTTTGTGCTGCCTGATATAGTTTGACTTTCTTCTGAACAGGAATACTCTCTTCCTCCCTATGAGGATTCTGCTGCTGAAGAATCTATCCCTTCAGCCTCTCCTCCTGAGGATTATTCTTTTGGGGAAACCCTGTATACCATGAGGGAGCACTTCCACTGGGAGAGCCAAGACTACTCAGAATCTAAGAAAAGGCTCAGAGACTTTCCTTTACTACCTCAGCACAGGCCTCTTGCTATCCCCCCTGTTTTAGACATTGTAGATGATGTATTTTCAGAGTCCAGTCTGTCTCCTGACTCTTTACCCCCTGCACCTGTAAAGCCAGACAGATACTACAGGGTTCCAGATTCACATATATTTCTTTATAAAAACCCTGCTGCTGACCCAGAAACTATTTCTCATGGTCCCAAAGGGGTCATGGCTTCCACTGCAACAAACCCTATCCCCTCTGATAGGGATTCAAGGGCACTGGACAGATGGGGAAAAAGGTTTACACTTCTGCTACCGTGGCTGAGAGGGCTTTAAATTGTCAATTTCATATGCTTAAATATCAGCAATACTTAATGTCACTGCTTAAACAGAAAATATTAACAAATTCTGAATGTGCAGAAAACAAGGAAATGCAGGATTTATTGCATGCAACTGAACAAGTGGGAAGGCATACTTTGCAATGTGGTTTTGATTCTCTGGAGGCCTCTTGCAGGGCCGCTGTTACAGGTTCTGTCATTAGGAGGCATGCTTGGTTAAAGGAACAGAATCTGCCTGATCATGTTAAAGCAAAATTATTAGATGCTCCATTACAGCATGATACTTTGGTGTTAAAGCAGAGGAGGTGTTGAAGAAAATGGAGGACAAAGCAAAGTCCATGCAGACAGTTAAGGATTTCTTACAGGTGCAGCCACCCAGATTTAGCAGGAACTGGCCCACAAAGAATTGGTCCTTTCTGGTGTCAGACAGGCCACAAAGAGGCAGATACAGATGCCCCAGAGGCAGATCCCAGCCCCAAGGCTCATACAGATCTAAACAATGGGGTACTTCTACCTCCAAAAGCGGAGAAGACAAATCACAGCTATACAGGAAACAGTCCCAATGACTTTCCTCTGCCAGCACCAAGCACTTATCTTTTGGCAACCCCCTTAGGGGGAAAACTAGCACTTTTTTCACAAAATTGGCACATGATCACCCAGGACAAATGGGTCTTGAATATTGTGTCTCAGGGCTACAGGTTCCACTTTCACATCCTGCCAAGGGCAAAAGGTATGCCAGACCTGCCATACAGTCAATGGGCAGAAGCACAAAAGCAAGTTTCATCCCTCATGGACATGAGGGCCATTCAGCGAGTACCACAGCAAGAGCAGGGACAAGGATTTTACTCAAGACTTTTCTTGATACCCAGAAAGGACAAAGCCTGGAGACTAATACTGGACCTGTCTATTCTAAACACATTTCTGGACGTTCCAAAATTCAAAATGTTGACTCTGCAGCAGCTTCTGCCCATGCTGGGCAAGAAGGCTTGGCTTGTAACTTTGGACCTAAAAGAGGCATACCTGCATGTCCCAATCAGACAATCTTGCAGAAGATACCTCAGATTCATAGCTGGCTCAATGCACTACCAATTCTCTGCACTGCCCTTTGGCTTATCTACTGCACCCAGTGTCTTCACAAAATGCCTAGCACCAGTAATTGCATTTTGCAGACAAAGAGGAATTCAAATATATCCTTACTTGGACAACTGCCTTATTCAAGCAGAGAACAAGGACATTCTACTAAAGCATATGGCGTTTGTAAAAAGATTACTAATTTGCCTAGGGTACACAGTAAACAAATATAAATCAAAACTAGTACCCTCTCAAGAGATAATATTCCTGGATGCAAGCTTAAATACAACTGCCCAGATGGCTTATCTCACGCTAGACAAAGGCAACTGACTTCTTACTTCAAAATGTTGGCAACAAAGACCCAGTTATCTGCAAGAAAAATTCTGCAGTCTTTGGGCTTCATGGCATCCTGCATCCTGCTAATTCCATATGCCAGACTGCATATGAGAAAACTACAGTGGTATCTAAAAAGTGTTTAGACTCAACATTGCCACAGCCTGGAAACATTAATTACCCTCATTCCCTGCCTGCAACAGGAGTTTCGATGGTGGGCACAGGCCTGTCACCACAACAAGGGACAGCCATTCACTTTACCCACAGCCAGGCAGACACTAACAACGGATGCATCAGATTATGCCTGGGGCGCCCACATGGCAGAAAAATGTATTCAGGGCACATGGCCCACAAGCCAGATGCATCTTCATATCAATCAAAAAGAGATGCTAACTGTTCAAAATGCCCTGACAGCTTTCAAGGATCTACTTCATCCAGGACAACTACTGATAAAGACAGACAATACTACAGTCATGTGGTACATAAACAAGCAGGGAGGCACACATTCCTACCCCCTCTGCAGACAAGCCATGACTTTGTGGGACACAGCATTGACTTATCAAGTTCACCTGCAAGCACAATTCCTGCCAGGAAAGATAAATACTCTGGCAGACAAACTAAGCAGAAACCTCATGGATCCCCACAAGTGGAAACTGGATCCACAAGTCTTCAGCATGATAACAAGGAAATGGGGATGCCCAGACATAGATCTGTTTGCCTCCCCTCACAACTGCCAACTGCAGAGATTCTGCACAAACACTTATCACAAGCAAGCATGGAAAGTGGATGCCTTATCCTTCAGCTGGAAAAACCTAACAGTATATGCCTTTCCTCCGCTGCCTCTCCTCCCCGAGGTACTCCTAAAGGTCAGACAAGAGAAGCCAAAAATTATACTGGCCACGCCAGCACTGGTACCCAATCCTAAAGAATTTGTCTCAAGGTCCAGCCTGGACATTGCCTCAAATTCCTCTCTTACTGACCCAACAAAACAATCAGATCCTGCACAGCCAACTCAGGACCTTAAATCTGGCAGCATGGCAGATAATGTAGCCATTCAGAACACTCCTCTCTCCAAAGCTGTGATGGATGTTGTTTTGGAGGCCAGGAGGCCCAGTACCAGAAAATCTTATTCAGAAAAATGGAAGAGATGCTGTGCTTGGAACCAGGCACAAGGAATTGACAGGTTTGTTGCAAACATTCCTCAGATTTTACAATACTTAACTGAGATGCTGGACAGAGGCCTATCCTTTTCATCAATTAAGATCCATGCCTCTGCCATTTCAGCCCATTACAATACAGAACCACCTATCTTTTCTCATTCTTTAATAAGGCAGTACTTCAGAGGGGCCAAAACCATAAGACATCCAAGGAGAGCACCAATACCTGCATGGGACCTCAATTATGTCTTGGAAAAACTCATACTGCCTCCTTTTGAGCCAGCCTCAACAGCTGATGTAAAATTCTTATCCTGGAAAACAGCTCTGCTCCTAGCAATAACCTCTGCAAGATGAGTCTCTGAGTTACAGGCACTCATGGCTGTGGAACCTTTTATCATTTTCCATCCAGACAGGGTTTCTCTGAGGACAAACCCGACATTTATGCCTAAGGTGGTGTCCAGTGTGGCCCTTAACCAAATCATTCACTTGCCTTCCTTTTATCCAAACCCACAGAACAAGGGTGAGAGACTTCTGCATATTTGGACATACACAGACAGCTACGCTTCTACTTGGACAGAACTAAAGCTTTCAGAAAGACTGAGCAAATTTAGTGGTATATGCTGCAGGATCACAAGGAAAGGCCATCTCAAAACAGACTATTTCAAAATGGATAGGCCATTGCATTAGTTTCTGCTATTCACAACATGGCAAATCAGTGCCTAAGGACATTAGGCAACATTCAACCAGAGCAGCAGCCTTCCTCAGAGGAGTACCAACCAAAGACATCTTAGAGGCTGGAACTTGGAGTTCGGTGCACACCTTTACAAAGCACTACCACTTACCTCTCTACTCTAAATCCACAGCAGGCTTTGCCACTGCAGTTCTGCAGGGCCTCATAGCCTCTCCTAATCCTATTTAGCCCTAGCCACCCATCCTCAGCTTTGGGATTCAACCCAAGAGTAATGACTGCAACAGTGAAACACGATCAACATAGTACAGTTGTGTACCTACCATAAATGTAGATGTTAGAGTGTATTCACTGTTGCAGTCCAGGTTACCCTCCCACCATCCCCCTTTCTTTTGCTGGATCTTATCTGTTCTTCTCTATTCTATACAACCTATGTGGTGTATTTGCTTCTAGATGAAGGAAATGGTTACCTTAGTGCATGCATGTTTATTGGCATAATTTTTAGCCTACCCTTTTGGAGGCACCTGACGTCTGGGCCAAGAAAAACTGAAGAAAATGGCGTCTGCTGCATCTTTTATACCCCTGGCACACTGACGTCAGGGAAGAGGTGACAGCAACCAACGCCAGACCAAGACTTTGGAATAAAGGCCGACAGCAAGTAGCCTGCCAGCAGGATAACCCAAGAGTAATGACTGCAACAGTGAATACACTCAAACATCTACATTTATGGTAGGTACACAACTGTTGAGTCAGCGTAGCAGGAGTATTCATTATGAATGGAGAATACTATATAATTTCATCAGCGGCACCCATTTGTTTCCACTTATATGTATTATTAGCATTGATATTTTGCAATAACACTGGTCTTGTACGAACTGACTGTTCGCTCAGGTTTGCTAGATCGTCTTACTGTAACACATCAGTAGCTTTAGTGGTGTTAATTGTACCATGCCAGGTTTTTCAGTTATGGACATTGGAATTGCTTTATCAGCATAGGCAGTATGATTAGTGATGTGTGTGAATGCAAGCAAGGGGCAAGTGTGTGTGTGCGTGTGTGTGTGTTTGTGAATGCGAACAAGGGGCAAGTGTGTGTGTGTGTGTGTGTGTGTGTGTGAATGCAAGGGGCAAGTGTGTGTGTA
Organism: Protopterus annectens; assembly: GCF_019279795.1. Lineage (NCBI taxonomy): Eukaryota > Metazoa > Chordata > Ceratodontiformes > Protopteridae > Protopterus > Protopterus annectens. The sequence goes on from NC_056739.1 coordinate 1,465,643,345, forward strand.
TGTAAATACAAGCAAGGGGCAAGTGTGTGTGTGTGTGTGTGTGTGTGTGTGTGTGTGTGTGTGTGTGTGTGTGTGTGTGTGAATGAATGCAAACAAGGGGCAAGTGTGTGTGTGTGAATGAATGCAAGCAAGTGTGTGTGTGTGTGTGTGTGTGTGTGTGTGTGTGTGAATGCAAGCAAGGGGCAAGTGTGTGTGTGTGTGTGAATGCAAGCAAGGGGCAAGTGTGTGTGTGTGAGAATGCAAGCAAGGGGCAAGTGTGTGTGTGTGTGTGAATGCAAGCAAGGGGCAAGTGTGTGTGTGTGTGTGTGAATGCAAGCAAGGGGCAAGTGTGTGTGTGTGTGTGTGAATGCAAGCAAGGGGCAAGTGTGTGTGTGTGTGTGTGTGAGAATGCAAGCAAGGGGCAAGTGTGTGTGTGTGAATGCTTACTAAGCTGGGTGTGAGAATGCAAGCAAGGGGCAAGTGTGAGTGAGTGTGGTGAGTGAAGTGTCTGAGTGAGTGTAGTGAGTGAGTTGAGTGTGGGTGAGTGGTGAAGTGAGTGGGTGAGTGTGGTGAGGTGAGTGGGTAAGTGTGGGTGAGTCTCATTTTTGGATGTAATTTCTAAATTTTGTAAACTTTGTTTTTGTATTGTCATATTGCTTTACATTGCCCTACCAATAATGTGACGAATTACAGACAGAAGCACAGTAACAGCTGCAAAAACTAAGAGCATAAATTTGCAATAAGCATGCGTATACATTAATTGCACGTTTTTACATAAGAAGCAGATGTCTGTCACAATTAATCGACAACACTACATCAGATTACAAGAAGTATGCAATACCGTAATTTTTTAAATTATGTCTTAAAAAAGCATGTTGGTGCTGTCATGCAAGTCTGTGAAATATTTCATGTTTATAGTGTGTCATTTGTTAGCTATTTAATCAAACGGGAAGGAAAAATAAGTGGGAGTTTGATGCTTTGCAAAACGGTGATTATTCCCAGTGCTATGTAGCTTGGTTCTAAATTTGACAGGAGGAGTGCAACAAAAAAGTGTCCCACTGTAAGGAGGGAAAGGCTGACAAGAAAACAGTACATTACTCTGGTCACCTGCTGTGAGCTGTCAATCACATGCAGACAATGGGTCAAATTACCCTTAGCTCTTTGACAGCTAGGGAAGGTAGGTGTGAAGTGGGAATGGAGATGCCTTGAAGAACTAGATTTCAGCCTTCACAAAAGAAAGCAAGTTAGCATTTCTAAGAAACAAAAGCAATAAAATGCACTTTTGAGTTCCATTCTGTAGCATTTGCACTGCTTGTGTTTGAAGTAGTCATTGAAATAGGAGAACATTTTAACCAAAAGTAGGGGACTTTAAGACAGCAGTGAATGCCTGTTAAGTCAATGAAGTGACAGCAGCTTAAGGGAAAACGTGGCAGATCTGATGCAATTTTTGGAGACAAACAATGCATTCTGGGATACTTAGAGGCAGAGTAAACAGTCTGAATTATTTCAAAATGCCAGCCCCCATGTGGTCAGAGTCAGAAATTGCATATAAAAATATCTAAAAAGCTCTGAATAATCCCAGAGTGCTGTTAAAATGTAGGAAACACCAAACCATGATGAAATAAATATGTTTTTTGAGTCTGAGGGTGCGGTTGTCCTCATTACAAGTCTTTCAGTTAAGATTCCCCAATGTTTTTCTCTCTAGCTATAGTCTGATATCGGCCCATGGTAGAGAAGGTAATCTGTAGCTTACAATTCAAATGTCTTCTTGGCCTGTTACATTCTGTTACCGTTTTCTTTATTTGTTCCCAGTACCTTGCTTTCTTTTGCCAGTTTTCTCCAGTAAATGCCATCACCTTTTTGCCTGTTCTTTATATCCCTAATTGC
>NC_056739.1:1465650210-1465712710 GCF_019279795.1 Protopterus annectens
AAAAATAATATGCTTGGTCCTTAAAAGGCCAACTCTCACAGCTGCTTATTTCTAAACTACATTCTAGCTTTATTACCCATCTGTTAAGTTTACTATGTTAGAAAAACTGCACTATCTGCAATATCACTGACTCTTCAGAAACCAGGACATTAACAATTTAATTAGGCATAACCCACAACAATTCTAATTTGTTAAAGGCAAGTCAGGTCTCCTCAGTCTTGTGGACCGACTTGAAAATGGTCATGCAGGCCATGGACAATATTCACACTGCCCACCAGGATCTTATAAAAGTATTTGATACCAAGCCACATGATGGGATTGTAAGCAATCTAATAGCCTTAAATACATTTCTGTCTGGTAAGATGCATTGCAAAACTGGCTGAAGGACAAAACTTATCGTCAGTTTGTGATACCACCACAGTTAAAAGAATGTGACCAATGACATTTCCCTTGGCCATAATGGGGGGGCCTCCTATTTTTGCATTCATCTTTGGGATTTCAACACTAATGACAAGAATCTCTGGCTAACTAAGTTTGCCATCGAGTGCAGACTGGGTGTCATTGTCAGATTAATAAATGGTACAAATTTCTTTCAGATACCACCATCATGGAGTAACGCTTGATATGTTGAGAGAGCTGAAATGAAATGCTCAGAAATGCAGCATCATCTCTGAGAATAGCAAACTGCTACCGCCTACTGCATCAGTGACACCACACTCTTCGATGACTGTGTTATCAGAGACCTGTGTTAATGGCTCCCTCTCCTTTGAGTACCACGTATTGACTATAGTCAGGAAGTCACACACACACACACGACACACAACTTTGGAGCATTTCTCCTCGGGCCTCGGCTGAAAAAGGGCTTCTAGCCCAGTCAGACTAACCTGTTTAACAAATTTCAGTAACGGCCGGGCATACTTCAGCGAAAGTGCTTTTCACCGAAGAAGCACTTTCGTGTAAGTATGCCTTTTGCGGAGGTTGTACTACGGTGCAGATAAGGGAAAATTCCCTTTTTCCCACTGTAGTGCGATCTTGGAGTGAGAATATTAAAGTAGGGGGGTGGGGGTGCAGGGAGCTTGCCCTCCTGCAAAAACATTAATTTATTCTTTTTTTTCTTTTTTTTTTTGTTTAACACACTTTAGCGAAAGCGCTTTCATGAAAGTGTGTTCAGTGATGGTGGATTCGGACTGTTGAACTTTAGTTCAACAGTCCTAGATCTATCTATCTATATATATATATATATATATATATATATATATATATATATATATATATATATATATTTATTTATATTTTGCAGTGAATCATTAAGGGCACTGATTTCAAAACTAAAAGTTATTGTTGCCTGTATTATGCTCTAGTTAGACCCCTTATAGAATATAATGTACCTCTTGGCATGTATCTCCCTAGACATATTAAAAAAAATTGAAAGACTGCAGAGATTCCTAACTAAACAAAAAACCTCTGGCCTTACAAGTTTTAGCCATCAGGAAATGCTGGAATTGCTCTGCCTGTACTCAGTGTCAGCTAGACTCTTGGAGTGACCAGTGCCTTGCTTTCCATGTGCTCAGAGATTCCATTATCCGAGACCTCCTTTTTCTTGATGTCATTGTTGCCATTACTACAACAAGATATCTGCACGTATATCAGTGAAAGAAAAACTAAGTGGAGTGAGGGATTCATTACCCAGTGCCTCCCTTTGCTCTGGAATAGTTTCCCCTTGCATGCCAATCAGTGCAAAGATTCCCTGTCAGCCTTCAGACATAGAGTAGACAGTTTAATGGATATAATAATAAAAAAAAAAAAAAAAAAAAAAACACTCCCAAGACTTCATGGACTTGCTCTTCTGTGAAAAGGTTAGTAGCGCATAAGAGTGTTTTTTGGCAGGACATACATGATCTGTGGTCTAATAGACTTGCATCTTCTGTGATTCTTGCTATACCTTCTAAATGATGAGACATGAAGGCCATGCATTCTGAATGCCTGGTGCAGCATGTATTGCCATGGAAGCTGTCTTTTAATTTATTTAACTTCAACCACTTCCAATTATCCCACTAGTGGGTAGTCTTCAGAATTCAAGACAGGCATAGTTTAACAAGAGTGCTTCTCATAAGCTAACAGTAATAACACTGTTTTCACCTTTGGCAACTAACTTCTTATTAATGTACAATCCAGGATTTATGTAGATGACAATGCAATTCCAAAAAAACACGGTCAGTAACCTGAGAGAGGTGAGGGTAAACAAGTCACTAGCAGCTCATTAGAGTCCACATTAAGTAGCCACCATAGGCAGGCAAGCATATGAGGCCCATAATAAAATAGTTTTGGTGACCATTCAGAGATGATTCATAATCTTTGGACTTTTCTCCTGATTTGATAGCTTCAAATTCTGCACTTTAACAGACTGTAGTCCTCATGTTCCTTGCAGTAGAGATAAATCTGAACTGCATGCAACTCAAGAACCTTGATGAGTGGAAAGTTGGAGGAAGGATAGTAGCTCATTGGATTATTAGACTGCACATTATTTCTTGGTTTCCTAATTGATGTGTGCCACCCAAAAGGTGGTAACTGACTCTTGCAAAATCCAAATCTGCGCTACACCTTTATAGTGCTTGGTGGTGGGGGGGGGGGCACAATTGATTTGGTTGCTCATGTACAGTCTTTGAGATACTGCACTTGCAGAATTATATTTGTTATTTGTTTAGAATCTGGCTGTTCTGAGCACTACAGTTATATTACTTAAACTTCCAGTGAGCACCCATATTTCTTGACAAATCCATGCAACTATTACGTCCTTTAGTAGATATGGAAGGACCCCTGACTTGAGTGAGGAAAATAAGAATGCAGTATGTGTCAAAGATCCCCCTCCCCGGGGCAAATTGTTAGCTTAACCAGCTTGAATAAGGGTTTGGTCTACACATGGTTTGACAGTAGGAAATATAAACTGATTTGACAAGAAAAAACAGTCCAACATGATCTAAGGCACTCCTTTAGTGTCAGCATTTCAGCCTGGTCTACCTGTTGGTGGTGGTAGAATCTTTGGAGTAGGTGGTCACTAAAAGTACTTATTGGTGGGGTCTAGGTAGGTGATCACTAAAACTACAGATGGGAGGGGACTAAAAAGGAGGGTTCCTTACATGATCCCAGAGCAGTGCTGGAGTAAGGAGGAAGGATGCCAAGAGAATTAGTAGCCAAACATCAGTGGTGGTATCTTAAGTCCACTCATACCAGGTTGATTTTCTCTTGTGAATTGCAGGCTTCCCCAGTACTATCAAAGGGTTGTGCTAGTGTCCATTGACTGGCAGTAAGGGGCCTTTGAGAGGTATACTATTTTTTTTTGGGGGGGGGGGGTGGATTGCATTTCTCCTAGTCAACATGGCTCTCATTGCTACAGTTGAGTGACCAGAGCATGCTCAGCCTGCACCAAGGTAGTGTGTCTGTCAAGTCTTCTGGTGGATGCTCATTGGTCACACTCAAACGTCCTGTGTACAGCATGACTTACTAGCCAGGATTGGAGAGACATGTATGTAGCTGCATTCACTTTCAAGACTGTCCCAAGTGGGTATTCATCGGGCCATTGTTTGGTTCAAGCAGTAATTTTAGGTGCATGATTGCACTCTTAGGAAAAGTAGGCTGATACACAAACACAAGACCCTTCTCTGTCTTCCGTTCCATTGCTGCTTTAGGTGAAATCTTTACTTGGCTTTTCTCGAAAGGTACCGTCACTCAGCCAGCATGTGTTTGACTTCTTGCTCATCTAGGTAACCTGAATCAGTCTGTCCTGGAGCAAAGGTGATGGGAAATTCTTGCAACTTGGTTCTGAAAAGGAGAAATGGAGAACCAAGAGTCCTTTATCTCTGAGAAAAATAAGGACAAATGACTCTTCTACTCCCAGTTTGTCATCTTACATGGGTGGCACATCTTTTGTAGAGACTTGTTGGCCTACAACGTCTTCCATGTAACAACATGCAACTCCTTTCCTTCAACAAACGTACTTTGGTATCCAAGTTTTAAGGATAAAGAGCGTTCTTAATCCTGTCAGTGCTGGCAGTCATTTATTTTTTGCATCCAGGATATATCCAAATCCCTCCTTTTCTCTTCTGAGAAATCAGATACACCCTTTGTATGCCCTCAGTTTATAAGAGTGAGAGCCTAAGTATCCTAGCACATGGTCCTGCAAAATGTCTTTTCCCAAGCATGGGTACTAGAGAGATCACAATTTTACCAACTTGCTCTGTGATAAGTAGTCCTAGGTTTTGGTGATGGAGTGTCTTTTATTATCTGCCCTTTTGTGCTGACCTGTTAAAAGCTTTATCCAAGAGTACCAAGAAAGTTTGTTTTTGGGATGTTGGGGCTTCATTTCTTCTAGGTCTGGAAATGAGACAATAAATTATCTAACCTCTTTGTTTGGTCTGGGCCTATATTCACCATTTCCATCAGTTAGTTTTCTGTAATATTTAAGTTCATTCTTCTTGGGGAAGTTATTCATGCCTATTCAGACTCGAGTCCTGATGTTTTGCAATGAGTATGTTTTTGTCAACATGACAGGCTTTTATTTTGCCATTTGCAGAATTCTGATTGAGAGCTTTAACTTCCTGCATTAGTTTCTCTGAACACAGCGTGCCCATAAAAATAGCCAAACAAAACCTGCTCCATCATACACCCCTTTATGGTGTCATAGTGAAACTCTATCTGAGAAATGTCAAAGGTGGTGAGTTTACCTATCACTTGTCATCATAGTAGAAAAAAACTGTGGCCTGCCTAACAGCCAGCAAAATGGCTGTCATCTAAAGATTCCAATTCAGTGATTGGCTTGAAGGTCAAACTCGCAGCCCCCAACACAGATTAGAATATTTCTGCTGGAGTAAACACTTGAATGGCAGGTCCAGGCCTACTCCTGCAGCATGCTGAGCTTAGTGTTAAACTGGTCCCCTTTCTTTGAGGAAGCCGAGCTCTTCATTGCTAACAATGATTTTTAACTCTTGGCGCTCTTCTGTCTTAGAAGAAAACAAGGGGGACCCTTTGGAAGTGTGCCTTGACTGCCACCTTGTGGAGTGATCCTAGGGTGCTGTCATCAGTCATTGTCTGCTTGATTGATTAGAATTTCGAGAATGGCCTCGTGTCATTTTGGCCATGGACTTCAGAAACTTGGAGCTGAACACTAGCCCCCTCCTCAGGCCAGTCCTATATGGAGGAGGCCCATTCGGTATTTCTGCAACTGAGTGACAACTCGTGTGTGTGTGGTGTAAAGTAAGAGTTGGAAAACTGGAATATATCCTTTGGTAATGTGGCATGAAACCAGCTTAATACCTGCCTTTCATCTCTCTGCCATAAGTCCCCCTTGATTTATACATGATCACGTGCAGGTAGTCACAGCACGTGGGACATACTTGGTATATGTTCACCATTTTTAGCTATGCGTCTGCTGGTAGTAGGTAGACTACACCTTCTGTGAGGAGTTGAGTTTGGAAAGCTAGACACCAATGTTTGAGATTGACAAGAAAAGTGAGTTTCCACCATCCTAGTAGCCACATCCTTGGAGGTTCGTTTAGGCTTGTGGGGAAAAGCATGGGTTGTCTTCAGTCTCTGTTCTGTCCCCTCAAATGTGTGATCTTATTTCTCTGGAAGAAGCTTTGAAGAACCCTGACCCATCCTTTCTGTGCAGAAATTCCTTAAATATTTTGCAGGCATTGTAGGGTAACTCTGACTGTGCCCCTTCGGCACATATGAAGATTAATGTCCTTTACAAGACCTTGCCTGAATAGATTGGTTTATCAAGCTTCCTGATGTTGAATTCTGTACCATCTCCTCAGTCAAGCAGTCACTTAACTTTGCAGCTCTGCTGCCTGTCAAAAAGCCCCAAGCTTGGTGCATATGAACTAAGCATATCTCCTTGTAATTGTGACTTATTGCCCTCTGTGTTTCATCTTAATTGCCCAAGTTCTTGCTCTGTTTTGTAGATATGACTGTACACAATTCACTTCAGCTGCTTTCCAAGTGAGCTACCTGATACTCTATTATAAATTTGATTGTGGAGACATTATAGCAGAGACCACAGACTCAGGTGTGTACCTGCTCAGAATAGTGTGGCTGAATGAGACCCTCAAGAACATCATGCTGGATACCCACTTTAAGGGGTAGGTGCTCCTTTGTCAAACTGGGGAAGGATGTGGTCATAAACTTAAGTAGGGAATTGGTGCTAATTATTTAGGGCATTTTTGATCCTCTGCCTTCTACCTGTTCCTTTTGTAATCTCATCCATCACCAAAAGAGGACGAAGCTGCCTAATTGGAAGAGAAAGGTGCTAAAGTTACTGTCTTGCTCAATTTTATGCCCGTTATGTTGTCCAAGAGAATGGTCCACCAGCTATGATGCATCAATTCTGAATCTGGTCTGGGACTACCCATGAGTGGGTTCTGTAAATTTGTTTGTTTGGAGAACCATTAAAAAAAACACCAGTGGACTCCATTAGAAAGACGCATTTGTTTTTAGCCATGTCCTGGATTTCACTTATCCTGTCTGAGAAAATGTCTGCTTGAAAAGATCATTCTGTCTCCTGTGAGAAGTCTAAACTCTATTGCAGTAAGGCGGCTATAGTTGGCTGTCCCTGATTTATTTAAAAGTAGGCAGGGAAGCTTGCTTATCTTCCTGGATTTAAAGTAGAAGGACTAGTTTGCCCTTCCCATTTTTCTCAATGACTTTAATATATCTGGTATATCCAACCCTAGATGGTCACCTCCATCATAAGTTTAGGAAGATGGACCAGCAGTTTTTCCTTGCATGTCCCAGGGATGTCCACTTCCCAAAGAGACTAGTGGATTTCCAACTACAATGTCTTTTGCCATCTTGCCGGCAAATTTTGCAGTGAAAGCACACACAAATATAAAAGTGGTTTCTTCCTTTGCAGATGTTTTCATTTTAGCCACATTTTTTGATAAAAATGGGGACTGTAAATCTCAGATTTGAGCCTTCTTTGGTATGACTACTTCAGGAGTCAGCCTTCTGGGTTTTTATGCTTTGGTGATCCCGCAATTTCCTTTCAGCCTGGTGGCTTCTGCATGAAAATCATCCAAGCAAATGACCTTTCATGGAGGGTACTTGACTGGTAATTTATATTCCTACTATATCAGCTGTTCTGAAAGAGGGACATTCCTTGATAGTAAAGTGTGCATGGATGGATGGCAGGATGCATTATATATTCTAACTCCACTGTTTGAGTTTCTCTAAGTTAGCATACAGCTTAGAAGCTTTGAGAGTAGAAGTGTATGGTTTATGTGGCTGCATTTGCTTTTTTATTCATACAAGGTAGAGGAGTTTCAAATCTTAGGCCTTCAGGATGTGCTAAAAGATTGTCCCTGGAGAAATCTCTGAAGACAGGAGGATTGGAGGGCAACTTATAGACTGTAATTTTTATTACAGTAAAAAATGTGGTGTGCTTTGACTAGTGATGGGACAAATATAAATGTAGAATATATTGGTGCTATATAAGAACCAAGTCATGTAGATATGACCCCCCAGTAGAAGGGAGGGTACTAACTTTTCTGAAGAGTTAGTATTAATAATACCCAGGAACCTTTATACATAATTGTGGTGTAAATTTGTCAGTTTATGGATGAGTAGTTTAAATCTCCCATAATAAATGCATTGGATTAAGTAGTTAATCACTCTGTTTAGGTAGGTGTCCTGGGCTCTGGGAGTCATGAAAGGATTTTGATGGTTTAGCAGTGATGTTACAATTGGGCAGGCTTATATCTACATGGATAATCAGGACTTCTACGTTGTTATCCGATTGTACTAGTCACAAGATTGAGATTTTGAATAAATATGGGCACTTCCCTGCAGAAATGCAGCCAGCCACCCAAGAAGGGTATGAATGAGTGATGTTAAACCCCAATAAAGTAATGTATGATTTCAAAGATCAGGAAGGCCTCAAAAGCAGGCATTTTTTTTGTTTTACTTTCTAGGATTTTGAGCAGTGCCATGCATAGAATGTCCTAATTAAGATTTGTTAATTCGGTAGGTGAAGACGAACTGCCCAAAAGAAGGATTACAGGGGCTAGCAAATGACTTGGTCATTATATGGCAGTTTTTACAGAGAAGATGGCCATCCACAGCATAGTAGGCAGATGTTTATTTCTAAACTGACATGTTTGATTACCCTAAACTTGCATCAGTTACACAGAAAGTTAGTGAAGTTGATTGTCTTTACTTACATTGTGGTATCATTCATGTTGATAGCAAGATATTGCGCAGGACTGGTTTCCTTCCAGCCTCAGAAATGTACAGTTTAGAGCTCAGCATTGACTCTCTTGTATCTTAGAAGTGTGAATGTCTAATTTTATCTCCCAAATGAGTAACAACCAAGTCATATGCATACTTGAGGTGAAGGGGTCTGTGCTCCAAAGTCTCAAATTCTGGCACCCGGTAGACGATGTACTGTCTTTCTCTGTCTGCTCAGCCTAAAAAGTGATGCATCAATATGTCTAACTATAGAGTTGCCTTTAACTTGGACATTATCATGTGTTGGCATGCAAAAAGGCAGTCTTAAGGTTTTAGGGATATGACTTGGGTGAACCTTGCTTTTGCAGCTGAAGTTATTGAGAGCTCTGTCCGCTGGACTTGGCAGGAGCAATAGTGACTATGGTGTGTTGCTGAGGTTTGCATCTTTTTTGCATTGCTTAGGAGACTAGAACGGATATGTTAGCACTTCAGCATATGTGGGCTTGGTATTAATATTGTGGTAGTGCCAGGGTATGTTGAGCATTGACAAACTGGTGAGAAAATTAGTTTAAATAGAATCTATACCCTTCACAAGTGAACTTAATGCTAGGTGTAATAGTAATGGGTAGTCAGCAAATGTGATGTGGTTGCTGTGTTGCTTCCAAATACCTAATAGTAGTAGACTTGATAGACAAGTTAAGAACATACTGGGGTGTGTGGATGGCTCATGAGAAATGGAATTCTGATAACAAGAGATATGATGAGGGAGGAGTTCAGTAATAGTGGGCCTTGGTACTAAACTGAGGTAACCAGTATGATGGTGAAGGAGTTCATTAATCATGGGTCAGGTACAATAGTTTAGTGTTTGATAGTCTGGGACACAAGTACAGGCTTAACCATGTATGCACTGGTATTGCAAATGAGGCTGTGTTCTATTAGTGATGCTATGCACACAGTACAATAGGGCAAAACAGCGTGTTTGCACAGTACGATAAGGCCGAGCAATTCAAAATGTAGTTGAATGCTACAAAAATGCCAAGCATAATGACTATTCAAAAGTGATGCAGAGTACCAATACACAGGCAAAGTTGTTACAGTGCATGTTTGGAGGCATAGGTATGTATCACAGAAAACACCCCTTGTATGGCACCATCTTCCACTTGTACATCACGTGACTTACTTCTCGTACTCCATTCAGATGCACTAATGGATGGGAATCAACAAATTCACCTCTGGTTTAGCTCCCTGTGCCTTTCGTGGATAGGAGCAAAAAGTAAATATTCCAACATATCCTTGTTCTGCCTACCTCTGTTCATATACAGAATATAAAGGCTTAAACACTGCCATGGGGAACATTTAGGCTAGGTTTCTTAAGATCCTAACAGATCAGTAGCCCCAGTAAGTACGTGTGAACAATAAAATGCAATACAGTAGCAAACTGAATGATATAATAAGACAGTGCACAGTGGCAAAGGACTAAATATAAAGTATCGATATAAACAAAAATGGCACGATGCAGGCAGGGGTTGTCAAGATCAGCTAGTACAGTGCAACACTTCAGACATGGCGCAAAACTCCACAAACGTAGTACAACAAATAAAAAGTGATGCAGAGGTGCCACACAGTTTCACACACAAAACAATTTAAGGATTAAAAACTGGACGCAACCACCACGATATGATAAAACCAGTGTTTAATATTCGACTGAAACAGAATAAGCGCTTTCAAATGCTACACAGGCATGCTTCTTCAGATTTCAAAAACTCATTGTATCAACCACATTTAAATACTAGCCATTAAGCAATATATCTACTTAATTGCTTAATTGATTAATCAAGCAAAATAGTATTCTAATCCTAACTTAGTCAGGTAAAAACATATATAAAGTAAAACATATGTCACATATATATAATGTAAATATAAATTATTATTATACAAAATGTATGCAAAAATACAAAAATATAAAACCAAATAAAATATATGAAAATAAATATATATAAAGTAACCTCTTCAGTGTAAATCATGATATTTATAACCAAATACATGTAGAACCACACTAAAAATGTTCAATAACAACATTTAAAAATCAACTGATAAGGCTCTATTAAAAAAAATTATATGAAGTGTATCATGAAATATATATATACATATATATTAAAGGTACTTATACTATTTAAAGTACTTATATAAACATATATATGCATATGTAGCAGATGTATTAAAATGTATGCGTTGTTTTCCTTATACAACACTAACCACAGGGGGGAAAAAAAAAATATATATATATGAATAAATAAAACATATTAACAGAGCATTCATTGTGACATCCTACATTATAACATACTCACTATGATGTTAATGGAAAAAATATATAATGTAGCAGCGCTTGTTTCTACAATACAAAACAATTTAAAAGTAATTGAAGTAATGCTATAATAAGCAGTTGGCTCAGTAAGTCAAGAAAGAGTTGACTGTGGGCCCGAGCACCCTAGTTATTTGTACTGACCTGTGAATTGCTCTACATTGCACAGCTGTTTTGGGAATATAACTGAAGTGCTACAGTTCATTGCATTGGCTTGCAAGCTGCTGAGTAATTGTTAAGGGTGGCTAAGATACAGGTCTCCGGGAGTAGGGCCAAGAGAAAAATGGGCTTTTCTGTCTATGATATAGCTAACTGGTATGTGTGGTTGAACATGGTACAGCTCAGTGCATAAAGCCATGCAAGGAAATAGAAGATAAAACTGACAAAAGTACCCATACAGACAATAGAAACTGGGAGTGCTAAGTTAATGGCAAATGGAAATGTTAAGTACATTACAAGTTCCACCTCTGTCACAAGAGCACATGCAAGTGTAGTTCCAGATGGGAAAAAAAATACTAGTAGCCTCTAACACAACTATCAATACCGCATGCATGGAGTAATCGGGCAGTGTTTCTAGGCTCTCACCCCTTTTTCTGGATATAGCTTTTCTGTCATAATTAGAAATGTTGCTAGTGAATGAGATTCAGGATATTTGTTGACTATGGTCCACCAGTGTAGACAAGAACCTTTCAGTTCTAAGGTTAAAGCTCCATCTGCGTAACATGACGGCACCAGAAGCTTATTTCTGGAGTACCTTTGTGTAGGTTATTTACAGCCTCTTTATCAAAAGTCGATACATAGGCTAGCTCTTGTAACCCAGATGAAGTTTTTCGGAGATGCACATTATATTTTGTGAAGTTCATCCATGCAGATAAAAATAAGTCATCCCATTTTTTTTCTCAGCAGTTTCTTGTGGCATACTTGAACGAATGGTTAGTTTTCCCTCTTCTGTAAGGCATGTCTGCTTTAGGATTTGTATCTTTTTTTGAGTGACAGTGGATTTTAAAGGATGGGTTAGTTACATAGGGCTCATAACCCTTCCATATCTCTGTCTTGTACCCAGTTTTTGAAGATCATGCTGCTCTTTTCAAGGATTTTTTTCCCTTTTTGATGAAAGTAGTAGCTGCAATGCCTGTTAGTGGCTCCAAATTTGGTGGTACATTTTCATTTTACTATTTTTTTTAATTTTTGTTCTGTGACCATTTATCTTTCAACTCTGATTAGTGTTTTTATCTTGGCTGTACAATTAAGTTAATTAGAGAAGAGATTACCAAAGTCAAAAGAGAGCAGAGACCAATAGTAGATTGCAGTTAGAAGCCCGCATTGTTGCTTCAGAAATGTAATACCTTTTTTCCTTCCTCAACTTCATGTTGAGGAGGCAGTCCTCTTTTGGGCCATGTGCTATGATTTTTAATATTCAGATGTTGAGAGGTGTATGACAGGTACCAGTTAGTCATGTTGACAGGTATGGTAGGTACCAGTTAGTCAGTCTTCCTCATTTCAGCTGTGGAAGGAGGTTGTATCCCTCCTGCTGCTGTGAAAGGAGGTTGTATCCCTCCTGCTGCATACAAGTAGAAGATGCATTCACAGTCCTTGTGTACTAACAAGAAACACCATTCTTGCCTTTGCTTGTTTGTTCAATGACTAGTAATTGAATAGGCTCAAAGGACTTTCTTGGCCTCAGCCAACACACAAAGGAACTACTTGTATACTGGAGAAATATGCCAAGTGTACTTAAATACTGACTACTTTATTTACTATGACCGTTGGCACTGAGTGAGCTGTTAGAGCAGCTTATTGTCTAGTGTTTGAGTCACTCAGACTCTGTTGTGTGATTCTGAAGAAGTCTGTGTCACTGGAAAGGAACACTTGCATCCAGTAAGTTTACCTGGTTTACAAGTAAGTTATCTCATTTCTGTTGTATTTAAAGGTGGTAAAGTTAATCGAGCTGGCAGCATCTAAATACCAAGTCTCTTCCAGTGGGAAGTGTAATGAAGTAATAAATACTGAATTCATGGTTCTGTTTGTTTTGAGTTGAAAAACAGTTGCAACCTGTCATAAATTCTGCTGGTCCAAAATCCACTTTAACATTTGAGGACAAAACAATGGGAACTGCTTTGGTTTTCAGTGACTGGAATGTTTATATTTGCAATCCTGTCTGAGATTTTTTCAAACATGTAATTTTGTATTAGACACCAGGCATGTAGTTTTATTTTTCTAAGGAAGAAAATGAGCTTTTTACATTGTCGTTTGCTGACCGGTGTAATCACTACATTTTATTATGATGCATGAAGTATTTAAAAATATCCTTTGAGTAAAGATTGAACACACCTCTTATTATGATTTGAACAGAGTTCTTTATTAACAGATTTACTCTGCTTTTCCCTTCCTACAGTTAGTGATTTTCTTCATTATACTCAAGGTTGGTTTGGCCTGCTCACATAATTGGAGTGACGCTAAGTCTATGCAAAGATTAGTTAGAACTTTGTTGTGTTGTCTGGAAACTCTTACTGCATATCTTTGCTGACCCTTCTCTATGATTTTTATTGATCAGAGGTGGAGAGGTATACTTTGGAGCAGAAGTATTTTAAGATAAGCTGGTTAAACTCTATGCAGCTGCTGTTTTATGTTCACATCGGTCAGACTGCTTCATGAAGATCATAATAGTAAATTCATGAATGATTTCTGCTGAACTGTATAATTACTAACTTTGATATGCATCAACAGAATAATGCTTCAAAATTACTTCTGGCAATAATGGAAAGCAGACATGATAGCGAGAATGCAGAGAGGATCCTATACAACATGAGGCCCAAAGAGCTGGTAAGTTACTGATCTCTTTATATTCCAAGTTACTGATCTCTTATTTTCCTGTTAGTGTACAAAAGTGAATAGTCATAAATGAGATGGCATACACAACTGCTTTATCTAATTTTTTGAGAAAATACTGTTGAGGAATAATAGAGATGCTTTTTAAAACAAGTGGATGCTTTTCACATTATACAGGTGAGGACTTCACAGTTATGTGACTGAAGTGCAAGTAAAACTTGTGCAGGTACTGGGTCTATATCATATGAGCAAATCGCACAAATTGCGAATGCTCATAATATCGAACATACCGGACCTCGGACTTCTTATTGTGGGGGAGGGGGGCTGTGCCCCCCCCTGCTAAATATATATTCCAACTCCGATATTGCACTGCAGTGAGGAAAGGGCAGATATCCCATTATTCACTGTACCGCATTCTCAGAGAAAGCACTTGGAGGTCTGGCATGTTTGATATTATGAGCATTCGCAATTTGTGCAATTTGCTGTTATGATAATAGTCCCCAGGTTCCTCTGAATGTGTACATTATTATACAAGTATTGTAGTATACAAAACATTAGAGCTACTCTTGGTCAGTGCTGATAATGTAGCGGTATAAAGCCTCGACTCTGGCAGCTTATGAACTTGATTATGCTTGCAGGAAGGATGGGTGGGCCCCATCCTTAGGGAGGGTTTTAGCTGCCAGCATTCACTGCCAGTATTCCTCAGAAGCTGGGAGGTGTCACACTTCTGGGCAGGTTTTAAGTTCACCAAGCCACTGATGGGCGGAGGGCATTATGGGCTACCACAGTGATGACTGCATATAGTTGTACTTACTGAAGAAAACATAAATGTTATCCCAGAGATGGGGGGGCTGTACTCCCTTGTGTGCTAACCTTGTTTCATGGTTTTGGAAACACAAGATCTGATGTAATTTAATTTGTTCCTCAATGAATGGGTTCGGATCCAATGCTCAGATCTGACAATGCTACTTTTTCTAGATTCTAGGATCTGACTCTCAAGCTCCTCCCTTACCCATAATGCTCCTGACCACTGAGTTAATTCAGATCTTTGTCACTGTTTGGTTTGGTCAGGATTTCGATCTCTTGAACTCTTGTGGGTTTAGTGAGTTTAAAAATTTATTTTGTGTGTCTAAATCTTATTTCCTTGTTATTAACAGCATCACCCTTACCTCTTTTCTAAACTTTTCTTGCTACCAAATTAAATTTTTTTTTTTGGTAATCTTCATTACTGTTGTTGGTAACCTTGGTTTCCCTTTTACCTCACTTTTGCTGGTATAAATTTTTTCTGGTTGTTACAACTGTTAATAAAAAGAAATCAACTTTTCTTTTTCTCCTTTGTAGGCTTTCTGCCTGTGTTGTCTTACAGTATGGCTGAAAAGCCTACTGGATTTAAAAAGTGCACTTCCTGTAAGCATAAGATCCCAAACTGATGCCCACAGGGAAGTGCGTCTGTCTAGGCCTGGCACACTTTGACATCACCTGCTCCATTTATGCCACGTTTAATACTAGGGCCATTAGTGATAGGAGGAACAAGCTTGTTATAAAAGTCCTCCTTCCAGCTTGTGCTGCTTCATCTGGAACTTCAACATCAGGGGCTCAAACCCCCTCTCATAAATTCAAGGAGCCTAGGGAGCACCGACAATACCCCTCTGCACCATCTCCCAAGTAAATGCTTCGTTCTGAGCCACCTAAGAAAAATTCAGAGAGGTAGGATCCAATGTCTTTGGGTCTGACATCTACCATTGCCAAGTCTCCTCAGCTCCATAGTCCAAGATTTTCCACAGAGCTGGTATCCCTGTGGTTGAAGTCTCCTTTCTTTTAGGAGATCCCTAAAAAGTCTTCCAGCCAACATTCCACTTCTTCCTTTAGGTCCTCCTGAAGTCTGTCCAAGGCAGAGGTGGCTAGGATGATGAGAAAATTCCTCAGAGCACATCCAGATGGGGTCTTGCTGTCTTCTGTCTCTTATCAGATCCATGAGCCTTAAACCTTCTTTCCGGCCTGTTATGTCTTGTCCTATCCAACCTGCAGTTTGTGTCTGCTGATCTGAGTTGAACCGTTGCATCAGAAAGTTTTTATCTTCCCCTCCGTTGACTTCCTTGAACTGATGGACTTTTTACCCCCCTTGGAGCCTGTCAATTCTCGGAGCCAAAGCGTCGGTGTCTGATCTAAAAGGTTGACTTCAACTCTGAAATTTTCGGAGTTGGACAGCGTTGCTGTGACTTCTCCCTCAGAGTGTAGAGTCAGAGAAGGCCTTGGATCATGTGTATTGAGAGTCCTCTGCTTCTGCTGGCCCTTCCACCTTTAAGGTGAAGAGGGTTTTCTCACCCCAAGCAGTTTCAACTCTTGAGCCTTCGGATCAAGTCCCTGCGCCCTCTTTGGATCCTGTGTCTACTCATCCTCCACCTCAGGGACAACCAGCCATATGAGCTTCTGACACCTCTCCAGAACACCCCACCTTTAGAGGTTCCTTGGAAGATGTCATGCAAGAGGAGTCACTTGCATTCCTTTCCGGAATCCCTCACACATGACACTAATTTTGAATAAGGGGAGAGATCCTCTAGATCTCCACCTGAGGATGTCTCATTTGGAGATCCTTTGCCAGAAAGGTGGCTGATTTTCCCAAACTCCTTCCCAGGAGGAATAAGTGGCAGAGTGTTCTTGGAAGCCTTCGGGTCTGGACCATCTACATCTTGGGTTACCACCCCCACCCCCCATGCATGAGCTTATAGACCTAGTCTCCTGAAGAACATGGAGGAAACTGTACTCCATGAAACCGATCAAATGCCCAGACAAAATTTTGAGCACCCCCTCAGACAGGCAGACCACTGGACAAAGGGAATCCTGATAGATTCCATGGCTGTTGCGGCAGCCAACAAAAAGGGTACTGGCTGATAATAGGGAGTTTAGGGTATTGGACAGGTTTGGGAAGGAAGTGTATGCTTCAGTGACCTAGCACATTTCACTGTTAGACAGAGACTTGGTTAAGGAACTCTATAACTGTACCCCTGGGTCCATATTTTAGAATAACTAATGTCTTTCTCCTTATGACTGGCTACCCTGCAATCCATTACAAATGAATTCATGAGGGTAGTCTCACATGCAGCTGAAGGTTCCTCAAGGGTGGTTGGTTCAGGCATATCCATTAGCAGAAATCCCTGGATGCGGTTGTGCAATTTTTGAGGAGCTGTTCAAGGCACCATTCATCAGCACTTCTTTTGATGAATCTTCTTTGTCTGGGCAAACATTAGAGACACTTTTCTGCAGTTAGCAAGATGGAAAGATAACATCTGCAGTGAGAATCCTCTCTTCTACCCCATAGACCATCCTTTCCAAGAATGACGTGGAGATTTCCCCCAGAGGCAGAGGTGGAACTAGCTAGAATGGAAGATGCCACTCCCACAGCAGAGGAGGTCTGCAGAATTAAGGGTATCGAGATTCCTCCTCTGACAGAGCTTTTCAATGCTCCTGAAAGTTGCCCAACTGTCCCTCTCTAGAGGTAGTTGGGCTCTTGCCCTGGCACCTAAAAACCTGGATAGCCATCACAAAATATTCTTGGGTGCAAAGGATCATATCCAGAGGATATTTCATTCCCTTTTTACAAGTTGCCCAAAAGAAAATGTCTCCCCAATGTTCACCCATTCAGAGACTTTGTAGCTCTAGAGATTCAAAAGCTGCTGGACAAAAAAGTCATCCAAGATTTGTTCTCCAGACCAAAGATCATCCTGAATTTACTCGATTCTTTTTATTGCCAAAGAAAACAGGGGACCTAAGACCCATTTTGTGAATATCAGTTATCTGAATCAGTTTGTAAAGAATTCCAAATTCTGGATAGTCACGTTTCAGTCCATTCTGCCTCTCCTGCAGAAGGATGTCTGGATGTGCTGTACCGATCTTCAAGACACATACTTATCTTATCAAAATGAACAGGTGCATTCAAAGATGCATACACTTCTGGCTGGGAGCCAGTCATTACCCATTTCAGTGCTTTGCCCTTCAGTCTCACCACAGCCCCCAGGGTGTTCACCAGAATGGATGGTAGTAGTAGCAGTTTATCTAAGACTGCTCAGATTCAGTGTTTCCTTACTTAGATGACTGGTTCCTTACTGCACTGATCAGGCATCTTCTGGAAAGAGCCAGGGATTACTTGCTCCAACTTATCTTGCACTCTGTGAATTACTATAAGTCACAACTTCAACCCATTCAAATCTTGGAGTTTACAGGGGCTCATCTAGATGCAGTCAGTTGTCTCTTCTGTCATAAGAGTTCAATCAGACAGGTTCTTTCTTATCCTTCTCCAGCAAAAGTGGTACTCAAAGCCCTAGGGTTGATGTCTGCTGCAGTAACTTTAATACCCACTGCTTGTCTTCATATGAGATTTCCTCACTAAACTCTAGCAGTGCAATGGGCTTTTCGTCAACATCTCTTATGACATTTGATAAAATTATCTCAGGTTTGCAGAAAATCTCTGCTGTGGTGGGTACAGTCTGAAGAGGCTTGTCAAGGGCATCCATTTATTCTTCCTTCCCCAAATGCCACGACCACTGATGCCTCACATTTGGGGTGTAGAGGTGTCATTACTTGGGATGGACCATTCAGTGCAGGTGGTTCCCAGAAGAGACCAATTTGCATACAAATGTTCTGGATATGAGAGCGGTTCTTCTAGCATTGCTGGCCCTTGAAAGCTGTGTTCCGCTAGTAACTATTGTTTTTCAGATGGACAACATGTCAGTAGTCTGATACATCAACAAGTAGGGGGGAACCAGATCTTACCCCTTTTCCTGAGAAGCAATGAGTGTTTGGCAGTGGGCTATCTCCTCCCGCCCCATTCTTGTAATGATGTACATGCCAAGGAACTCCAACATCTTGGAGGACAAGCTCACCAGGACCATCCTGATACCTCAAGTGTGGTCTCCCAATCAATCATTGGCAAATACGATTTTCCACAAATGGGATCAATGGTGCTGCAATCTATTCACCTCTCCCCCTCAAAATCAAATGTATTTTTTTTTGCCATAATTCACCCTCTGGGATATCCACAGAGAAATGCGCTAGTCCCTGTTTGGCCCACCGGTCTACTTTATGCTTGCCTTCCCTTGCTCCTAATCTCCAGGTTTCTTCAGAAAGCACTCTAGTTGAAGAGCAAAGTAATGCTCATTGCCCCCTTCTGGCCTTGGCAAGTGTTGTTTCTCTTCCTAAGGTCTCACCTAGTATGTCCTCCATGGACACTGGATTCCAGTCAGACCTCTTATCATACCCATCAGGGATGTTTCATCCAGACATTGCAGGCCTCAAGTTAACTGCATGGTTTCAACAATTCCAGTGATGGATCGACATTCCAGGCTTTCCTCTCCAGTTCACCAAATTATTTTTTTCACTCAAACCTTTGACTAGGAAGATTTATGAGTAAATGGAAAGGGTTTTCTTTTTGGGCTTAGAGAGAGTTGTATCCTTTCACTGCTCCATTCCATGCTGCTTTAGATTTATTTGCCCCCATCTTTCAAAATGGGGGCAAGTTTCTCTACCATCAAAGTTCAGTTTGCAGCCATCTCCAACCACCACATCAGGCAATGCTTCTCCCTTGGCTTCATCTAAGTTATGCAAGGCCTTTCTTAAAGGTACCTTTTTATTTAGACCCCCAATTAGGAACCCCACTCCACTGTGGGGACCTGATGTTTGTATTACAGAATTTGGTGCATTCACCTTTTGAACCTTCAGCTAAAGTAGACCTTGCGTTACTATCCTGGAAAACTGTCTTTCTAGTGCCATAACTTCAAGATGAGTTTCTGAATTCCAAGCACACCCTTCAAACCACAGTATTTGATTTTTCACAAAGTTGGTTACTGTATGCGCTAATCCTTCTTTCTACCAAAGGTTGCCTCTGAAATAAATAGCAATCATGTGATCAATGTACCAGTTTTCTTTCTCAAATTTGACAATAAAGGAGAATGTACCCTTCATTTCTTAAATGTATATAGGCAGCTTCACTTTTACCTATACAGGACTAAGGAATCCAATCAGTTTTCTCTCCTTTTCTAGCAATAAGATGGGAAAACCTGTCTCCAAAACTACACTTACTAAATGGATAACAAATTGTATCTCCTATGTTTATTCCTAGGGAGCCCTAACCTTGCCAAGACAGCCAAAAGCCCACTTAAGTAGGTCAATAGCCACATCAGCTGGCTTACTGATGACATTTGTGCAGCTGCTAAATGGTCTAATGCTCATACTTTTATTGCTCATTACAAATTGGACATCTCCAGAAACAGAGCTGCATTCGGTTCTGCAGTTCTTCTGAACATGCTTCTGTGAGGGTCCCTCAGGGTTACCGTAGCTGAGGACTCTGTCCCATTCATTAAGAAATGAATGGAAATGATATAAAAGTTATGTACTCACCATAACTATGCACATGTGTTTTCTATTTTAATACTTCCTCACCTGCCCCCCTTCCCCCTGCCTACGTCTTTTGAAGAAACCTAATGGAATTTTTAGGAGCCATAGTTCCTTTTTGAGCTGCTGATCTTTCAGCTATCACTTTTCTGTCATACAGTACTGAGATACTTTGTTGTGATATTGTATAATAGCAGAAAACTCAATCTGAGGTAGCAGTGGTCAGGGGCATTATGGGTAACAGAGGAAATGGAGAGTCAGATCCTAGAATCTATAGAAAGTGTCAGTGTCAGATTGAAGGCAACAAGTAAAAATAACTAGAGGGTAAGATTGCGAGCAACAAAGAAAAAACTATAAAGCAAAAATACTCCCAATGTATACAGGACTTAGCTTTAATAAAATAAAAAAAAAAGAGTAAGCGCTTTCGCAGGCATACACTGTCGTTTCATCAGACCAAAACTTTAGAATGCATCAAATGTTTAAATAAGAATAAGTAAAACCAATTTGTTCCAATTAATCAATTAATAAATGCATTTCAAGTAAAACACGTAGTTAATTTAAAATATACACAACTTACAAAAGTACATATACATATAAATAAAAAATACTATCTAGTAATTAATGTTTAAGCCTTCTGAGTTTCAGAAAAGGTTTCACAGAAAAAGCACCATTTAACCCTGGAAATTTTTTATCATCCAATAACCGTATCCATTCCTGTTCCATTGCTTCAACTCTTGTTTCTATATCGCCCCCTTGTGCACCAGCATTCAGTAGTTGAATAACAAAGAATTTAAATATATGTGTTTTGTCAGTAGCCATAACATGATTTGCTAGGGCATTATTTAATTTCGGATTACGAATATCTCTATTGTGTTCTAATATTCTATCTTTTAGTAATAGATTTGTTTTGCCTACATAAAAAACATGACATACCTGAAAAAAAGCAAAATAGACTATATTAGACGTACAACAATCTGCATAATGTTTAACATTGATGGTAAATTTTCTAGAAGGGTGTGTATATACACAACTAGAATGGATATAGTAACAGGCTGAGCAATTTCTGCAAGGGAAGGTTCCCAGTCGAGTAGACTCGTATATTCACCTTGCATGATAACCATCTTTATTACACAGATGCTGTTTGAGGGACATATTTCTAAAGGAAAAAGAAGGCATATTGTCGATTTTATTTCTCAAATCAGGGTTAGTATGTAGAATGTCATTTTCTTTTAATGACATCACAATATTCATTGATGTCACTAGAAAACTGAAAAATAACCCTGGGATGATTGTTTATATGTGTATCTGTCCTTTGAACAGTGCATTCATTTATAACTGTATCTTTAAAATATGGTCTACATCTATCATTCCTAGATCTCCATGCTTCAGATATGGTAGTGTCCTTTCTTTTTCAGAATAACCCCTCTGCAAAAAAATCTTGTTTAAGCTTAGCCAATGCATCATGTACCTCTGAATTATAATTATGCAGTCTAAGTACCCTGTAGACTTGTCCTTTGAGCACATTACGAGCTATATGCCTAGGATGCATACTATTTCTATGCAATAATGCAATTCTTTCTTGTTTTTTTTTTTTATATATACTACTGTGGATTTGATTCAGATCAGATTTAGTAAGGAGCACATCTAAAAAATCTATTTAATTTATAGAACATTTATAGCTGAATTTAAGAAAATTAGTACTCCTATTCATAAAGGTAATCAATTCCTCAAGTTCCATAGTATTACCTTTCCAAAGCATAAAGACATCGTCTACAAAACGGACTTACCATGCAAGATGGTCACTTAGATGGTTACTTGGAACTAGGATGGTTGTTTCCATTGGGTCTTAGTTAAGTTGGCGTAGCTATTGGCACAGGCTGTACCCATAGCCACGCCAACCTTTTGTAAAAAATAGTCTCCTTCAAAAAGAAAAACATTGTTTTCAAGAATGACCTCCAGAAGACCACATATAAGTGTTGCATCATCATTTGTAAGGCATCTCTGCCCGTTGAGAAAATCCCTGACCATCTCAATGCCCCAGTCATTGGGAATAGATGTAAAAAGTGACTCTATATCCAAAGTCACAAACATATATTCACTATCCATTGTCTGAATTCTATTGTAAAGTCGTTCCAGGAAACTTTGTCTCTCTGAGAATAGTATGACATTCTTCTAAAAAAGATGCAACTTCTCTTCAACATATATAGATAGAGCTTCAGTGCACCAACCACCACCAGAGACAATAGGTCTCATAGGTGGGGGAACCCTATTCTTCTGTATTTTAGGTAGTCTGTATATTTTGTGAATGACCAGATGTGGTGTATTAAAATATTTGAATAAGTTCTCATCTATTATACCTGTCATTAAAAAATCAAACACAAGAAAGGAAACTTTCTCCATCATCCCATTAACAATACGTTTAGATATACAACTATAGGTACCAGTATCCTGCAACAATAACTTCATTTGATTAATATAGATTTCTCTATCCAAGATAATACCATTACCTTTATCTGCAGGTTTTATATCAATAGAATATAGTTTTTTTAATGCATTTAGGGCATTAAAGTCACTCTGAGACATGTTACAAAAAGGTCTAGTGCCCTTATCAAACAAAGACCTAAATTTGTTTTCACATACTTCAATGAATGTTTGTACAGTTGGATTAATGATGGGCATAAAAGTACTAGGTCTTTTAAAAGAAGAAACATTATCAGTATTTTCATTGTTGTTAAAAGTACATTTTAGAGAGAGATTTCTTCCCAATAAACGTAAATCTTTTAGTAATTCAGCATGTTCAGCCCTTCTAGCGGGAATAAAGGACAAGCCTTTATTCAAGAGCTGAATTTGTTCATTAGTTAAAGTGAAAGAAGATAGGTTAAAAAACAAACCTTCATTTAGAAACGGCGTCTCTTCATTGTCGGTGTATGTTTTTCCAGACTGTTCATCCTCTCGAATCCGCCCTTTTCCGTGGTGCTCCTTGACCTGTTTTTGATTGGTAATGGATTCATGAGCAAAAAGTCTACCCTTTCTATTCTCTCTCAAAAAAAAAGTCATTTGAAGTATTGTTCTGAGCAACTGTTGTTGCAGCGATACAAGAAGTACTAGGATTTAATTCCACAAATGTAGTGTGCTCTGCACTATTCTGTGCCGGTAACTCAGTAGACTGGACAAAATTGGCAGTTGGCAAATACGTTGTATTAGCAATATCACTTTGCACAAGTGTCTTTTGATCAACATTGTTCAGTGTCTGTGGTTCCAGTAACTCTGGTTAGCAACCGTTGACGAATATGTAGTCTTCACTACATCTCCTAATCTAGACCCACTGTTTGAAAAATGACGTATATCATCAGCTGTTTCTGTAGCATTACTTCCTGGTTGTTCTCTCGGCCAGGAAAAAACGTGATGACTGCGGAAATCTTATAGATCTCTCTGCAGTTTTTTTACTTAGGTGGTTTGAAGCCTTTTATCATAGGAAAGGATATTTTCTTGCAAGTGTTCTAACTTATCACCTGTTAAATCGGGTGAAAAACGATTAGAGATCCTTTTCAAGACGTATAATCTCATTCTTTAAATCACGTTCTATAGGAGTAAATAAGTTAATTAGCAGCTTCATGTAGCCAGCACTGAACTGTAGGTTAAGTTCCTGCCATCTGCATAACCGTTCTGAGTATTGGTCCCCATAACTTGGCTTATTTAGGATACACAGTCCCCTTGGAATAACCTTATGTTATAAAGAGGCTTGGAGGTGTAGGCGCAGCCACTGCAGCCTTTTATATTAATGCCTTTTATTCTCCAGGTCTCTAACATTTCATAAATTCAGGTTGGTTTCTCTTCAATTCTCTGTTGATCTGAGCCCCAGAAATACACTGTAAAATCCAACAAGGGATTTTCACATAGATCAAGTACTCTAAGTTAAACGTTCATTACCAATTTCTTCAGAAGGCAGATTCACAGCTAAGTCCATTTTCTCAGTCATGTGTCCCTCTTGTTAAATAAAAATACAGAAAGGCAACAAGTAGAAATAATTTGAGGGTAAGATTGGGAGCAACAAAGAGAAAACTATAAAGAAAAAATACTCCCAATGTACACAGGACTTAGCTTTAATAAAATAAAAAAAGAGTAAGCACTTTCGCAGACGTACACTGTCGCTTCATCAGACTAAAACTTTAGAATGCATCAGATGTTTAAATAAGAATAAGTAAAACCAATTTGTTCCAATTAATCAATTAATAAATGCATTTAAAGTAAAACACATAGTTAATTTAAATATATACACAACTTACAAAAGTACATATACATATAAATAAAAAATACTACTATCTAGTAATTAATGTTTAAGCCTTCTGAGTTTCAGAAAAGGTTTCATAAAAAGCACCATTTAACCCTGGAAATTTTTCATCATCCAATAACCGTATCCATTTCTGTTCCATTGCTTCAACTCTTGTTTCTATATCGCCCCCTCGTGCACCAGCATTCAGTAGTTGAATAACAAATAATTTAAATATGTGTTTTGTCAGTATCCATAACATGATTTGCTAGGGCATTATTTAAGGCTCTGATCCAAACCCATTCATTGAGGAAGAATGAAAATGGACAACACAGCTACAAAGCTATAGTGAGTATATAACTTTTATTTTGTATTCAGGTCTAGGTTTGGTAATTGAGTTTACAGGCGAGATTCTTAGATGAAATTTGTGTGGAATGGCACACTAGAGAAGTTATTAGATTTTTTTTGAATATAGAAAAATTGTATGTACATTTTTGAATTTTACATATTTTTCCTCATTTAGATGGTACTGTTTGCAAGAATATGGGACAAAACATTTTTACATATGGCATTTTTAGAAAACTCGCTCTTTGAAGTCTATATCTGCAAATTCATGTTTGCATTTTACCAGTGGACACCTGATGAGACAAAAATAATCTAGTAAATGGCCAGATGGTGTGACTAGGTAGAACTGTATCAGAGTACAAACTTTTTTAGGTCAAAACCCAATTTTTATTGCAGTAGTTGCACTGCAACCTTATTGAATGAAATAAGAAATTAAGTTATGGAATGGGGCTCTGGATGTTTCACCATTAGGGGAAGGAAAACGTAATACATCCACACCTGATAAAGTATGTTATGAAAGAGCAATTATTTTAAGTTACAAAAAGATAGTGCAGTAATTAAAAATGCTGCGGTTAACAATTGGAGCATATTTTCACATTTTAGTTAATTGGACACGTTTATCAGTCATCAACTATGATTTGTATTTATGCGACTTAAATATTAAGGAGAACCTAGAACAAAAAAAAATCTAGTTTTTGAATATAGAAAAACTGCATCTACATTTTTGAATTTTATATATTTACTCATTTATGTGTTACTGTTGGCAAGAATATAGAAGAAAACATTCACGTCTCGCATTTGTAGAAAACCTTTTCTTTGAAATTCATATCTGCATTTTACCACTGGACATCTGATGAGACAAAATCAATGGAAAATAAAGGAACCTACTAGTTTGGTCACTGTCGACAATGTAAACATATACTTGAAGGAAAATAAATTGTATATAAAGTAATAGATGATCAGATGAGTATTAGTGCACTAAATACAATATTTAGCAGTCTGCCCCAAATCTCTCTTTTGTGGTCAATACAGAAAGAACACTAGAAAAGGATATATGGATACTACAATGATATTTAAAAAAAATATTAAGGCACTGTTTAAACATTCCATTAATTGATTTTAAAGAGGTTTTGATTACAGTAGTGGACAAGGTACTATGTAATCTAAGAGGGGGAAGGGAACTTAGACTACAGAGATCTTATGTGGCAAGTAAACATGAGTGGTGGTCCCCTCCCCAGGTTTTAATGAAATGTTTCATTTAAGTATTCTAAAAATGCTTGCTGCCGAGCTTTGATTTTACAAATGTTCTTATTGTCTTACTAATGATTTTATAATTAAGCTTCAGTGCATCATTTTATCATATACATTTATATATACAATGGATATAAAAAGTTTACACACCCCTGTTAAAATGTCAGATTTTTGTGATATAAAAAATTGAGACCACAATAAATCATTTTAAAACTTTTCCACCTTTAATGGGACCTATAACCTGTTCAAGTCAAATGAAAAACAAATCTATTAGGGAGGGAAATATAAAAAATACAAAAAGTACAATAAGCTGGTTGCATAAGTGTGCACACCCTTAAACTAATACTTTGTTCAAGTACCTTTTGATTTAATTGCAGCGTTCAGTCTTGTTGCGTACACACCTACCATCAATTAAAGAGATTGCTTAACCCCAAATAAAGTTCAGCTGTCCTGGTAGGATTTTCCTGACATTTACTCTGTTGCCTGCTAAAGCAAAAGCCATGGTTTGCAGGGAGCTTACAAATTATCAAAGGGATCTCATTGTTGAAAGATATCAGTCAGGAGAAGGGTATAAACATTTTTCCACAACATTGGATATATCATGGAACACAGTGAAGACTGTCGTCAAAAAGTGGAGAAAATATGGGACAACAGTGATGTTGTAAAGAACTGGATATCCCTCCAAAATTGATGAAAAGACCAGATGAAAACTGGTCAGGGAGGCTGCCAACAGACCTACAGCAACACTGAAGGAGCTGCAGGAATTTCTGGTAAGTATTGCTTGTGTGTACTACATGTGACAACATTCTCCCGTATTCTCCATATGTCTGGACTATGGGGTAGGGTTGCAAGATGGAAACCTTTTCTTACACAGAAAAACATCCATGCCTGGATAAAATTTGCAAAATAATACATCAAGTCTCCCAAAAGCAAGTGGGAAAATGTGTTACGGTCTGATGAGACCAGGGTTGACCTTTGTGGCCACAATTCCAGAAGGTATGTTTGGTGCAAAAACAACACTTTGCATCACCAGAAGAACACCATCCCCACATTGAAGCATGGTGGTGGCAGTATCATGCTTTGAGGTTGCTTTTCTTCAGCTGGAACTGGGACTTTAGTCAAGGTGGAGGGCATTATGAACAGTTCCAAATACCTGTCACTTTTTGCCCAAAACCTTCAGGAAAGATGAAGAGGAATATCACCTTTCAACACAACAATGACCCCAAGCATACATCCAAAGCAACAAAAGAATGGCTTCACCAGAAGAAAATTAAAGTTTTGGAATGGCCCAGCCTGAGCCCGGACCAAAATCCAATAGAAAATCTGTGGGGTGACCTGAAGAGGGCTGTGCACAAGAGATGCCCTCTCAATCTCACAGATTTGGAGTGCTTTTGCAAGGAAGAGTGGGCCAATATTGCCAAGTCAAGATGTGCCATGCTGATAGACTCCTACCCAAGAAGACTGAATGATGTAAATAAATCAAAAGGTGCTTCAACAAAGTATTACTTTAAGGGTAAGCACACTTATGCATCCAGCTTATTGAACGTTTTTTTTATTTTTTATATTTTTCCCCTAACAGATCTGTTTGTTTTTCAATTGAATTGTACAGGTTATAGGCTACATTAAAGGTGAGAAAAGGTCTGAAATGATTTATTGTGGTCTCGTTTTTTTTTACATCACAAAAAACTTACATTTTAACAGGGGTGTGTACACTTTTTATATCCACTGTACACATTTTTAAATTTAATATTTTTGATTTTTACTAATTAATATCAGTTTTCAAAGTATTTAATTTATGATCTATGAGTGTCACTAAGCCACCTATATCTGTTGCAAGATTTACTTTCTAAAGGGTTTATCTTTTACGTATCTGGGAATTGCACATAAATTATGATTGGTTAACCTTGTATATTTAATATAACTTTTGTTGTTGATTTTGATGGTCCTTTTTTAAAATCTGCCATCCCACTATACTCCCAAAACATTGTTACCAGTTATTTCTTCCCCATCCCACCTCCAACCTTGCTGTCTGCTTGAGGAAGATTATTTGAATTCTGCTTGAGGTATAAAAATGCCCATGCAAACATGTTCAAAGGTCTTAAATCTTATGGACTTGGCATACTTGGGGAGCCCTACCTACGTCCTTCCATTCTTATCTTGTTAATAGTTTTTTTCCAGTCCTCCTTCCCAAATTTTTGTTTAACTTCCTCCGATTGATTCTTATAGTTATCATACAATATTTTGTATGCCCCACAAATTATCCCTTTTGTAACAGCAGCTGCAGTTCTGGATTCAACTAAACATTTTACCAGCAGAGGTCTTTCACTTAAGATTCTCCTACCCCATTCTCTGTGACTCTGATATCAACCCCTGGTAGGGAACGCATGCTCAAGTCTGCAGTCTAAATGTTCCACTCTGACACTTTGCCGGTACTTTGGTTACTTTGCCAGTTTTCTCCAGTATATTACAACCACCTCTTGCCAGTTTTCTGTACCTCTTCACCTTAAGTATCTGCATCCAAAATGTACTGTTTCTTGAACAATCCCCCCTGCTCCATCATAGCTTTCCATTTTGAATTATAACCACCTGCTTGTGTTTATGTATATGCACCTAATTATCTGTGTAGCTCTAAAATGTACCTTCAGATTATGTAATGATAAACTAGCTTGCTCTGTTGGAAGGATCAGCTTGTACTACTTAATTCTTGTTTTCATCCCTTCCCAGATAAATTCTTTCCACACATTTATTATCCACAACTTCTCTGGTTTAAAAAAAAATTGCTTGACCTGTATATAAAGCTAAAAACATTTCGCTGCTTATATCTTACTACCATATCCATAAATAAGAGCTTCCAGTTTTTCATTTTTTTTAATTATCTTGTGTTTAGTCTCTTCCCACGTTTTCTTAGCTGCCACAGAAGGCTTTTTAATCCATACTCATGATTACTTCATTTTATTGTGTAAAAATAGATATGGGTATTGTTGAACCAATTCATGTGTGGGTACATAATTTACAACTATATCCTTTATTTTATCTTCAGTTTTATATCCTGAAAAGACTTGAAATTGCCTCAGAATATTCCACAACACTTTTCTGGATTTATTTGTTACAACAATATCTGTAAATAAAGCCAGCTTTTTTTGATTACCATACCAATTAAATCCTAGCATTTCTGAGTCCCTTATTTTCTTGGTCAGTGACTCTAAATATAAAGCAAATAAAGGGAAAGAAGACAACACTGCCTGGTGTCTGTGCAAACTCAACTCATCAGAGAGGCGCCTCTAACTTTAATCCTTGCCTCTGATCCTTCGTATATCCTCTGAATTACGTTATTTTATCACGGAATGTAAATGCCTCCATTGCCCTGTTCATAAAATTCCAACTTACTCTATCGAATGCTTTCTCTGAATTAAGACCTTCTAATAGCGCTCTCTCTCATTTGTGACAACATCTTTGCTAATCTTTTAACTAGTATAGACGTAAACACATTCTAATCAGCCTTTAACATTGAAACAGGCCTGTTTGAAGCTGGGTCGCATGGGTCTTTACCCTCACTGGGTAATACAGCCACCACAGCTTTCTTCCAAGATGCTACTGCTTCCTCCTCTTTTAAACAAAATCTTCCAGATCGTTATCACTCGATTCCCTCCTAACTTCAAACTTTCACAGAAATACTATCTTTTCCTAGAGAGATGTTCTTCGTCTCACATTGCTGCAGTCATAACCTGTGGGTAGTCCGCTGTCCTCGGTCGGCCCGAATACCAAAGTGTTAGGCTGGCGTCGGTCATAGTCGCTCAGATCTGAAGTCAGTACGCAGTGGTACTAAAGCGCATGACCAACGCCATATTCTCAGTCTTTCTTGCCGCATGGTCCGAAGCAGAAGCAGCGTTTGCAAGTGCCGTTCGGCGTCCTGAAATTTTCGTATTCTGAGTTTCAGACCGAAGACCAAGTTGGGCTAAGTACCCCGTTAGGGAATATTTTTGTCTTTTCTTGCCTCAGTTAAATCCGGATGTCAGAAA
Source organism: Protopterus annectens (assembly GCF_019279795.1). Classification (NCBI taxonomy): domain Eukaryota; kingdom Metazoa; phylum Chordata; order Ceratodontiformes; family Protopteridae; genus Protopterus; species Protopterus annectens. The sequence continues at coordinate 1,465,679,894 of NC_056739.1, forward strand.
AAGTTAATAATTGTATTTCTTGTGGGAAACAGATACCTCATAGGGACTACCACTCTCTCTGTATTCCTTGCTTGGGGCCTGAGCATGACGTAGTCGGGTGTCGCTTTTGCGCTAGATTTAATAAGCGCACCATTAAACGCAGGTTAGATTGTGCTAGACTTGTTTTCGGTAAGCGGTGTAACTACAACATGCCGTCAGATCCTCCGACGCCTGCTACCGCTAAGAAGCGTAAAGATAAGTCGTTAAAGTCCAAGCAGGATGAGTCGTCCGTTGCGGACGCCGGTTCTTTGGAAACTACGGTAGAATCTGTGGATCCAGCCGAGGTTTCAGCTGAATCTCAGGGGGAGCCTTTAATCTTACAGGAATTGGCCTCTCAGGAGTTAGGTCAGGCCGAGGGGGCCTCTCAAGTTTCTGTAGTTCCTTCTTTGCATAAGGTTGTTAGGCCTTCTACTTCTGTCTTTAAAGCCCCTTCCAAAGCCAGGCCTGGTCCTTCTGGCACTGGTGTCAGCCCTAGTTCTGCAGGTTCTGTTCCTAAAAAACATATGCTGAAAATGGCAGAGGATTTGATTACTTTAATCAGAGGTTCTATGCCCCCTCCAGATAAGAGGCCTAGGGTGGAGACAGAGGTGGAGGGGTTGGAGCATTCCTCAGATTACTCTGAGTCTTCAGCTGAGGACATTCAGGATTTTCCTCCTTATTCTGATTCGGATGCAGAGGATTCCTGTCCTCCTGCTTCTCCTCCAGAGGATTTTTCCTTTTCTGAAACCCTGCATTCCATGAGGGAGCATTTTAAGTGGGAGGGTCAGGATTTCTCAGATTCTCGTAAGAGGCTTAGGGAATTTTTGTTTTTACCACAGCATAGGCCCTTGGCCATTCCCCCTGTTTTGGATGTTGTTCAGGATGTTTTTTCTGAGGCTTCCCTTAATCCTGATTCCTTGCCTCCTGCCCCTGTCAAGCCAGACAGGTATTACAGAGTTCCAGAGGCTCATAAATATTTGTATAAGAGTCCTAGAGCTGACCCGGAAACTATTAGCCAGGGACCTAAGGGTGTCAGAGCTTCTGTAGTAAAGAATCCAGTTCCTCTGGATAAAGATTCTAGAGCTTTGGATAGGTGGGGTAAAAAAGTGTATACCTCCTCCACACTAGCTATGAGGGCTTTAAATTGCCAGTTTCATATGCTGAAGTACCAGAATTTTCTGTTGAGCCAGTTAAAATCTAAGGTAGATGCTTTAGCTGAGGGTATAGAGTGTAAGGAATTGCAGGATTTAGTTCATGCCTCTGATCAGGTAGGTAAGCATTCCTTGCAGTGTGGCTTTGATGCTCTTCAGGCTTCTTCCAGGGTGGCTGCCACTGGTTCAGTTATTCGTAGGCACGCCTGGCTTAAGGATCAGAATTTGTCAGAGCATGTTAAAGCTCGCATTTTGGATGCTCCCCTTCAATCTGAAGTTCTTTTTGGTTCTCCTGTGGAGTCAGTTTTGAAGAAAATGGAAGAAAAGGCTAAGTCTATGCAAACTGTTAAGGAATTTTTACAAGTGCAGCCCCCTAAATTTAGCAGAAATTGGCCTGCAAAAGGATGGGCTTATCCTTCTTCTGATTTACAGTCTAAGGGCAGATCTAGACGTGGTAGGGGTAGAGCTCATGCTCAGGGTTCTTTCAGACCTAGGACGTGGAGTTCCCCTGCACAATCTTCTGGTGAGGGCAGGGGTCAGCCTTTTCGTAAACAGACCCAATGACCTGTATCTCCAGCTGCCAGATCCCTCCTGTCTGGCAGCTCCTCTGGGAGGAAAGTTGGCACTTTTCAAGCAAAATTGGCTTTTGGTCACCCAGGACAAATGGGTGCTGGACATTATAGATCGAGGTTACAAGTTTTATTTTAAGCCTTGCCTCCTTTCAAGGGCATGCCGGACGTACCTCCTCAGCAAAAGCTGGAGGCTCACAAGCAGATTTCTTTACTTTTAAAATGGGGGCTATCCAGGTGGTACGATTTTATTCTCGCCTGTTCCTTGTGCCAAAGAAAGGAAACACTTGGAGGCCAATTCTGGATTTGTCTATCCTCAACACATACCTAGACATTCCAAAATTCAAAATGTTAACTTTGCAGCAACTTTTGCCTCTGCTAGGCAAAGATCACTGGATGGTAACTCTGGATCTCAAAGAGGCTTATCTTCACATTCCTATCAGGCCCAGCTGCAGGAGGTTCCTGCATTTTCGGGCTGGTACTTTTCATTATCAGTTCTCTGCATTGCCCTTTGGCTTATCTACTGTGCCCAGGGTGTTCACAAAGGTCCTGGCTCCTGTGATAGCCTTCTTAAGACTAAGAGGAATACAAATTTATCCTTATCTGGACGATTGCCTGATTCTTGCTCAAGACAAAGTCATGTTACTTCAGCATCTACAGTATGTAATGGCAGTGTTAAGGTGCCTAGGGTATTCTGTGAACGAAACAAAGTCCAGTCTAGTACCCTCTCAGGACATGTGCTTTCTGGGTGTGAGACTGAATACAGCCTCTCAGATGGCTTTTCTGACCCCGGACAAACAGAGATCTTTCCCTTTACTTCCAGCAATTATCCCTACTGTCCAGGCTGACTGCAAGGACAGTCCTTCAAGCCTTGGGGTTCATGGCATCTTGTATTCTGGTACTTTCCAATGCCAAACTGCATATGAGGAAGCTACAATGGTATCTCAAAAGTGTATGGACTCAACACTGCCACGATTTGGACACTGTCATTCAGATAATACCTTGCATCCAAAGGGAATTTTTGTGGTGGGCTCAGGAATGTCACCTAAACAAGGGACTCTCTGTGACCCGACCAGAGGCGAGTCAGATCTTAACGACAGATGCCTCAGACGTGGCTTGGGGAGCACACTTCAATGGGAAATGGATTCAAGACACGTGGCCTCCCAGACTACAGCATTTGCATATCAACATGAAGGAGATGTTAGCAGTCCAATTTGCACTGATGGCTTTCAAGGACCTACTTCAACCGGGACAGGTGTTGATTCAAACAGACAACACAACAGTCATGTGGTACATCAACAAGCAGGGGGGAACCCATTCGTACCCTCTTTGCAGACAAGCTATGATTCTGTGGGAGGCTGCTCTGAGTTTGCACCTCACTCTTCGAGGAAGGTTTCTGCCAGGAGCACAGAACTCCTTAGCAGATGTTTTGAGCAGACAGATGGTGGATCCCCACGAGTGGAAATTGGATCCTCATGTATTTCAAAAGTTGACAGTGGCTTGGGGAACTCCAGACATAGATCTGTTCGCTTCTCCACTAAATTTCCAACTGCCAAAATTTTGCACAAAGATGTTTCACCCAAAAGCTTGGAAAGTGGATGCTCTATCTTTCAGTTGGAACAACCTTCACGTCTATGCCTTTCCTCCTCTGCCTCTCCTTCCCAAGGTGCTCTTGAAGGTAAGACAGGACAAGCCTTGCATGATTCTAATAGCTCCGGATTGGCCACGTCAGCACTGGTGTACCCTCTGCTGAGGAGTTTAGTATGGGAGCCTCCTTGGCCTTTGCCATCAATCCCACACCTTTTGTCTCAGGCAAACAATCATTTCCTAAATGTCAGGATACAGTCCCTGCATCTGACAGCCTGGCATATTCTGTTTTAGACCCTGGGGGGTCGCAGCTTCCTCAACAAGTTTTGAATGTCATTTTGGAAGCCAGACTGCCTAGTACAAGGAAAGTTTATGCTGATAAATGGAGGAGATTTTTTCTTTGGAGCACAGCAAAGAGCTTTAATGTTTCAGTGCCTAATTTGAGTGTTACACTACAATACCTTACAGAATTATTAGACAAGGGTTTGTCTTTCTCCTCCGTGAAAGTTCATGCTGCAGCCATTTCTGCTCACTATGACTGTGACCCACCATTATTTTCTCACCCTTTGTTTAAGCAATTTCTTAGAGGGTCAAAGAACATAAGACCCCCACGTAGAGCTCCTACTCCTTCCTGGGATCTCAATTTTGTGTTGGAGAAACTAACTTTACCTCCTTTTGAACCTGCAGCTACATCTGAGTTGAAGTTTTTGTCTTGGAAGACTGCTTTTTTGTTGGCCATCACGTCTGCTAGGAGGGTATCTGAATTACAGGCTCTAATGGCAGTTGAACCCTTCCTAATATTTCATAAGGATAGGGTATCCTTGCGTACCTTTATGCCTAAAGTTGTTTCGGATGTGGCCTTGAACCAATCTATTCATTTGCCTACTTTTTATGCTGATCCCTAAAATAAAGGGGAAAAAATTTTGCACTCTTTGGATATTTACAGGCAGTTACGTTATTATTTGAGCAGAACTAAAGGGTTCAGGCAGTCTCAACAGTTATTCATTTCTTTTGCCTTGGGTTCACAAGGAAAACCTGTTTCAAAGCAAACTATTTCTAAGTGGATTAGCTATTGAATTGCTTTTTGTTATTCTCATCATGGAAAGGATGTTCCGGCTGGGATCAGACCTCATTCCACTAGGGCTACTGCCACATGTACTGCTTTAAGGGGAGTAGCTACTAAGGATATTTTGGAGGCAGCTACTTGGAGTTCAGTGCACACTTTTACTAAACATTACCATCTCCCCCTTTATTCCAAATCTAGGGCTGGGTTTGCCACTGCAGTTTTACAGGGCATGTTAGCAGCTCCTAGTGCTTTTTGAGTTTGCCAACCTCCCTTACCTTTGCTTTGGGATTCTACCCACAGGTTATGACTGCAGCAATGTGAGACGAAGAACATAGTACAGTTTTGTACCTACCATAAATGTAGATGTTCGAGGATCCACATTGCTGCAGTCCAATTTACCCTCCCTCCTTCCCCTCTATAGTTTAGGGTTGCTGTGTTGCTGTTGGGGTAATTATTTTTTCTGTAATTGGTGGTTGGGTATTTTCTATTGTTGGCCATGGCCTTTCTTTTTTAGGCCTTCTGACATCTGGGGCAAGAAAGACTGAGGATATGGCGTCGGTCATGCGCTTTAGTACCACTGCGTACTGACGTCAGATCTGAGCGACTATGACCGATGCCAGCCTAACACCTTGGTATTCGGGCCGACCGAGGACAGCGGACTACCCACAGGTTATGACTGCAGCAATGTGGATCCTCGAACATCTACATTTATGGTAGGTACAAAACTGTACTTTTCCTGAAGATTAATTATTCATCATAATTGTTATTTCCTCTCTTCTTATCTTAACTGTTTTACCTCTTCTGCCTCTAACCTTGTCATATTTAAGGCTTCCATACATATGTCCATTAGTGCTTTTTCTTTATTTCCACACTTCTGCTTTATATACATTTTTATAACGTTTCCAAAATATCTACAATACCACTGCAGGATCTCTGGCTATTTTTGTTGTAGACTCCCTACATTTGCTGGCGACCCTTTCTACTTTCTGTTGCCCAAGCATTAAGTCATTGGGTTTAGTGCTCTGCAGTTACCAAAATATAATTGCTTTACAGCAATCTTTCTAAACTGATTCATATTATCCAGATACTCACTAATTTTCTCTTTAACACACTGTATTTGTGCCTCCTCTTGGTCTTTGAGATTCCCCTTATTCTGCAATGCCCTTTGTCAGCCCCTGTAAGTAATTCCTATTACCACTTTACCCAATCTCTTATCTCTACCATATTTTAAACTCCATTTTTTTTTTATTCCACGTTAGCTAAAACTTCTGAAGATTTTTTTTTTATCTTCATTAATAACTCTCAAATGGTATCTGCTCCTTAAATTTCTCACTTAACAGGTGGTAAAGCACCAGTGCAATGTTTTATCTTGGTTTTAATCCGTGCATGATCTGAAATAGTTATTGGATGTATCAGAGCTTTAAATCAAATACAGATGATCCTGTGAAGTGTACTTTCTATTTAGTGTAGCCCAGTTATTGCAAGAGTTCCTACTACTGAATTGAAATCTTCCATACCTAATGTTTTCATAAATTTATTCAGAACTCTGCCCACTTTTGTTATGTTTTTCCCTTCTAGGTCCCCATGATGGCACTGTCACTATTGCAAATCAAGTTCCAGTCCCCAGCTATAAGGAGTATTCCCTGCTGAAGGATGATTGACTATTCCAGTGTTTTCTTAATCTCCATAATAGCAGATTTTGGTGGAATATAAGTATGTGCCAGTATAAAGTACCTCCATTGCCAATAGCCCTTTACTACCACAAATCCATAGTGTTTTTTTTCTCTTCTAGCACTATTGGAGCTCCTCTACTATTAATGTAATTACTTCTCTTTTTATTTTGCCCTGATATTCTGCTGAATATTTGTCCTGGAATCCTTTCTTTGTTAAATTCACATGTTCAGTTCTATCCAAATGTGTGACCTACAACACTGTTATTTGCACTCTGCATTTGTTCACATAATTCAGTACTCTCTCCTTTTTGTCTGTACCTATGTAATTTTTTACCTTTGGGAAAATGGAACTTGTTTCACTGGCAAAATCGTTTCTGTGCTTTATTGAAAGAGGACTATTACAGATCCTTCAGCTTGCTTATTCACTCTTTTGACTAAAATGTATTACGTTTTTCTACTTTCAGAAACCTCTTCAATTCTCCAGGAAAAAAAAAGCTGAATACAGCTGGATATAGTAACTCTAATCTCCCATCTGCCTCTCCACATCCCCCGATTGCTAGGTTAAACTGTATTTTTCTTTTTGCTTGGTGTAGAAGTGAACATTTATTTACCACAAATATTATGGGGGCCACAATTTTATCAGGAGCTGCTTTTCTGCTGGTATAAATGTCTCTTTATTAATATAGGTCTTTCTGATGGTCAGATTTGAAGCATATACAGTCTACCCGCTCATATAAGAAATCTTGGTGTGGAACACCAGTGCCATTGCTTGTTATTACTGTAATAAAATTGATAGATCCACTGTTTCCAGATTATTGGAGTGAGGCCATAGAGTGAAGAAGCTGGTTTGTAGACCGAGGAGGACATCAAGCATTTGTCTTACTCCCACCTCTAAAGTTGTTGCCAAAATTTCCAAACAGAGGCTTTTTGAATTGTTGCAGTAATGGTCCTGATTGCCATCTAGGGCTGTGTTTGCTAAGGAGGAGGGTCGGTTCTGTTTGCGGTGGGGTAGAGACCGTCACGAAAAGTCCCATTGTATTCTTGACTTTGATGTGTGTAGCCATATCTTTGCAGTCTTAGGCCTTCCCCATGAAGATTTCTCCTCAGGCATGCATTTTCTGCATAACCTGTGAACCAGGTCCAAAATCACTGCTCCTTAAAGGAGCCATAGAAACTGTCCCTCCTTCAGAATAAGGCCAAGGATTCTATTCTCATCTACTGTCCATTGTGAAGGTAATGGAATGTTTTTTCTCACCCTCACTTTACTTACTTCAGTGAACATTTTTTTTTGTAAGTTATAGAAAGTGTCCAAACAGAAAGTAAAGTAATTTAGTTTTACAGGATACCATTGTAATGTTATTGTACCTGATGGATGGTGTTGGTACATCAGTGAAAGGGGTTCATAGAGGAGGTTCCTTAACTTTGTGATTAGTGGGCACTTTCAGTAAGACATCCTGGCGGCTAGAGTTCTTATTGTGTTTGCTGCTGTACTGTAGGATTTGCTGGAGGAGGAAGAGGTCAATATGTTGTGCTTCATTGATGACTCACTGTTTTTGTCTTAGAGGCTTTTTAGTAATGTCCTTAGAATATTACTCCCATGGTTGTATTTTCTGTAGATCTTCATAATCTGGAGTCAGTCTTCTCTCTTCCTGACTCAGATTTTGCCTTTACTGCCAAGATGCTGGACACTTAGTAGTAGTCATTTCTGTCTTTGGCACTTACACAGGAGCCTATATGAGTGCTCTGAAGGGTCCAAGCCTGGATGTTTCTCATTATGTCTCACTGGTAACTGGGATCTTTGTTGCCATTTAAACTCTTCAAGATGTGAATGTTGCACTAGACTGTGAAGTACCAGCTGTTGCAGAACCACCATGTGCTCTTGTATCTGCTGTTTCAGTCAGTAAACCCAGAAATGAAATGGTAGTTAGTTCCCACCAATTTCAAAGTGGTCAGTCCTTTTCTTGCAGATGAAATTAAAGGGTCATTCACTACTGGGGTGGGGAGTCCATTTCACATCGTCCATGGTTTATAGGGTATTGACCGTGAATTTTTGTAGCTCAGTATAAACCAGGTGGTCTGGTGATGTTGTCCCATGTTGTAACTACACTTGGGGAGATGCCTAATCTGGTGCATGGCTACTCTGCCATTTGTTACCTGAACAGAGGTTGCATGGTCACACCATTTGAGAGACTTGACAATGGCTATAGATAAACAGTCTCTCTCTGTCATTAGTAAACATCTTGGGAGAATGTGAATGACGTGCTCGACACTCTTGAGCTGAGTCATCTAGCTTAACTTTTAGTTTAGCTTAGTATTCCAGGAGTCTTGTCTGGTCAGGGATTTCAGGTGTGGGACACCTCTGAGATCTCAACCGATTTACCACTCTGGAGAATATTACCTTCCCTGTCTCTTGCATAGTGCAGCAGAGCAAGGATGAGTTGATAGTGAATTCATTATTGCTTCTATGACCTAGGAAATTCCTGTATGGATTTCTACCATTTTGCCTGAGTCCACCTTTATTCATAAAATTGAAAAGATTGACCAGAACATTCTTGTTCTGGTCAATATTTTCAGTTTTGAAAAATTTCAAAAATGCTTCAGTTTCAGGCATTGGTATCTCTGGTTTTACAGAACATCTTCCTATTACAAGCCAAGGAAGCCATGCTTTGGGGTGATGGGCAGCACTATCTCTGGACATGTCTTCTGGGTTAGACATCTTGATCCAGTCAACCCTTAAACTGAAGTGTTGGAAGTAACTGAAACCACTGTAAACTTTCCACGTATTCTGCAAGGTGGAAGAACTTCATACTGGTGGAGAAAGATTTTGAGGCACCCCCCCACCCATGTCAGATTAGCTCCATTGTCCAGCAACTGCTGTGTTCAGTGTAAATTGAATAAGCATATAGCTATATAGTCTTTTATAATGTAGGTGTCCACCACTGCTTTTTTGTCATTTGTAGAAGTTTTGTTTACTTACTGGTTGGGGCAAGCTTTTGGGTTCTTTAGCTATGATGGCCTAGTGTAGTGGTCAGTATCTGCTGCCAGATGGCACATGTGCCACCAGTGATGGGACATTCAAAGAAAAAAGAAAGTCAGATGAAAGAAGACTATCCTGTTTCACAGATCACAGTGAAGTTCCCCGAATAGTTTGAACTGAAAGTACTGCACCCTCTGAAGTTATTACATTTTCATGAATGGATAAAGGATCATCAAGTGATGGTCCAGATTTTGAGACAACAGAAGAAGTAATTCAGGTAATGGAAGGAATAATGAAACTCCAGATATGAAAATCTGTTTAGCAGAGTGGAAGAGGTTTGCATTTTAGTCAGCAAAAGGCAACTGTTATTCCTTTGCATATATTATCTCAAGTACTAGCATATTTAAAACAGTTGTGAATGGTATGGTTTGGTATATTTTTCTTTTCATATCTGTTCTGTTTCTAGGTAAACTGAAATAGCTTGTTATTGTCTGACATAACTGGTTAAGCTGTGTGTGCAAGTCTTTGACCTAGGTGACTTAATCAGGGATCCAGCACCCCACTGTGATCTAAATTAATTGACAGAGAAAGTTACTTTATTACCCCATTTTAAAACAGAAGTTTAAAGCGATTTAAACTCACTGTCTTGCCAAGGGTATTTTTGGCTACAGTTACCTGAGCTAAGAGAATTTTTAGAGCAGTAGTCTTTCTTTAATAGAACTGATTAGTTGTTGCTGCTGAAGGTAGTGATGTGAAATACACCCATGTTTTCTTCCAAAATAATTAGATCATGACAGTGCAAGTCATTTGGCTTCTTTTCCTAGTCTGTACTCTAACCTGTAATTTAAAAGAAAGGGCTGCTCAGGGGGATATATTGAAAAGAGCAGAGACAATCATTTGCAAAATGAGTAGATTGCGTTAAGGATATCAGAAAAGCCAAACTGGATGAAGGGCGTCTTTTAACTGTGTGGTTGACCTTTGCTTGTGGATGGGTGCTCATCAGCAGCCTTCCTATTTGCTTGAGACAAAATTGTGTGGGTGCTGACATATACATGTGTATTATGAAATGTAGACATGCAGAAACACTTTTCACAGAAGGAAAAACATTTTTGTTTTGATATGGTGAAAAAAAAAACGAAAAGTAACTTGCTGACGCAATGTCTGCAGAATTGGTGATATTAGGAAAAATGTTTTTAGGAAAGTAATGTGTTGGGCTAGGATCAGAGTCAGCACATACAATTAAAGCTGGTTAGGGCTTTACCCACCGCACCACCTTATGGGATGTGTGGTAACCCCAACCCTACAAATTGTTGCTAAAATCGCTTTCTCAAATGGTACCACAAAACTAGAGAGAGACAGCAATATGCACTACACAACACAAAATCTGTCCCTTCCTGTAGCCCGTAGTCTAATCCTTTCCTTAGAGACACCACTGCAGTGCTTATATTTGGACATATCCAAAAGTTAGCATCCACTTCCATTTACCACTTCTGCATGCACCTCTTCTCACTAAAGCAACATTGTATGTTCCTTTCTCTTCATTCAGTCCTACACTTTGCTGCATTTATTTACTTCCTACAGTCGAAATAGCTGTTAACCAATGAATCTAAAATCGTGCACTGCAAGTAAATGTTTGCCAGCTGTTAACTTTGGGAGAAATTATCTGGTAGAAATGTGCTATGTGAAATATCAGATGTTAATATGTTGTGGAATAATTATGTATGGCATTATACCTCTGTTCTTAGGCAGCATTGCAGCCTGCATATTAACCTTTCTTACCCTTCCATATGCTTTAGTTCAGAGTTTTGGTTGTTTGGTAAACGTCTTTCTAGTCTTGTTCAGCAACAAATCTAGTCCCCCTGCCCATTTCCTTCTGGACTCTGGTGTGAAGGAACTGATGAGAATGGGGAAACACCCTTTTTTGTGGATAAGCTAGGCAAACTCTTTCAGGTTAGGATGCACTGACAGAGAGTCAGTCTTCCATTAAAAAGTACTTTCCCATTTTTAAATACTTCTATGACGATGCCATTTTGCATTGAATCCCACTGTTTGCAGCTCTGTTCCAGCTTTTGATTTATTAGTCTTCACAAGATACTATTAGGCTTGTACATACACCTGCCCTTAGAGTGGCATTCTTTCAGCCCTGCTGCAGTCTTCCTGGGCCCTCCACGCTTGGAGGGGAGCTAAATTGCTTGCCAGAAGCATAAATAGCTATTTATTAGTTGCAGTGTTTTTTTTGTGTATTCTTAATCTCCATTTTCTTTATTTCTCATTTAGATTAGCACAATGCAATATTATACATGGAACATCAGTTTTTTTTTATATTTATGGCAGGTTAAATGGTGCTGATTTTTCTTATTTTAGTGGTGGATAATTTTGGTTTGGCAAAGAATCCCAAGTTACAAATAATTTTTCTTGTTATAAGGCTGTTATGACTAGTGCACTGAACTGTGAAAGCAAAACTGGTATGACTTTGAAATGGAAATAACTAAGAACTGGCTTCTGAAGAATTGTGGTGAACATACTGTTATGGTTTCCTCATCCTCAATCCCCAGTTTGAAAAAAATATATTTTACCAGTGCTGCACCATTTGTGAATGCCACAGTACTGCAACTCAGTCTATGGATGCCTAACCCCTTCACTCCTCAATTTTTCTGCCACTGTTGCATATTGATCTAATGATCAGTGTGGAAAAATCTCCAGATTTAAGGGCCTTTTCTCCTTATAGTCAGTGGAACACAAGCAGAGTTTATATTAGCACTGTCTCATTGTTTAGAAGAGGAACACGATGTTGAGCTCTGGAACAATCCCATCCCACTCGTATATAAATAAATAAAAAACCCTGAGGCTTGCTGTAACTTTCTGAAAATGTCGTTCATTAAAGATGCATAGTACCAGGACTGGAAGGAAGGGCACATTGAATAGTCCATGGATATGTCCACAAAGTGAAAAGGTCAGGAAGTTTTTGAGACCAGACATTTTTCACCTTTTCCTCCTACCAAGTCCCAGCTGTGCATTGCCATTATAGTGTTACATCAGCTTTCAAGAGGTCAGGCTTGCATCTGTCACTGGCAGATGTCAAGAGGCACATTAGTAATTCAACCATAGCATCTACCATAAAGGATGCTTTACAGGCTGTCCACATCTCCACCTAAATTGTTGAGCTTACAAGACCAGTTCTATCCTAGTGGAGAAGGCCCTTCACGTACCTCAGCACATAGAATTGTGGACTGAAGTTGTATCAGCTCTCCTCCGTAGTGCACCAGCACTTGCTGTCAGAGGTCAAGAAGGCCCCACTGGGTCCTCTTGCATCACCCATGGCCCAAGGGGGAACCACCAGATAATGAATATCTGCCAGTTCTTTGGCATCTGATAAGGAACCCTCTCTGCTTGTGGGAGTGCATTGTCAGTTAACATGAACTGAAGCAACACAACACTGTGTGTTTATTCTAGTCTTATTGTCTGTGGGGCAGTTGTCAGGATAATGAGATTCTGCTGCTATACCATTAGTGCATGCCTGTGGTATACTTCACTCGCCAGGAAAGTCAGTTAAGTCTTTCCCGTGTATCTTACAGATAGAGTTGGTTCTGACTTCCTTTACAGTTCAAGTGAGATAACTTTAGGCCTCCTGCCATCTCCTTGTATGGATGGCATCTTCATCTTACAGCTGCAGATGGATTTTCCTGTGAGCGAGTCATTTATATAATGTATTCTTAAAAGTTTGCATATTTGTTTTTGTTTGACCAGATGTGTTTACCATTTGTCTGAGATTAAACTGTTGAACACATGGGCTTGGTGTACTGGAGGTGTGTGTACCCATGAGAAAAATACCCAAATTAGGGATAAAACAGAAGGAAATTCCCTGAAGACTGACCAGTTTGAGAGAGTTTTCTTGTAGAGCTGAAATTTTTTGTAATAGTTCCATTATTGTTTTGAAAGAGTAGTTCAGAATCCATAAATGTTTGTTACATTACAACTATATATTTTTCACCTTTGCATGTTGGTGTCCATTAGTTTTTCATCATTTATTGTAGGTGGGTAGTATGCAAGATCATTTTGCAGAGGTCTATTGCTTTTATTCGGTATATTGTTGGGGGTGGGGGGAGTTCATCTCAGTGCTGTCTTCACCCCAGTGAGAAATGGATAAATTCTATTTGCTAAAAAAAAAAAAAAAGATGAATTTCATCTCAGATGGCCTTGCCTCATGAATTGCGGTGATTTAAATTTGTGGAAATGTTAGGACCTTTCTTATTTTGTGTAAACAAAAGTGAATGCTGTATTTTTAAGAGCAATGACATTTTTCAACTTTTACATAATGGTTATCGCTCCTAAATTCTGACAACCTTGGAAAGATTTTTAGGCCGTTACATGTAATCACCTGTCTAAATCTTTGTTGCAGTTTCCTGTTGATTGTAATGTATGAATCAGATCATGTTTTACAGTCTTCAAAGCTGATCTCCGGTTCCATATTTTTTCCAGGTAGAGGTGATAAAGAAAGCCTATCTCCAGCGAGAGGTAGAATTTGAAGAGGGAGAAAATGGAGAGGATCATGCTGCATCTCCTAGGAATGTTGGACATAATATTTACATCTTGGCACACCAGGTGGGATTGACAGCAAAAGTAAAAAGTGCTCTGAATAAAAAAATAAATACATTTTGTTTTATTTTTGGAGCACTTTACGCAAATCTTGTGTACTGCTTTGCCATGCTTCAACGGTTACTTGTGACTTGAAGTATTTAGATTACTTCGTTTCTCTTTGCATATCATGTGATATAGATGACAGAGGCCAGGAGAAGTCTTAAGTGCTACATTAATATTGCTGGCATCATTTTTGTGATACCTTTTTTCCAAGTCATTCTATTTTGAATATTTTGCCAGTGTACGCCATAAATTAAAATTTGTATCCTTTGTCCAGGCCTCATCTGTTAGATAGCATTTAACACTCTATGAATTTAGTACAGCATTGTACATTACTACTGTTCCTTGATTATGGGTTCTGTGCAGTTGTTCTGCACTTATTCTAATCAGGAGTAGGCTAGCCCAGTAGAGTACAGGGGGAAGATTCTTGCCTATGGTACTAGTGACTTGCGTTCTTTGGCAGCTTGACTTTGTCGGGGGGGAGGGGTTAAGTGGGCAGATGTTAGCTTCTGCCTGGAGTAAGGGTTAGAATTAGAGCTCTGAAAATCCCATGGGAAACTTGCAGCAGTTGAGGATGGTGCTGACTGACAGGTCTTTGACATGTTTGTATGTTTTGCGTTGGGAACAGAAGCATAAGTTAAAGGCAGGGCTGAAGAACCAGGAGTATGTTGGTGTTGGGGACCCTGCCTCCCTATGTTTTTTGCTGCCGGTGAGAATGAATAGGCAATTGCTGAGACCTTGAAGTCAATGGTGGTAACCAGGTAAATATATATGTTTATCGTGATAATGTTAATTGTGGAAGAATTTGGCATAGTATGCACATTTGAGAATGCATTATCCTTAGCTGAGATATCTTAACTCAGAATTTTGATGGTCTTAATTACTTTTGAGAATACTAAGCAACCCCGCGCATTTCAAGTCATTTGAGTTTTTTTTTCCTTTCAAAAAATATTTTTAATTCTGTGATGCATGCAGGATTAGAATGTAGCTGTTTCTGCTTATTTATTGCTTCCTTTTCCAATTAAGCAGCGGGGCACAGAAACATGCATTATTTACCTGCCTGTGCAATGGAGTGTTTCATACTGACTTTATAATTGCTGAAGATTTGTTGTAATTAACACTATACTTCTATGCATTTAGGATTCTTTGTGTATATCTGAGTTTTTATTATCGCTGACATTTGTGCATCATCTTCTCTTTCAAGTCATCGCTATAATCACTTTATTAAATTTTTTATGCATGAATTGTGTTCAGTAGTTTTTGTTTGGGTGGTTTGATTTTATTGTGATATTGTAGGTAACCTGTACAAGTGTAATTTTTTCTTAATGTTGAAAGGGACTGTGACAGCTGTTTCTACAACCCTGTGGATAAAGTGGGAAAATGGCTAGGAGGATGATAAAAATCCAGTCCCAGGACACGGGTTGTTTTAAAGATGTTTATCTTGTTCTACTACAAGATATAGCAACCACAAAGTTAGTTGTAAGTAACAGTGCAAGGTGAATATGGTTGGCTTTACCCCACAGATAGTTTGTGAAAATTTGCAAATGGTCATATGGTTGATTATTCAGCCACTTTAAAGATATTGGCTGAATGATATGGAGCCCTAGTTGGTCTTCTGTTGAAAGCTCTGCTGGAGTAGAGACATAAACCCTGATTACACTCAGGTGACCAGAGATCAGTTAGCATCTGTGGTGCTTGGTGGATCTGGCAGGGGAGATTGGGAATGTCCATTTGGAGAGGAGGATAGCACAAACCGTTTTATTCCTTTGGTGGAGGTGGTGATACAAATGTGCATACAAGGGTGGTGGAAACGCCTGGCTCACCAAGACACTGCTTGTTGATAGACTTTAGCAAACATAAGGGAGTGCACTTACAAGTGATAAGCATTGCAGACCCATGTGGGCATGCAGGTAGTGTCCTCTTTCCCCAAGGGAAGGTTAGGCCATACATGCCCACATAGTCAGGATGCCAACAGGGACACACAACACCCTCATTGCTGTCTGAATGTTCCCTATAGACAGTTGTTACAATCATTCCTAGCACACTGGGTAATGAATGGGTATGTCCATATGGAGGGAAGCTTTTTGGTTGAATGGCAAGGAGGTAAAAAGAACACAGGAAGCCTGATTTATGGCAAGAAGATCCAGCCAAGTAGGTCTGCAATTCATCCTTCCAGTGCTGTGAATAAGGCATTTCACTTTAAAACTGAGGGCAGTTAAAGGTTCTGATACTGTGTGTGTATGTGTAATTATGCATGTGTGTGTGTGTGTGTATACGTATATAGATACATGTATGAAGAGAGCGAGAGTTAATTTTAAATCCTATCCTTAGCCATTACCGCCATTGGACCTGTTTTTTTCACTCCATCCAGTTTGCATGCTTCACTGTCAAGATGAATTTCTTGGCATGTATGTCTCGAACACATAAGCGGGTTATGATCATCAAGCTGCTCATAATACTCTCTGCAGTATGTTATGCACCCTACTAAATGTCCCTCCTGTGCAGATAAGGGTAAGAAGTATCCCTTCTTCAAAATAATTTGGCCAGCGTCCTTTCAAGAATCAAAGACTTGGACGTCTTGATTGTGTCATGGTTCATGTTAAGTGGTGGTGGGGGCAATTTATGCCTACCAGGTCTTGCAGAGACCTCCACTTCAGCTCATTGGGTCTTTCTGCCATGTTGGATCAGAAAACACTTTCGCCATCCTTTCAAGGTACCTCATTTCTACCTCTTACTTAAAAGATCTTTTGGGAAGGCAAGCATTTGTTTCTTGTCAAGTTGGAAGGCATTTTGATAGAGAGTGGGACTTTGAGACAAATTACACCAAAAAAAGACTGTTGAAGGAAAAGACTTAGCCCATTCCAAGAATGCCCAAGGCTGTCGTTTGCAGAGTAAAGCTTCTAAAGAAAATGTTATACAACAAAAAACCAGAAGAGCAAACTGGAACAGAAGTATTCAGAAAGCCAATAGTCCACTCAGCGTTATGAATTCATAACGCTGAGTGGACTATTGGCTTTCTGAATACTTCTGTTCCAGTTTGCTCTTCTAAAGAAAATGTTTAGATTAGATTTTTTTTGGCTTTATTGGCCTGAATTTATCCGTAACAGACTTAAAAAGGAAAAAGTCATGGGCATGCAGAACTGCCATCTAGCTGAAACACCTGATGTCTTTAAGAGGTCATTTGCATATATCCCATGTTACCTCTAACGCAAGAGGTTTTAAGGAATCGCACAGTGGGAAATATAGCTTGGCTGGGTTTTTCTTATAGTTTTTGCTGATTGATTTGTCTGTCTGACCTTTATTACTCCTTGTTTTAGTACAAGAGAAGCTCTGTCATCCATAAAGGCATAGGAGATGTATATACATGATGCAGTTGATTGTGGCTCTGACCAAGCTGTTATCCTGACTTTCTCAGAGGTTACATGTCAGCCAGACTTCCCAGGAAAAAAAGTATTTAATAATCCAGTGACACCAGTCGTAGAATGGCTTGGATATTTAATTTTCATTGATTCCAAAATTGGTCAGGTAATTGAACTGTAGATGACAGGCCAGGTGAGTTCAGGGAATTCCTTTGTTTTTTCCCTTTCCACCATCCATGTTCTGTTGGCTCGTGTTAAGGAATGCATTTGCGGTAGAGAGCTATGTAGAGGCATTCCCATTCTCATGCCTGAGGAAAACAGTGTAAATTTAATGGGGATACTAGTTTTTCTGGCTGTTTGAACATTTTGCAATTCTTCAACTTTAGAAATTCTCAGAAGTGGTGATGGACAGCACTGTGGTCATGTGGAAGAATACCCGCATGGAACAGGGTCATATTAGTGGTATGATGGTGTTGCAGAGGTGAAGTTGACAATTACAGTAAATGTAAGGGAGAGTGTTGGTCATTTTGATAAGAAAAACATTTTTAGCAGCTTTTTAAACTAAGGTGTGTCTGGTCTTGGTCTGTGACTGTTAGGTCTGCTCAAAAGTGTCCTACTTAAGATACAGTGTGCACCAGAGATGGGCCTTTTTGACTTGTGGAGTATTGCAGAGTTCAAAAATCCTAATTGATGTAAAGGGGTTAATTTGATCTATGGATTTCATAATTTATAATTCAAAACTCTGAAGAAGGAAAAGGCTTGGTTAATGCTAGCAAGTCCTTTTGGAAAGACAGTTGTGATTTTTATTATTCTGGAGAGTACAATCTATTTCTTATTTTGTGTGAAAGGAAGAGGTTTTGTACCAGCACAATGGGAATGATGATGCATCCATTTCTGCACTGTCTTAATCTCTCAGTATGGGAGGCCAGGATTATTTTCCTCACAGAAGCTTTATTTTTTTCCAGGTCGTCCAAAAGTGAACCAAGGTAGAAGTATTCAGGTTAGGGTTACCTGTTTATCCTGTGGTGTGTGTGGGGGGGTTGCTAGTGTTCTCACCTGTCTGTATTGGGACCAAATTACCTTATCTTCTGTAATTGTAAACGTATTATGAAACTTGTCAGAATGGCATAAATTATAATTACAGAATAAAAGGAGCAAAGAAGGATATACATGTTGCAAACGAGGTGGTTGAGTCATAAAATATGACATTGCCATTTACATAGTTAAGTCTTGTTCTCTATAGTCTGTTTTAGTCTAAAGAGAATGTCTAGTTTACTCCAGTGAGACGCATCATAGGTCCAGGAAAATTTGAACTCTTTAGATAGGAATTGCCAATCTGGTCTTTTGTTATTGATTAATTTGACATGATCTTTGCCTTATTTCTACTGCAATTTTATGATCCTTTGCTTTTTGGAAAGTCTAGGCTGAGAACACATCGCTGGAGGAGCCAACACCACATTATGGAACCTAATACTAAAAATAAGTTCCTGAATATTCTTTCTGGATATAGAAAGAGTTAAACCTGTAGCCTTTATTCTGCTGTGCTAAGTATTTAAGATAGTATTGAAATAATGGTCCAGTCATTGGCATCTGAAAGAGTATTTTTTGCCAGAGCCATTATGAGCTGGGGATGGTAGCAGAGCTTAAAACATATGGTAGCACATGTAGCATTCTGATGTTATACAGGGCATGACGTTGAGGCCTTGAAATATGTATTTATAACATGAAGATTATTTCTTTGGGGGCTTTGTGAGCTGTGATTTAATTTTTTTTGAGAGCTTTCTGTTAATGGTTGTGCTTTAGGAAAGGAGTGACACTTCCTACTTTTGAAATTCCAAAAGCATGCTTTCCCAAAACTTAGCTGGAAGATGTAATGTGTTGATTCATTTTGTTAAATATCTGTCACTATTGTATTTTATAATGTATATTGTTGTCAGTTGATTCTCTGTATCCTCATCCCTCCAAGCTGCTGATGTATCATTTGAGTTGTCTGATCAACTCTGATTCGCGAGTCGTAACTGCTACTAAGATTTTGTAACTTTGTCATACATTTTTGGCTTGCATTTTTGTCTACATGTTAGTAAATTGTACTGATTGTAATTAGCCACTAACTTTTTTCCTCTGTAGTTGGCTCGTCATAACAAGGAACTGCAACATATGCTGAAACCTGGGGTACAAATGGGAGAAGGCGATGAAGCCCTGGACTTTTATGCCAAACACACAGCACAAATTGAGGTCAGAAGTAAATAAAATAGTCTCTAAACCATTATTGTTGTGAATTCTAGCACTGACTAGTATAATATTGGCTGTGATTGATTTATTTTTGCTAAAGCAAACATGAAAAATTTAAGGAGTATTAGCTTTTATTTTGGACTTAAACCCAAACCCTGCAGCATTCAGTACTGATGTCACTACTGCTGGACTAACAAGAGCCTATGGACAGCTAAGCATTGTTTTTTCCAATAAAGATCCCTTTTCTGTGTCAGCTAAGAAACCCCCCTTACATGAAGATTCTCTCACTCACTCACACACACACACACACACACACACACACACACACACACACACACACACACACACTTCAGGTTAGATATTGTCAAAATCATGGAATCCTGTATTGCTAATTCCAACCTCACTTGTGCTGCTGGTGCTAATAAACCTTTGGAGTCTTCAGATTCTAGTTTTAGGAGAACCAATTCCTACAGCTGTTTTTCTGCTTCTAACAAGGGCCAAGCCATTACTGAGAAGTATAATCCCTTGAAAAAATATTTAATATTTCTGATGGGTTTTGAAAAAGCTGGTTTGTACGATGCTCTACCTTCTGTAATAAGGTAGATGCTGCCGGGGATTTGGCCATTACTTCAAAGCCCCTTTGCTTAAGGAAGCAAAGTTTGTAATAATTCAGATGCTATAATTTTAGAAAGCTCTGCATTCCCTAATTGTCTTCCCTGCCACTGCCTCATCCCCACATGTGACTCTTACTCCTCCATTTTTGCATGGCACAACCAGTCACGGTCAATCTGTGGACCCTGATTCAAGCCATTTATTGTGGCAGAGCTTGTTCATAGGAGGTTACTAGGCTATTTGCCCCTACTGTCCCAACAGGCCTAGCCAAGTTCAACCCTTGTTCCCTTAAGGGTCTAGTGATATGGTCTATGTTATAAGCAGATCTAAATCAGCACCAATTGCCCCTATCCAAGACAGACACGGATGAAACCCCTGGGATGAATTTGGGGTTTCCCATTCAACCATCCAAAACATGCCTTTGAATGCCTCCCTCCTATTCAGTTGTTGCTCTCTGGCATCAAACCATTCATTGAAATAGTTAGGAAATGTGTATTAAATGTCCATTGTTTGAAATGCTCTGTTCTCTACATTTAAAGTTAGAACCATTCCAGCATGATCAGAGATCATTCTGGAGTCAATGCCTAAGGTAGGAGCCAGATGCAAATACTAAAATAAGGAAATAGCATTCCCTCTCTCTATAGAACAACTCCTCTTCCATATTGAAACAATGTTAACATTCCCCAGCCTGTATGGAAATAATCTAACACTGTACATTTTTTTTTAAAAAGCAAGATGGTCTTACACTTACTACCATTCTGAAATTAGTAGTCTTTGATTTAGCTTCCAAAGTATGCATGGAGTTCTTAGATGTAACATGGATTTTACCGGCTGTATAAAAGTGCTGGGATGTGGGTGCCTTTTTCCATGCCACCATTTTGTCCTTTTATAAATGCAAATGATCTTTAATAATACTTGTAAAACTAAGCCCAGTTTATCACAGGAAGACTGTCTTGATCATGACAAAGGTTTTTAAGTACCTTGTGGTACCTAAAGGAAAATTAAGCATCTTAATAGTTCCTGGCCAACACAAGGAGGTACTGCCCAATTTGCAGTTTCCCATTCGCACACTGATCTTACTTCTGAAAAGTGGCGATGGATCAGGATTAAGCTTTCTTGTGTCCACTTTTGATTCTTGAAGCAAAGATTAAGGGCTGCAGGGCTGATGTGAATTTTCTTTGACCACTCTTAGCTTGCATGATCTTGGGTTCTAGAAATAATGTTTCCAACATTTGTATAGAGTATTTTGAAGAAGGCATGGATATACCTGATAAAACTCCAGTTTCTGCTGATAGCTGTTGTCACCTATACAAATTTTCCCTTTTTGCCTTCTCTCACAGCTGTAGTCCTGCAATAAAAAAAAAAAAAAGATTTTGTATCGTGACTTTAGTTGCAATAAGTGTTAGTATTCTGTCATTTTGACCAGTTGTAATATACTCTATAAACCATCTCTAGTAAGAGCAGAAAGCAACACCGGGAACAAAACTCCAGTGTGCATTCTCTGTTGCCAAGTCTTGTTGTAGTAGTAGTCTCTGTTACAAGTAAGCCTCTTATGAACTCCACCAGATCTGTTGCCTGATGTTCATGTTTCATTGGCAGTCATCACACTTGGGTTATCCTGCCAGGGGTAGCCCTCAGCTCGAATACCAGAGGCTTAGTATTTCTGCATTGGTTGCTGTCACTCCAGGACTGACGTCCGTTCGTCAGTGGTATAAAATCAGGCAGGCCGACACCATTACATCAGTCTTTCTTGCCGAGGAGCCCAAAGCAGAACCTGTTTGCACGAGTGCCAGTCAGCTGCTACCTGAGTTTTCGTTTCCGAATTAAAGTTGAAGTCTTCTCAAGCTAAGTACCCCGTTGGGGATCCTTTTTTCTTGCTCTAACCAATATCAGAAAAAGTTAACAATAGTCTCGCCTATGGAATGCAAATACCACACCGAGATTTCCATTCTTACTGCGTCACCTGTTTAGGCCCAGACCACAAAGTCCCTCGCTGTCGGTTTTGTGCTTTGTTCAACGCCAGAACTATACATTGTTGGGCCCTTATTGTAGCTAAATATTTTCGCACTCTATCTCTGTATTCTGAAATGGCTTCGGTAAGCCATCCGACTACTGATCTTCTGAAAAAAAGTAAGGATAAAGACAGAGACCGCACAGGACCAAAACTGCCGGCAATGCTTCCATTAAGCTAGTCGCTAGTTTGCTGGTCCTCAGTGACGTGCTTTCGCAGCCTCTGATGCCCACTTCTGTGGATTTGCAAGCTGCTACCGAGACCCGTTCGGAGTGCAGTATGCCGCGAGACTCTTATTTGACTAAGGATCCTGCGGATGTCTCTATCTTGGATGGGTCCGGAGCTGCTGAGCAGGCACTGGCTTTCGAGGAAGTTTTTTGCACTACTGATACTCGACACAAACAGACTTGTTTTGCGTCATCCTTTCTTTCTAAAACTACCGAGTTTCTAAGGCCCAGGGTACGAACTATGCCAAAAAAAAGATGACTAAGCTCAAGCACCTGCTTCCATGCTTCAATCTCAAATGCTTAAAATTGCAGAAGACCTTATCTTGCTTATTAGGGAAGCCAGCCTACCCCTTCCAAAAGAAAGAGAGACTTGTCCCCAGCAGTTTTATCTGACCAGGAGTCCAGTGACTCTGAGGTTTCTGAATGTGAAGACTTGCAACCCTTGTCTGTTTGAGGATTCAGATGCAGAAGAATCCATTCCTTCTGCCTCTCCTCCAGAGGATTTTTCATTTTGTGAAACCCTACATACATTAAGGGAGCATTTACCACAGCACAGACCTTAGGGAAAAATCTCTGGTAATCCACCATGGCTTGAATTTTACCAAAGAAGAGTCCTGTTTTAAACACCAAATGAATTTAATGAATAAAATATAAGAATATATATAAAAGCTAGAAGTTTTACCAAATAAGAGTCCTGTTTTAAACAAACGAATTTAATGAATAAAATATAAAAATATATATAAAAGCTGGAAGTTCCAAGTAACCAAACGATGAGCGCTTTCGGCTTTTAGCCTTCTTCAGATCGATCTGAAGAAGGCTAAAAGCCGAAAGCGCTCGTTTTATCGTTACTTGGAACTTCCAGCTTTTATATATATTTTTATTTTATTTTATTCATTAAATTCATGTGGTGTTTAAAACAGGACTCTTCTGTGGTAAAATTCAAGCCGTGGTGGAATACCAGAGGTTTTTTTTTCTTTTGTTACTTCGTTCCTCCACTGGCAAACCTTGAACAAGTGTAAGATAGTTTTTCTTGGATTATTGCAGCACAGACCTTTAGCCATTCCTTCTGTCCTGGATGTTGTGGATGATGTTTTTATGGAATCCAGTTTAACTCCTGACACCCTTCTTCCTGCTCCCAGGAAGACTGACTGGTATTAGAGTCCCTGACTCTCACAAATTTCTTTTCTAGAATCCTACTGCTGACCCAGAGGTCATCTCCCAAGGACCTAAAGGAATAAAAGCAACCACAGGTAAGAATCCCACCCCCTCAGGCAGGGGATTCCCGAGCTTTAGACAGATGGGGTAAAAAAGTATACACATCTGCAACTCTTGCCATTAGAGCACTAAATTGTCAGTTCCACATGCTGAAATGCCAGCAACATACTATGGAACTCCTTAAACAAAAAATATCTACCTTTCCGGCTTGTGCAGAAAATAAAGAATTACAGGAGCTTATGCATTCTGCAAGCCAAGTTACTGGACACACCTTGCAATGTGGCTTTGATGCCCTTGAAGTATCCTGCAGGGCAACAGTCACAGGTTCTGCATTTAGAAGACATGCTTGGCTCAAGTAACGGACCTTGCTGGACCATGTCAAATCAAAACTATTGGACGCACCATTGAAAAAGACAATTTGTTTGGCACCAAGGCAGAAGGGGTCTTAAAAAAGATGGAAGAAAAATCTAAATCTATTAAGACAGACTTCTTGCAGGTCTAGCCTCCGAGGTTCAGTAGCCATTGCCCCTCCAAGAACTGATCCTTTCCGGCCCCCTCAAGACCAGCTCAGACAAGGCCTAGGGGAAGCAGACCCCCCAGACAGCATTCCCAGGGAAAGCAGCGATCTAAGCAGTGGAGTTCTCCACTTCAAAAACAAGGAGTGCTAAGCCACCCCCTTATGGAAAGAACTCGGTGACTTTACACCTCCACCCCTTACGTCTGCCCACCTGCTTGTGCCCCTAGGAGGAAAACTCTCCCCCCATGCCAAAAACTGGGCCTCTATCACTAACGACTGATGGGTTCTCAACGTAATGTCCCAGGGATACAATTTTATTTCCACACTCCCAAAAGGGTTCCCAGATATTACTCCAAACCAGTGGGCAGAGGCAAAACCAAGTCCATTCCCTGCTCTCCATGAGGCAATGCAGCCTGTTCCTGCAGACAAGATAGGCCAAGGTTTCTACTCCAGGGTTTTCCTGGTACCCAGAAAAGAGGGCACCCTGGCGCTCAATCCTCGATCTATCAATTCTAAACACGTTCCTGGTGATAACAAAATTCATAATGCTCACCCTCCAGCAGCTTCTTTCTGTGCTATCCAAGGATGCTTGGTTAGCCACCCTAGACCTAAAAGAGGCCTATTTACACATCCCAGTCAGGGATTCCTGCAGGAAATATCTAAGTTTCAGAGCAGGATCTATGCACTTTCAGTTCTCAGTGCTTCCCTTTGGCTTATCCACTGCTCCCAGAGTTTTCACAAAATGCTTGGCTCCAGCCATTGCTTTTTGCAGACAAAGGAATATTCAGATTTACCCCTACTTAAACGACTGCCTGATTCAAGCAGACAGGAAAAGCTGTTACAGCACCTGACCTTTGTAAAGTACCTACTAACCTCCCTGGGGTACACTATAAACGAAAAGAAATCCAATCTAGTACCCACTCAAAAAATTGTATTCCTGGGAGCAAGCCTGGACACAGCTTCCCAGATGGCATTCCTTACTCCAGAAAAACAAGCCTGCCTGACAGGCTACTTCTCTCAACTAGCCACCAGAACCCAGTTAACCGCAAGGAAAATCCTTCAAGCTCTAGGATTCATGGCCTCCTGCATTCTACTCATTCCATATGCCAGACTGCATATGAGGAAACTTCAATGGTACCTGAAAAGCCTTTGGTGTCAACACACACAACCTGGAAACTATCATATCTATGATACCCTGTTGAAGGAAAGATTTTCTTTGGTGGGCAGCAGCATGCAACCACAAGGGTCTTCCCTTCTCACAACCCCATGCTGCCCAGACACTAACTACAGATGCATCAGATTATGCCTGGGGTGCACACCTGGATATCAGGTGCATTCAGAGCCATTGGAGCCCAAATCAAATACACCTGCAAATCAGCAAAAAGGAGATGCAAGCTGTTCAGCACTGTTTGACAGCTTTCAGTCCTCTGCTCTCCCCGGGGCCTCTACTGATCAAAATAGACAATACCACAGTGATGTGGTACATCAACAAGCAGGGAGGAACTCACTCTTATCCCCTCTGCAGGCTCGCCATGATCCTTTGGCACATGGCTTCAGCCATGCAAATTCATCTGCAAGCACAATTCCTACCAGGCTCCCACAACTCTCTGGCAGACAATTTTAAGCAAAAACCTCCTAGACTCACATGAGTGGCAGCTAGACCACAGCACCTTCAACCTTGTAACCCAGAAATGGGGCACCCCGAAGGTGGACCGCTTGGCTTCCCACAACAATCATCAGCTCAGCAAATTTTGCACCAGGGAACCTCACTGCAAGGCCTGGAAAGTGGATGCCCTATCCTTCCAATGGGTAAATCTCTCGGTCTTCTTCCATTGCATACCAAAGTTAGTGCTGAGAGGAAAAAAATTGCCACCAATGAGATTTCAAAGAATATGAGGTAGACTGGATCTATGACTGTGAGGATAAGGTGCACTGTAGTCACTACCCCCCCCCCCCATATATAACATATTTTATGCATAGATAACATGGTGTTTAAGCAGCCAGTGTGCTTTGGCCTGGATTGGCTTGTGAGGTTAGTTGCCTTATTAGTTAGGATTAGTTATCTCTGTGCCTCCCTTTGGCTTGTTATATTGTTATTGCTCCTCATAGGTTGCTTTTTACTGGCATTTCCCATGGAGAAGGATAAGGCCACAGAGCTTAGGAAGTGCCTGAAGTGAGCACAAAATCCAACCCCTGGGCAAATGCGCCTTGTGTGAAATTTACCTGAGGGTGAAACTTTGTTGTTCAGTAACATTCCTCCTAAAGAATTAAGGTCTAGAACATTTTGAGTTCTCAAAGGATTGCTAACCAGTGACAGTACAGGGGTTCTTAAGGATAGACATGGGTGTCCTGTCTTCCCCTACAGTTTCTAGGGTAGCAGGAGGTGCTCTTCAGCCCCTTTCTCATCTGTTGTTTCACTGGTGCCAGTTGATCAGAGTTGATAGTGTACTCCATAGTTCCTTACTTTAGCACTGATCACTTAATCGTCATCATCCCCTTCTGTGCCAGTAATCCTGGAGCCAACCTGTTTGTTATAAAATATTTCTGGGACCGAGATCCTTGGTGTCGATCAGTCATTGTCTATAGGACATTTACGTCCTTTGGATCAAAGTTATCAACAATATTCATTCCTTTCTGTATTTGACTAGTCAGTTCTGTGTTTGGTGTTGCACTTCAAAGATGGTCTTTTCGCTGATGCCTTTTTGTTTGGCTCCTAAGTGATTGCCCCCAGCTCAGAACCAATGTCATTATTTAACCTTCTCCTGAAGTCTGCATTTGCTTCAGTTCTACCTCAGGTGGCTGGCAGATTTTTTTCTGTAATGTGGTTATAATAAAACATTGCAAGGTAAACCCAAAGGTCATTTTGCATAGATGCCAGCTACCTCCTTAGCCTTTTTTATGAAAACTTCAGTAGATAGCATTAGAGAAAATTAGGTTTTTGTGACACTTTTGAAAGAGACTACAAGCTGAATGTAATCTCAAGGCCCAGGTCAGTCTTCAGGTCTGCCATCATTCAGGATATCCTGTCGTGATACCAACCATGAGAAGATGGGGGTATGCTTTCCTACAATCTGAAAAGATATGAACATTATGTACTTAAAAGAATGGTTGATAATAATCCTGTTTTAAGCAGGTAGACCCACTGGACACAGTCCCTTTTCAGGGGTGACCTGGGAGCAATGTCTGATTAATTGGCCTTGTTCATGGTTGCACAGAAGGCCAGTGAGAAGTGAGAGAAATGAACCCCCCCCCCCGTACCTCAGCAGTAACTGCTCACAACCTTAAAGTTTGCCTCAGCTGCTATTTGTGATCTATGTCCATCCACTTACACACCACCACCCCACTGTTATGCAAATTGTCAGAGTGGAGACTGTAGGAAGAATGACCATTCAGATTGCATGTAGTAAATTAGAGGAAAAACTGGGAGGCATGGGGCATCGGGTAGTGTTTGAGCCTGGTTAAGTCTTCAAAGTTCTAAGCAAATAGTGATTGGAGATGACCAGTCCTAAAGTTTAAGTGGATAGATATGTGGCTTATGTAGATATCTTACAGTAAGTGCATAATTTTAATTTTTCTAGCACTGAAGTACCCTTTTGTCTATGGTTGTATGTCTGATACTGATCATTTTACATGAAGGAAGTCACCATGATAATTCCCAGTATGCATCCAGCTGCAGCCATGTATGCAAGTTAGTCACCCGTGTAGCGGGCAGACTAATACCTTTTTTTTTTTTTTTTTTTTTTTTTTTTATTTACCACACCGTAGCACTTTTCAGTGTTTAATTTATCTGTTGTTACTTAACAGATTGTTCGACAAGATCGCACGATGGAGCAGATTGTGTTTCCTGTACCAAACATCTGCGAGTTCCTTACCAAGGAATCAAAATCAAGAGTTTATTATACCACAGAGCGAGATGAACAGGGGAGCAAGATAAATGACTTCTTCCTGAGATCAGAAGACCTTTTCAATGAAATGAACTGGCAGAAAAAACTGAGAGGTACTTTGTTTAGCACTGTTAAGCAAATAGAAGTATAGCTCCCCATTCCATAACTGTTGGGAACAATATTAGGCAAGTGATCGCAGGGACCACATGATACCTAGTCATATACACCTTTGTGCAGATGCACTTAAAAATCCTTGGCATACTTTTCAAGCATTTAATATTGTTTATCTCACAAATTGAGCAGAGCATACAGAATAAACATGGTGTAAATTTCTCTGCCCATCCAGTCGTCAAGACTTAACTTAAAGGTAGCCAAAATATTACATTGTTTTACCTGTAGTGGTAATAGACTAGGAATATGTTGAGGTAGGAAGCTATCCTTTCAGACTTTAATTGTTTATCTCATTTCTTAGGTGGGTGTTTGTAGGGCTACTGATTTTGCAGAGAAATAGGTCAAGTAGGACTAGGTCTTTCTATGGCTGGAAAAGGAAGACCGATCACATTGGAGCAACCTTTAGGATATTATGAGTCATGCTTCTCTGTCTTGAAGGCTGACTGAGTTAAATCCCTTTAATTTTTGTAGGTTTGGAATCTTTGTGCTTTTCTACTTCAGAGCTGCTTGGATTTCTACATTTCAAAGCGGGCATTGTATTTGAGGATTGGTCTGATAGGGGAGAGTACAGCAATAGCGTAACTACTTTGGATCTTGAGGATATTCCCTAGAAATTAACTGGGCCAGATAGGATTTCTTGATTGAAACAGAAACTGATGATCAAATGAGAGTGAGTGAGTTATCAGTATAAGTACCCAGTTCGCATGTCAGTGTCTGTTCCAGAGAGGAGTACCATTAGTATTGTATGAAGTGGAAGTAGCTTTTTTGATGAGCACTACTATATGGTGCACTTTTTTTGGATTTAGTTTGACCATTTTAGGTAATGCATATTCTAGCCCTTGTGGGAGCGATTTAGTATTAGCAAAATGTAGATTTACCCAGATTGCAGTCATCAGCAGACTTGGACAGCCAGACTTTAGGGATTTGCAACATAAATGTTAAGCAGAAGAGGACACAGCACTGATCCTGACATACTGGATTAGTTATAATTTTATGCCTGGAGAGGGTACCAGCAAAGTTTATGCTCTGGAATCTGTTGGATAGCCTATTTGCAATCTAGTAGACAATGAAGGAGTTTACATTGTCTAATTTTTTTGATAATGCCAACGGGGGGGGGGTGTCAACAGCCTTGGCCAGGTCAAGGTAAACAGCATGTACTAGGTTACTACTGTGTAAAGCCTCTCTAGCATTTAATTTGTACAAATTCCAGTCGTAATTTTATTAAAGATTTGTTTAAAACAATTGTTGAGAAGCTAATAATTAGTATTATCCAATCATGTCCTGATATCACTGGCCTTTGCTGTTTGCATTTTCAAACCTTAGCCATGTCTGCCCACTTGTGCTAGATGTTGTATTTCAACCTGTATTGCTGGCAGCTGCAGTTTCTGAATTGTACCATGCCAGCTATGTCATCAGAATTTGGGGTGCTTTGGATCTTTTCTTTGAGAGCTTGGGTTACTACTGCAAAAAGCAGCAGTCTTCTATTGAAAGTTGGGAGATTGCACTGAGCATTAACCATGAGGGATAGAGGGCTTAGATATTAGTGTTACTGTGCTTTGGGCATGATATACAAAGAAAAAGAGAATGGAGGACAGTATTCCTATTGTCTCTAGCAGAGTTGATATGCACTGGTGGGCTGCCACCATGGGGTCAGACAACTGCCTGTCTGTGCTATCTGGTAAGGTTACAGTTTTTAGAGAAGTAATTGCCTCCAAGGTAAGGTGTCCATAGCAAGATTTTTGTGCCATTATGCAAAGAAATAAAGTTGTGTGGCCCAGAACAGAAGCACTAGACAATCTTGATTTTTGTGGTGGGGAGTGGGAGCGGTTGCTGGCTGACACTGACTTAACGTATCTTGGGGGGTAGGGGTGGTGACCAGCCTTACTAACTGCAATGCTGTCTTCCAGAGGAGTGAGGGTATCAGCCAGGACCAGAACAGATACTGAAGTGCACAGCAAGAAAATACCTGCATGGTATAGCCAAGGTCAAGCACATGTTTTGGAGAGGGCTGGTATTGTAGAAGTACATGTATTTATATGTTATGAGGAGTACTGGCGGGGGGAGTAGCAAAGCATCAGCTTTGGAAAGAACAAAAGAAAAGAAATAGGCCATTTAGGTAATGAGGGTGGCTGATTAGTAGGCATGGGAGGAAAAGAAGAAAGGCAGAGCAAATGTGTGTGCTAGTCCTTAAAGACTGAACTGATGAATGTATATAGCAGTGTTATTGGACCAGGCTAATGAGCAAATGGGGAGGATAGTGGTAGCAGGGGAGAATATTGTACATTGGAAGTGCCAGTCAGAGTAAGGGATTTGCCACTGAAAAAGGCGTGCTGTGGCCTCCTTTAGCATGCCGCATTTTAAAAAATGTTTTTAAAGAGTTCAGGCTGCTAGGCGGCAAGACATTTCCATACATAATGTTTTGTTGGGGACACATGTCTGAAGGGAAATGAAGCTGCAGAGACATACAGCTGTCACAAATTTTACTGGGACATAGAGAATCATATGCAGCTCCTTGCTCCTTAGCTTCAGTAAGTAAGTGCATGGGAACAGGAATGTAATGTAAATTGTACCTTGTCAGCTGTACATACTTGCTTAACTACACCATGTAGAACTGTCTACAGCATGGAGAAAGTCTGCATGTTGCTTCAGCCACATTTATGCTCCACTGTATGTTTTAAGCAATATTTTCTAGACACTTGAGGGAGGTAATGGCCCACAAACACAATTAGTAAAAGTATTTCCTATTGGACACTACATCTTATCTGCCGTTGGCATACCCACTGAACATCCTGCTGCTGATGCCTTCCGTGCTACCTGCTTTTTGTAGGTGCCTTGGGGGGGGGGGGTCTTGGTTCATAGCTATATACTAGGCAAACTGCCACTAGGGCTTTTCTAAGCCTAGCTGTGGAACACAACCCAGTTTTTGCCCATATACTTTGGGTGGGTGTTAAGAGGGGTATGTTAGTTTGAAGGTGGTTATGGGCTTTGTGTTTGTGTGGGGTTATGTTAATATTTTACTTAACTGTCTGCCTCTGTTGATTAGAGACATATAGGTCAGATGGTTCCCCTTCATAATGTTGCAGCCCAGTTCGTTGACTCTAAACATGGTGAGACAAAAATGTTGCAACTGCAGAAACAAAGTCCCGGAACATCATCTTTCCTCTCTGGAAAAGTAACCACTTGGCCACCATGGTGAACTTTGTTCTTTCCCTGCTGTAATGCAATCACAGAGTTGGTATATTTAAGTTGGGAGGTGTGGAGTTAAAGCCCCCCACTTCAGTGGTTGTAACTTGTTACGGTTGTGGCTTTTTCGTTGGTGGCCAACTGATTACTTTCTCAGAGAGGAAAGACACCACTTAGCCAGCAAAAAAACACAACTGTAACAAATTACAACCATCGAAGTGGAGGGTTTTGCCCCCACCCACCCCTTACTTTAACTATACCATCTCCAAGATCACACTACAGCGGAGAAAGGGCAAAGTTCACCATAGTGGCCAAGTGGTTCATTTCCTGGAGAAGAAAGACAATGTTCTGGGACTTCATGTTTCTGCAGTTGAATTTTTGTCTTGCCGTTTTCAGAGTTGATGAATTAGGCTGAGATGTTATGAAGTTAAACCAGGTCAGAATGGGGTGAATTTAAGATTTCCCATCCAATGGTCAAGGTTATATATAAATAGGGTTAGGGATGAACTCTGCTTCCATAATGTGAGGATCCTTTGAGGCACATGTGTCTCACCAACATGTTCTGTTTATGTTGCAGGCAGTTTATGTCCGTAGACCTGTGTTTCCTAGTGCTGTTCATTTTACAGATGTGTGAAAGATCCATCAGTCTGGATCTGAGGGATGCCTTGTATGCGGCTTAGCCTCTCAGTAATGTGTAGGAGATAGAGATAGGGCCTTAAGGTGATCTTTGTAGGAGTGTGTGTTAATGTCCTGGATCGTCTTGGTGAGGAACCTCTATGGACATTCCAACTGTTGAAAATGTCTGGTAAGGTACATTCCAAAGGGGTATTGTACACAATGATGGCTTTGATAAGGACAGTGTAAAGTGTTACTATAATTTCCTTGGATCCAGATGGCATACCCTTGCTGATAAGTTGGGCAACATAGAATGACTTTGTTACTGTCTTGGGTATGTGTTGGTCGAAGGCGAGATTACTGTCTACATATGTTCCCAGATAATTACCTACCAAGTCAATTCTTACAGGAGTTTTATCAATGGAGTAATTGGCTTGTGTGGACATTTTCCCAAGAGGCACTGTAATGCAATTCTTGGCATTTTAAACCATGACCTTGGTACCAGTTATTTGTATTGGACCCTCTTGCAGGATGAAAATGTCAAGGGGGAATCTATGATAACTCCCAATTTGCAGTCATCTGCAAACTTGGTGAGCCAGAAATCGTTGACTTCTGAGAAGCAGATACCAAAAAAGAGATGGCCCAACAATGCTCCCTGAGGTACTTCACTGGTGACTGGTCTCTTGGTAATGGTGGTCTTCCAAATCCTGGCTTCTTGGATCATATCTGTGAGCCAGCTGGCAATTCAATGAGTTATGTAGGGATTTATGCCTAGTTTGGTGAGTTTGCCAACAATACAAAAGTAAGGGATTGTATCAAATGCCTTAGCCAGGTCAAGGTAGGAGGTATGTACCATCTTCACCTCATCCATTGCCTTGGTTTACCCTCTTGAAGTCTACAAGGTGAAGCAGGCAAGACCTTTCCTTGATAGTGGCAAACTGGGATGGGTCCATTGTCTGTAGGATGCCAATGTCCTTGTTCATTTCCATGATTTGTTCCATGGCTTTCTATGTTAGACTTGTTAGGCTAATGGACCTGTAGTTTCCAGGATCTGTTGATGGACCACTCTTGTGAAGAGGGATAACCATTGCAGTCCTCCTATTCTAGTGGTA
>NC_056739.1:1465732710-1465874720 GCF_019279795.1 Protopterus annectens
ACTGAGGTTCAAGATGCAGTTACTCAAAAAGGATTTGTTTAACCCAGAGCAGTATCAGCTCTCTTATTTCTTGCTTATTGTTGGCGCTGCCTTTAGGCGCTTGGGAGGGATTATGTCCAATAGGTGAAAAATGAAATTGCTGTGGTCAATTTTGTCCTTAGTGTGTCTGGCAAGTGTGCTAGTGGGAGCTTTCTGTTTTATCAGTATAATGGCAGGCAATCCTGATTTTGTTGGTCGATAGTTTCCCCACATAAAAGACTTGACATTTGTCACATTTTGCCTGGTACACTGTGTTATCAGAGTTGCAATTACTATAGGAGGTGCTGTTGTATTATTTCTTGTTGCTGAGACAATGGAACCCAGTTTGCTCATGTATTTGCAGTAATTACAATGTGGGTGTCCACAAGGAAACATCCTTGGTGGTAAGTTGCCTGTGCTGCTCTCTACGAAATCTCTGATATTCTTGTGTATTATGACAGTTAAGTTGTGTTTCAGTGGTAAGATCTTAAGGGAATTATTGCCATTAAAGATGGACCAGTTATTGTTGATCTTTAGTGTTGTAAAATCCTTGGAGGGAGGTTAGACTCCTGCTGGTGGCCCATCTGTTCTTATGTTGCATGAGTCTCTGGAGATCGCTGTCTGCAGGGTCATAGGCTAGATATGAGTTAAGGTTGTTCATTTTGCATTGTATGATGGGTTCATATATTTAATCAGTCTTCAGCTGTAGCCTCTTGATGGGGAAGTCTTTTGTGGTCATGGATGTTTTTCATGAAATCTGTGTGCTCCTTTGAGACAATAGCAATTTTTGCGTCATGAGATTTTGATTACATTCCGTTTGGCCTTTAAGGGATACATACTGTTTTAATTAACAGTAAATTGACTCATGTTGGTTTAACTTATCAAACATGAATGTGTTGTATGCATTATTTGTTTATTTCATATTTGTTGTTTAGGTAGGTGGGCTGGTCCAATGACCCTTTTCAGTCATGACCTAGGCCAAGTTAGAGACAAAAACATAAAATGTTCATATGGTCAAAGCATAGCAGTTTACAAAATATTTGCAGTATCCTGTAGAATTTAAATACAAATGTAATAAAGGCATCTTAGACTGCAGTTGTTATGGCTGGTTCATCAAGATGTTAATCTGTTGTCGGAAGCTGAGCAGGTGCTGGTCATTGGCTACATGTCTTTCCTAAAGACTGACTCTGGTGTTGGCCAGTGGCTTCAGAGCTAGAGTAAATTCACTTAAAGTTGTGATAGTGTTCACCCTAGCATTGATCACTTTTCCATGTTCACACAAAATTCAGTAGCTACAGTTAAGTGTATAGTATTTAGAGCCTACAGGAGGAGAATAAAAAAACAGGCACATTCGGTTTTACACAAGATTTTGGTTTTACAGAAGTCCATCAGGTTGTCCTTTTTACTGTTAACATGGGTTCTTTTCACAAGAAATTACATAGACTCAATGGCTTTTACAATTCATGATTTTTTATCTAATGAACCCTGGTTTATCATTGTATTTAAAACAGCAGAAGTTCCTTCTGTTTAGCAGCCAGTCAGCAATTTGGCAAGTAGCTTGGAGAAAAACAGTATATAGAAAGAAAACTTTCTGCCCACTTCATGGTACCAATAATAGTATATTTCATTCCAAAGGAACACAGCCTCTGTCAATTCTTCAGGTTTAGACAGGTTTATTTACAAGGAAAATGGGAACAAAAGCTCAGCTTATTTAACAATGTGTGGAACTCATTGAAACAAAAGCAGTTTTAGCAGTTCAAGTGTGTGTTTTCATAGTTCTCTGAGAATAAGGTGCTCCCACCCCACAGTTGTAAGGCCAGTACTTGGGTGACTTCAGTCTGTCTATCCTGGTAAGCAGATAATTCAAGCAACTCCACAAGACCTTCTTTGGAACTCAGAATAACAGCCTTTGTGCCTTCCTGGCTTTAGGGAGATATTCCGTACTTAACAGCTGTTGTACCTCCCTGGCTCCAAGGATATATTCCACACTTATTCTTTCATGGATAGTTTTCAACCACCTTTGACACTTCCTTGGGCTCTTATGCTGCTTCTCTCAGCTCGGGAAAACAGGAATTTGTTTCTTATCAGAGTAATGTACACGAGATTGCAATACCTTCAGCTGACTTCCATTGATGTCCTGCCATCTTATCGCTTGCCTCACACAGACTTAAAAGGCACATTACTTCTGGCACTAGGCAGCTACTACTATGCCACTGTGCTTAAACAATTACCAGTGTCAAGGTGGTCCCAGATTAAGAACTGGAGGAGTGTTTTTTTTTTTTTTTTATCCTGCTGTAAATTCTCTTTAGCCAGAGATTGATGTTTTACAGTCAGTTTATGGGTGTGTTGCTTACATTTATGTGCTTCTTTCTGGAAGGCGGTTGAGGAGGTCATAAGGTAGGTTTTGTTTTCTTGAATAACATTACATCAAATTACTTCTGCAACTTTACTGAAGTATAGTGAAAATGGATTGATGGGGTGTTTAGTACATGATGGTATTAGTTTCCTTGGATACCAGAGTACTGAAAGGACAGCTAAAATGCCCTAGCCATTTTTATATGTGATTGCCTGCATTATTCCTTTGCCAATTTGTTTTGGCATGATACTTTTAATTCCTCCATTCCTGGGCATCTGTCGAAGTTAAATACACCAAATCGTGCAAGCATTTTGTGTATTTAATGTTCTGCTCCGTCGAATTAGCTGCAGCAGTCATCTTATCAAACTGATGCTTTAGTTGAGTTATTTTCTCTGTTTGTATGACCCTGAGATTTGCCACCTTTGCCTTATGATGGCAGCTAGGTGCTTTTGATATTGAGTATTGATCAGTGTGCCAACTTTATTAGCTTTTTGTGGCTGCAAATACCTTTGTTTGATCTGCTAGGAAAACAGCTGTGGTGTTCACTTTGAGGGTACTTTACAACTTTGTCCGTCTTATGTTAGTCTCCTTTACAGCTATCTTAGGTGATACCACGATCCCCAATTAAGCACTCCTAACATAGATAATGCCAGTGAAAATGTAACACAGCCAGTTTCTGTAGTGGTATTGCATTGCCTAGATGTCTAGAATCTCTGAGAAGATCTTGTACTCAGTTTCCTCATTAGTTGTAGCCAGCATCATATTTTAGTTCTAGCCAACATCTCAGTCTCAGTTGTATTCCTGTAAATTGTTTTGGTTACTAGAGTCCTTTATGTGAGATGTTGAAGTTTTAGTAGTAACTGTAGTGACTATCCTTAACCCATTTCCCATTGAGTCTTGGCCTTATATCATCTTGCTTTGCTTTTATCAGTCAGTGCACCTCCTGTATTGAAATTTCTTTACCTAGGGAGGCAAGGGTTTTCTGACATTTGATTCACAATGCATTTTCAACACGTTATTGTACTATCTTTTCAAGATTCAAAATTAGGGCATAAACAGGTAGTTGGCATTGGGACAAGAGATGCTTACTGTAACCTGGGTTACCTTAACATTTTTTTTCTTGTTGACTAGACCTCCAAAATATCAGCCTGTGGCTGACCAAGTTTGTGGATGACTTTAAGTTGTGTGCTGTCATTGACTCTCCAAATAATGTTAACATACTTCAAGAGGGTCTCTCAGCAACAAATGACTGATGCCAAAGTCATGGCCTTAAGTTAAATGCAAAAAAATGTATTATCATGACATTCGGTAAAAATACAGCCCCTACTGATTAACACACTAGCAGCAACCCTCTATGCACACAACTTGTGTTGAGAGACCTAGGTACACAAGTTGACACATTTGACCATCATGTAGCAACAGTGGTCAGAAAAGCCTTTTACTCAGTTCATCTCATAAGTAAAGGGACTGCATCCAGAAAAAAATGAGGTTCTCTCTCTCAACTCCCCCCTCATTAGGCCAATAATTGAGTACAATGCCCTGTTTGGTATGTTTCTCTCCAAACACCTGTGCCAACAGAAAAGGCCACAGAAACACCTCACATAGAAAATCCATGGCCTACAACACCTGTCCTATGTGGACAGACTCAAATCACAATCACTCTACTCTGTATCATACAGATTGCACAGAGGTGATCTATGTCTCGCCTACAAGGCAAACTCGGACCCTGCTCCACTAGCGATGATCCATATCCGTAAGTCTTAACTCCTCACATTGTACCCAATCAACAGGCTTAAATCTAATATGTGACAATAGCAAAACCTGCTGGAGAGACAAGTTTGTCTACCAAAGGTTACCCCATTTCTGGAATAAAATCCCCATACACGTCAAAGTATGTCACTGACCCTCTTAAAGAGCACCCTTGATGAGTGTATGGGCAACCACAAATTTGTCCCAGAGGTTCCTCCTGTGTCCCTCATTGACGGGAGTGACAGGTGCTGATTGAGGTTTCTCTTTTGGGGATAAACTCTTGGCTAGGCTTGTACGGGCCCCAGAGTTGTTAGCCTAGTAATATCCTATGATCCTTCCCTTCTTTCACCCAGTTGACCCATTCTTTTCTCCACCAAGGCCGAAGCCCTCTGGCCCATTTCTTTCTTGCTGGAGTCTGGTGTTGAGTGGTACAGGCTACAGGTCCTGCTGATTGTGCCCCTAGGGGGGTGCATGTATGCTTTCATGCATGCACTTCCTAACTTGTGTTGCAAATGTGTGCTGTGTTGTCAGGGTTGTACATGCATGTACATCCTCCTGACAGAGCCCCACCATTTGCAGTGCAGGTACAGTTGGCTGTACTTACTGCTGGCAATACACTTACATTTCTGCAGGTGTTGTCAATGCAATTAGCCAAGTCTGCCTTCCTCCCTGTGGGATAGGTGAGCTGGCACTGGCTGTTCATTCCTATCTATCTTCTTCTGCTGGGTCTCTCCAGGCCTTGTGCTACTAGTCTAACAGTTATCTTGGGGTGCAGCCAGGGCTTTTTTGCACAGGGCAGGGTGCAACAATAAATTATATTTTGTTGTTACTGTTTGTACTGTCAGTAATACATGTGTGTGTGTGTGTATGTATATATATATATATCTATCTGTGTGTATGTGTATATATATATATATATATATATATATATATATATATATGTATGTATATATATATATATATATATATATATGTGTATGTATGTGTATATATATATATATATATATATGTGTGTGTGTGTGTGTGTGTGTATATATATATATATATATATGTGTGTGTGTATATATATATATGTATATATATATATGTGTATGTGTGTGTATGTGTATATATATATATATATATATATATATATATATATATATATATATATATATATACTACTTGAATTCCAGATTTCCTCGTATTCACTGGAGTGCTCATTTCAAGGTTTACTCCAATAAACCTACAATGTTTTTTAACCATATTGGAATTGCTAACCTGCTGTAAAGTACACATGTCCAAGTTCAGCACACAGCTTGCACATTTCAGAGTGTCTGTCAGAATTTACTGCATTCAGTATTGATGTGATTAAGATTGACATTTGTGTGTACAATACCTCATTCTTTCAGTATAAAATAGGTGTGGATTGACACCTTGTGAACTTCTGCTTATCAAACTCCACGGCAAGTTTTTTGCTCTTTTTCACAGACTTTAGGTGGTCTGGTCAAAACAGTATCAAACAAAGAAATGGATTTATCCTTACAGCAGAAATTTTATTGAAAATAGTTGAATGAATTTGTTCCTTCTTCTCACTTGATTCTCTAAACTCCCGGGGGATTTGCTAGAATTGATGCGCGTCTTCAGACTTGGCAGGAATGTTAACATGGCCACTTTTTGTTTGTCATGCTGGCAGTGATATGAAATATTAAACCCATGATGGACTCTCACCATGTTCAGATTCACTTGGCGTAGAGCAGTAATCTGGTGGCAGGAACAAGGTGCACATGTTCCTAACAATAACGTGTTAAGTATCCCCAGGTCCTTCTCCCAAACATTTGTTTTTCTGATCCCCTCCCCCAACAGGTGGAAGCTCCAGACTTTTTTCCCCATGTCTGCAAGATTTACTTAGTATTCTGAATGGTTGCCATTCCTGCACCCGATTGACCCATTTCTTTTTTCTATCCAGATGAGAACCCTCCCTCCCTTTCCTTCCCCAGTGGTGACAAGATTCAGGTGTTAGGGAGTGGGTCAATGTGCAGATCAAGGGCTGTCATTTCCCATCCCTTCATCAGCTTGTGTACTCCAGTGTAGCTGCCTCAGAAGATATAAGCACATTCTCTTCATGTTACAGCATGCTGCCTGCTGGATATACATGCTGCTGGTGTAGCCAGTACAGTGAGCCAGGCTACCTTCTTCCTCTCAGGACTGTCAGCTGCTCCCTTCATCTTCCCATCAAGTCACTCCATTGCCTTTGCCACTAGAGGAGCACTGGCTGTCTGAGAAGCACTCTGGGTTTTATCCTTCTGCACCACATGGCCAGATTTAAGCACCAGACTTTTATGCTTGAGGTATTTATTGTTTTTTAGTTTTAAGGATGTAAGGGATACAGACCTTCAGAAATCCAGTTTTATTGCACTGGGGGGCTGTTTGCATGCTGTTACCATTATACTCCATAATTTTATTACAAGCTAATTTCTCATGGAGATTTTCACAAAAAAAAAATCTGAGGTTGCCTGTGACCCAGAGGTTGTGTGCGCGTTTCTGACTGCATCTAACTGAACATTCAACCCCAGGGACCCCTACTTACTGTTTGCCTAACTCTGACCTAGAGCTGCCCTCCAGAGAGACAGGTATTGCTAAGACAAGTAAAATGCTGAAGACCAGTAAGTTTCAGTCATATGATTCAGTATGTAACCGTACAGTTTTTCTGATGTGGCTCTGAATTAAGTTATTTCACATTACAGTCCTCTTGAGTGCAGGAAAAACACCCTTATAGGTCTGATATATGACAAGCTGATTGTGTGCCTTTACTCTATACAGGAGATAGGTGGGGCTCCCCAGTAAGCAGGTAGTCCATTTCCCAGTAGCTTTACTAAGTATTACCATCAGCAGGTTGACAGCCTTTAAAAAGCTTTTTCTGCTAAAATAGCAGCTGCTTCTAGTGTTAACTCCAGACCTTCCCTTCAGTGTGGTCAGCACTGCATGCATTAGTAAATTCTACTGTTTTCAGGAGTTATGAAATCATTGAGGTGTGTGCTTCAGGATGTTTTTTCCTGACTTCATCCTCTGGTTTTGGGTGAACCTTGTTTTGAGTGTCACTTCTTGAGATTTTTCTTAAATGTCAGTCCACTGCAGATGGCCCTCAAAATACGGTATGGGAGTATCACACACCTTGTCAACTTAAGTGGGGCTGTCTTCAGTAAATAGCTTTTTCCACCCCCCCCCCCCCCCAGTTTTCTGGTTGTTCCTTTTATTACTCTGGATAAAACAGAAAATCCTATTTATAAAATGCAGATACAAAGTTTATGCAGTGTTTCTACTGAAAATAAATTCATTAAATTCACAGTGATTATTACAACAGAAGATGGGTACAAATTAACTGGAAAATGTGTTTACAACATTGATATAATTC
The DNA here is from genome assembly GCF_019279795.1 of Protopterus annectens. Classification (NCBI taxonomy): domain Eukaryota; kingdom Metazoa; phylum Chordata; order Ceratodontiformes; family Protopteridae; genus Protopterus; species Protopterus annectens. Next base: position 1,465,740,228 of record NC_056739.1, read on the forward strand.
TGATATTGTAATACACCACCTTCTAAAAATTTGTGCATAGGCACCTGGGTCATGGCTGAAAAGGGTTCTAGGACTAGTTCATTTATCTAGTAAATAAAAAAAAAATAGAAAAATGAATAATACCCATGTTTTGCAGGTTAATAGGTGAGCACTGATTATTATGTATATGTTGCTAGTAGCTGCTTCTTGCTGAGTAAGAAGCTTGTGAAACTGGAGAGGATAGCAACCAATCTCCCAAAAAATGTGCACTGCAGAATTTAATCACAAATCACTTGGTAAGTGTACATAAGTGTAGTAACCCGTTGGTTTCGCCTACTTAAGTCCCTTTTGAAGATGCATGGTAAGTAAGTATGTATTGTGTTATGTAAGCTTGTAAACCTATGAACACGCAAGTTGCACCTCCCAGTGGCGTCTGTGGATGTTTGGTGTCTAGCCAGATGTATTGATCCAGTACATTAGGTCCTTTCAGTTGAAGAAAGATAAGGCTTTCCAGGATGTTGGTGATGCAGATGTGATCTGATACATATCTGTTTCTGCAGCTAGTTTTTTGTACCAAGCTGCTACAGTGGGAATGAGCAGAGTAAAGTGAGTAAAATGTCAGAATAAAACTCTTGCACATACATTGTACATCTGTCAGCTCTGTACACCCCTTTGATATACAGAAGTTGTGCTACTTTGAAAGAGGCGGCATGATGGCAAGTCCGCTTAAATAAAACTTAACACTATGTATGGAAATCAAGCCTGGTTGTGGTTTTTAAGGTACACTCACACCACTGAAGCTCATGTGCTTCAATACAGGTAGCAGATCTAGATGACTGATGCCGGTTTGCCCCTGTAAAACCAAAATGTGCCTTTTTTGCAGCCCTTGCTAAATGTGTTCCTTAAACATGACTCATGGAATGTGTAGAATCATCATGAGTTTCTTTCCAGTTTTTTATATAAATTGTCATGTCAGGCAGCATTATTAGTGGTACTCGAAGCAGCTTCAGTGATTTACGGGACTATTAAAGGTTCATGGTCCAGCATAGCATTTCTCTTAGGTTTTCTTTCACCACTTTGCCCTGCAGCACAGACCTCAGGAAGGGTTTCTTGACCTGAATGGCCATGTTCACCCTTTGGTTGCACTATTTCCAGATCAGATAATGGCACTTTATTATTTTTATGATAACAGCCCTGATTTACTTTGGTATTGAAATATTTAATATACACTTTGGCACTTGAAATGCTGAGTGCCGACATGCTGAAAAAGAAAAGACTGAAAACAGAGGAGCTTCTCCTTAAAACATGTTTTGCAAGGTATGATGCTGCCCTTGCACTACCTATTTGGGGTAAGCCACCCTACAACCCCCAAACTTACACATACCAACTCCAAGATTACCATACCTTGGAGTAAAGGAAATATTCTGAGAAATGGCATCTCAGACTTAGTATATGCAAGTCCGATCTTTCAGCCATTCACTTTATGTGTTTTGGAGACTTGCTGTAGTGGGTCCCAACATTTCAAATGGTTACCAACACACCTCTTGGTTTAGGTTTGGAGATTTACTGAAGGGGCTATATTTCAAAGTTTTATGCTGTGAAGGGGACCTATGGATGAGGTTTAGAGAAACTGGCTTTGCCTAGTTTGTTTCTGTACTATTTGCTACTTTCTGTAGTTTTCTTTTACTCTGCGGCGGCTTTTAATTGTTTTTCTCCAATTGTGATATGAGCATTAGTAAGTGAAAAGTGATTTACTGAAGGAGGGTCAATGGTGTTGGTATCATTTTATCACTATGTATGACAGACAGGGAAGTGTTGCAGTAGTAGCGATTACAATGTGTGCCCATCTAATGACTTTAGTGGTTAGACAATTGGTTAGTTACTGTTATGAAGTTTTTGGTATGTACTCTGCCTGTGCATATGTAGGAACATAAATTGTAGGCACACAATCATAGGACGTGCCGAGCTATATACTCCTTTAAGTAGACTAAATTAAAACCTCTTGCCTCCCACGTCAGGAAATTAGTACTTATTACCTATGTCTAGTCATGGCATGTGATAGCCCGTATAATGAGGGAAAGGAGATGTCTACCCCACACACACAGGCATACACTTTGGACAAATAAGATTGTTCAATGAGGCTTGATTGCTGTAGAGTAAAATGTATATTTTCTTTGTAATGTGATTTCTGTAAAATGTTTGGGTTACTTCAGAAAATAAATTTTCTTGACTTTTTTTTTTTTTATACCTTTTTCTTAACAGCTAAACCTCTCCTGTATTGGTGCTCTCGGAACATGTCTTTCTGGAGTAGCATCTCCTTCAACCTTGCCGTTCTCATAAACCTGCTTGTTGGATTCTTCTATCCCTTTGAGGGAATCAAAGCAGGTAAATACATGTTTGATTTTGTTCATTTCTAAGTAACTGAATCTTAAGAAGGGAGAAGGTATATTAAGTGAAAGCGATAATGCTGTATTTTTCTTTAGAAAAGCTACAGTCACTAATTTGTGTAGCACACTGGACAGACAGACATGATGAGAAATGTCTCATGATATCCTTGCTACAAACAGTTGTCTAATGGGGTATAACTGCAGTGATCATAAAAGCAAATTTTCATCCCATGGATTGCTGCTGGGCATTAATCAGATAAATGAACTGATACAAAATGCTACAAGAGCTCTCTGTTAATGAAGCCTTTATCATTTGGTGAGCCTTGCCTTTTCAAAAGACGAGATTAGAATGCGTGAGAATAGTGCAGTTGCGTGGGTGTACAAACTGTAACAGTAGATATTCAAATATTTCCATTGAAATGATTTACATGTACATAATGTTCACTTGTATTCTAGAGTGAGTTGTTCATTGTGAGAACCATTAGAAAACTCCTTGTCATTGCCATGAACCATTTCCAAATTAAATAATTTCAGGACAACATTAACCATTCTGAAATTTTTTTCATGTGGAAATGGTGTTGAAAAAACTTTCGTAATGAGGTGATGGAAGAGGTAACTATAGCTGAAAAGAAAAACAGAATTGTGCCTGGGAGTGAAGGGTGTCACAACTCAATTCAGTAACCTGGTAAGAGAGTCTGTGGGTATGGCTAATCGTAGGATTTTACAAAACTTTTCTCATCAGTTAGGTGGTGATAATGATGAGTTTTCTAATAGTTTGGAAAACAACTCATTAAAAAAATAGGGGGGGGGGGATCTTGGTAGATTTAAATTGTTATAATGGTACAACTAATATTTTAAACAATGTCTGTGTTCACAAGTGATTTCTAAAGACTTGGTCATCAACATATCTCCTGTTTGTTAGGATAGCAACAGTATTTCAGTAAACAATGGAACCAAGTTACTGAATGTGCCAGTAACGATGTGATGAGACTTTGTTAAACATAATATTGAACTAGACAGTTATATGCCAGTTATTGACACCACAGGATCTGTGTGGCAGAGATGTTTCAGTCAGTAGGCTTGAAACAGTGTTTGAGCTAGCAACTAATAAAGAGAAGCAATTTAAAGAAAAAAAAATTGAAATTTTAATACTAAAGACTCATAACAGATCAACATATGCACAAATTGTTGCTTCCAATAATGCAGTTCAAAGGCAATTCTTTGAGTATTGCAGCTCCACGAGTGATTTCTATTCAGACGCACGTCACCTAATCCGAGATGAATGGATCAGTAAGCTCATTATGCTAGATACAAAACCAGTCAGGAGTATTGTTTGGAAGAGGGTTACCAGAGGAGACCCTGCCCACCTCACAGTTCCATCACGATGGTTCCAGCAACATTTGTGGAACCATTTCCAACTATTATGAATGCAGAAGACTAATAAAAATCACTGGCATGGCTCAAGCAGCAGCTTTCAGCAGGGAGGGAATTTGTATCGGAAGCAGCATGACAAGAAGTGGTAACAGGAATTTTTAAAAGGGACTTGTCAGTTCTCCTTGTCTTTGTCCTTCAGCTTAAGGTTTTATTTCCTTACTCACACTTTGTTCACCCTCCCCACCCCACTCTTCTACGATTTCCAGTTTGGTGCTGCTTTTCCTCACCATTCTGTCCTTAGAACAGATCAGTACAAATGTATACTTGTGCTTGTTTGCTTCCCATTTCTTTCCTTTTATTTCATTGATTAATTTAATTCTTCCTTTCTTCTACTATGTATATAGAAAATTATTTTTAGGCTGATGATTACATCTTTTGTGCCTTGGCTTCACTTTGCCTTGCTGAGTTTTGTCTAGCTTCTTTCTGCACCTGTGCAGTTTTGACCCACTCTGCCTCAGTCTGTTTGTCCACCCCTTTTTCATCTTGCTAACTCCTTGAATCTTTTGCTTCAGCATTCTGTCCACTGAGCAATAGCCTAGCCAGCCACTACATTGACCTGCTTGTTCAAACTGACCTCTGGATGAGAACCTTGAAGGCTGTTTATTTCCTGGAAGTGAAGGCTGAGTATGGCAGGTACAGTACTGTCATTCACAAGGAAGATTAGCATTTTAACTTTAAAGCCTCTCTCTCTGTGCAATGTTAGTATGCACAGAAGTAAGTATGCCATGTGTCTTTGTGATGCAAACCACACCTCTGCCTGATGGTGGTCAATAGGCTGTCCCCAACCCCCTTATAAGGAACCACCTTCATATCTGCATTCAGCCATGGAGAGACTGCCTATGAAGACATGCCTCACCCTTCTCCTGGTAGGGAGAGACCTAAATGCTTAAGCCTCATTTCTTCTGCATTAGTAGTAGGCACGTAAACTTTGGATGTCCTTCAAGGATGCATCTGCAGTCCTAACAAATGGGGTTGTCCTGGCCTCAGGCAGCCCTTCGGTCGGCCAGATTCCAAAGTCTGGGTCTGGCCTCGGCTGATGTCGCACTTCACCCGACGTCATAGCTGCAGTCCAGCGGGTATAAAGGCATCAGCCGACGCCATTTTCCTCTGTCTTTCTTGCCGCGTGGCACCCGAAGCAGAAGCTGTTCGTAGTGCCGGTCGGTCAGAACCAGAGATTGCTACTACCGAAGACTTCTAAAGCTAAGTACCCGTTGGGACTCTTTCTGCCTCAGCCGATGTCAGAAAAAGTGAATAACTGTTTAACTTGTGGGAAACAAATACCTCATAAAGATTTCCACTCTTACTGCCTACCTTGTTTAGGCCCAGACCACAACGTAGCAGCTTGTCTAGCCTGTGCTTCCTTCAACCGACGGACACTTAGACGTCGGTCGGAGTTTGCAGAGGAGTTTTTCGGCTCCGCTTTTGCTTATATCATGCCGTCGGAGACTCCGACTTCACAAATAACTAAAAAGCGTAAGGAAAAGGACCGACACTCGCGGTCCGCGGTTTCGGCCGAAACCGCGTTAAGCCAACCACGAGTGTCTCTGTTTCTCGCTGAAACCGAAGTCCGCTGGTTCTTCCTTCGGCCGAAAGCATGCCTCCTTCTACCGAGGCATCTTCCAGCATGGCTGAATCTGCTATGGAAAATCCAACTGCTCTTACAGTTTCTCAGGATTTATCAGATACTATCCCCTTAGATGTATCTACTCCTGCACGTGGAGCTGCTAGGCCCCTGCATCCATGTCAATTAAGGCTTTTGCCAGGGCCAAAGCAGCTAAATCTTCAAAGGCCGTGCCTGCTAAAACCCCCTCTCACAGGCCTAGCTCTAGTACCCAAATGCTTAGTCTAGCAGAGGATCTCATTTCTTTGATCAGGGGAACCCAGTCTCACCCTGACAGAGCCTCTCACCCACCTCCAGAGAAGAGGCCTAGAGCAGAGCCCCCTGAGCCAGTTTCTTCAGATTACTCCTCTGATGATTCAGAAAATACAAATCCTCCAGAATGCCCTTATTCTCCATATGAGGACTCTGATGCAGAGGATTCCATACCTTCTGCCTCTCCTCCTGAGGAATTTTCTTTTGGGGAAACCTTGCATGCTATGAGGGAACAATTTCAATGGCAGGGCCAGGATTTTTCAGACTCTAGGAAGAGGCTTAGGACCTTTTTGCATTTACCACAGCATAGGCCTTTAGCTATTCCTCCAGTACTTACAGTTGTGGATGATGCATTTAATGATGCTTGTACTGCCCCTGACTCACTACCTCCGGCCCCTGCTAAGCCCGACAGATACTACAGGGTTCCGGACACTCATTATCATTTGTTTAAGGCTCCTATTGCAGATCCTGAAACTATTTCACAGGGCCCCAAAGCTGTAGCAGCTGCCTCTGCCAAAAACCCCCTCCCCTCTGAAAGAGAATCTAGGGCATTGGAGAGATGGGGTAAAAAAGTTTATACTTCTGCTACTCTTTCAGCTAGGGCCTTAAACTGTCAATTCCACATGATTCAGTATCAGGAATTTCTGTTAGATCAGCTCACTAAAAAACTGTCCTCGCCTGAGCCTTTAGACCGTAAGTCCCTTCAGGATTTGATGCATAACACTCAGCAGGTCAGTAATCATTCCTTAAAATGTGGCTATGATGCACTGGAGGCTTCCTTTAGATCAGTTATGACTGGTACAGTGATCAGAAGGCATGCATGGTTAAAAGAGCAATCCTTATCAGACCATGTGAAGGCAAAGCTTCTAGATGCTCCCATAGAAAAGCACAGTTTGTTTGTTTCCCCTGCACAGCAAGTGTTGAAGAAGGTGGAAGAAAAAGCTAAATCTGTCCAGACAGTCAAGGATTTCTTACAGGTCCAGCCTCCGAGGTTTAGTAGGAACTGGCCTTCCAAGAATTGGTCCTTTCCAGACACCACCAGAGCACAGAGAAGCAGAAATAGACGCCCTAGAGGCAGAGGCCAATCCAGAGGTGCCTACAGGGGATGTCAGTGGCAGCCTAACAGCCAGAGAAGTACTGCCACAGATCCAGCCACTACCACTTCCACAGGACAATCACAGTGACTTGGCTCTGAAACCGCCTACCAGGGAACAACTGGGAGCACCCTTAGGCGGAAAGTTAGCCTTATTTTCAGCAAATTGGCATTACATTACAGGAGACAAATGGATTTTACAGACAATAGACAAAGGCTACAGGTTTCACTTCCATACTCTTCCAAGGAAGAGAGGAATGCCAAACCTACCTCCAAACCAAAGGACAAACGCTTCTACAGCAAATAGACCACTTACTAAGGATGAGAGCTATAGAAAAGGTACCGGCTATGGAACAAGGACAAGGATTTTATTCAAGGCTTTTCCTGGTACCAAGAAAGGAAAACCAATGGAGACCTATCCTCGACCTGTCCGCTCTAAACACATATCTCATTGTTCCAAAATTCAAAATGCTGACCCTACAGCAACTTCTTCCCATGCTGGGCAAGGAGTCTTGGCTGGTGACTCTGGATCTCAAGGAGGCATACCTGCACGCCCCCATACGACCAAATTGCAGAAGATACCTCAGATTTCTTGCAGGATCAGAGCATTATCAATTCTCAGCATTGCTTTTTGGCTTATTTACTGCGCCCAGAGTATTCACGAAATGCCTGGCATCAGTAATTGCTCATTGCAGGCTTCAGGAATTCAAATTTATCCATACCTGGACGACTGCCTGTTACAAGCGGACAGCAAAGACAAAATAACAAAAGATTTGAAAAAGGTTATTCACCTACTGCAAGCCCTGGGATACACAGTCAACACAAAAGTCAAGGCTGATACCATCCCAAAGGATAACCTTCTTGGGTGCAGAACTGACGCATCAAACCAGATGGCATTCCTCACAGCAGAAAACAGAAGCAGCTACCACTTTATTTCATGGCATTAACAACGCAGAACCAGCTTACAGCAAGGAAAATCCTGCAAGCCCCGGGTTACATGGCATCCTGCATAATATTAATTCCGCATGCCAGACTACATATGAGGAAGTTACAATGGTACCTGAGGAATTTATGGTCTCAGCACAAACACAGCCTAGAAACCCAAATTCCAATAATTCCATGCCTGAAGCAAGAATTCCAGTGGTGGGCCCAGGCCTGTCAATTGAACAAAGGACTGCCGTTCCACAGGCCTCACCCAAGCTAGACTATCACCACGGACGCCTCAGACCTAGGTTGGGGGGCACACATGGTGGACAAGTGCATACAAGGCTTATGGACTCAAGACCAGATGAACCTACACATAAATCAAAAAGAGATGCTGGCAGTAAAACAGGCAATTCAGACATTCAGACCATTTCTTCAACAGGGTCAATTGCTGATAAGGACGGACAACACCACAGTTATGTGGTATATCAACAAACAAGGAGGCACACATTCATATCCTCTATGCCGGATGGCAATGGACCTTCTGAATGTGGCCTGAGCCCCAACATTCAGCTCCAGGCCATATTTGTGCCAGGAAAAGAAAATATACTAGCAGACATCTTAAGCAGAACCACCACGGATGCCCACGAATGGATGCTGCATCCAGACATCTTCAAAACCATCATGAGGAAATGGGGACTGCCAGAAATAGACCTGTTCGCATCCCCACACAACCACCAATTGAAAAAATTCTGCACATGGACATAACACCTACTTGCTTGGAAGGTGGACTCCTATCCTTCAGTTGGGAAAACCTGACAGCATATGCATTCCCACCTCTTCCTTTGATGCACAAAGTGCTACTGAAGATCAAAGATCATCACCCGAGGATCATCTTGATAGCTCCAGACTGGCCGAGGCAACATTGGTACCCGCTACTGAGGAGTATGTCCCGGGAACATGCATGGCTCTACCCCTACTACCTCTTCTGCTAACACAGAACAACTTCAAAATCCTGCATCCAAACTTGAAAACACTGCAGCTAGCTGCTTGGAACATTACATAAGGCAAAATAACCCAGATTTATCTCAAAGGGTTAAAGACATTATCCTGGAGGCTCGCAGACCCTCAACAAGGAAAACTTATTCAGCAAAATGGAAAAGATATCTCATTTGGAGTGCAACAAAAGGAGTAGATGCATCATTGGCAAACATAGCTAACATCCTGGAAAACTTAGCAGAGCTTTTCCACAATGGTCTGTCTTATTCCTCCATTAAGATTCATGCATCAGCAATTTCAGCAGAATACAACATGGATCCTCCAGTCTTTTCTCAACCTCTACTCAGGCAGTTTCTCAGGGGAATTAAAAATGTAAAGCCACCAAGGAAACCACCATTGCCTACATGGGACTTGAACTTTGTGTTAGAAAAGTTGACACATCCCCCTTTTGAACCAGCAGCAACAGCAGAATTACAGTACTTATCTTGGAAGACTGCATTCCTGCTTGCAATCACTTCAACTAGAAGGGTTTCTGAATTACAGGCTTTAATGGCAGTACAGCCCTCCTTATCTTCCATCAGGATAGAGTGTCCATGAGAACTAATCCTACCTTTATGCCAAAGGTGGTCTCCAGGGTATCATTAAACCAAGCAATACACCTACCAACATTCTTCCCCAACCCGCAGAACAGGGGGGAAAGATTGCTGCATACCTTGGATGTACACAGACAATTGCACTACTACCTGGACAGAACCAAGAACAATAGAAAACTGACCAGCTTCTGGTAGCATATGCAACAGGAATGGAAGGAAAAGCAATTTCAAAACAAACAATCTCAAAATGGATAGGAAATTGCATTAGATTTTTGTTACTCTTCATGGAAAGGCAACTCCAGAAAACATCAGACCTGTGTGTATATATATATATATATATATATATATATATATAGATATTTCCCCTCCTAGCTTCCCATACGTACATCGGAATACCAATCTATCCCTGGAGAATGTTTCCACAGATTGGCTATGCATCACCATTTTTATCTGATCTCCTATCTTCACTGTTGATTGTTGAACCTCATGTACCCCTAACCATTGCATATTTGTCTTCCTTAAATATTTCCATTTGTGCTTTTGCTTGATTGCCCCACTTCTCTTCTTTATGCAAATTTTCATAAAATGTCCAAAATGTCTGTAATACCTCTAAAGGATCTCTGGTTATTGTTATAGCCTCGTAAAGTCTGGCAATAACCTTTCCTAATTTGTTGCCCAGATCATGACAAATATTTGTGTGCTCTGAAGTTCTCAAGAAAACAGTTGCTTAACAGCAATATTTTTAAACTCATGCATATTATTCAGGTACTCTTATTTTCTCTTTAGCAGTCTGCATTCATGCCTCCTCTTCTGTGAGAATCCCCTTTTTCTGTTATGCTTTATCTTTCAGCCCCTCTAAGTAATTTTTCTTCTTAACCACAGCTCTTTTATTTCTACCCTGTTTTTAAACTCCACTTTCATTTTATCCCACTCAGTTTTACTATAACTTCTGAAGTATGTTCTGTCTTCACTGATCACTCCTAAATAATTTCCAATACTCACTTCTTAAATTCCTCCCTCTAACAGGTAGGTGGTCAAGCACCAGTGTCTCATCTTTATTTCATTACTCTGCATTTTTATCTTGGTAATTATTTGTGCATCATCTGAAACGGTTATTAGTTGTCAAAGTTCCCAATTAAATACACATGTTTCTGTTAAATATATTTTCTGTCTAGTCATCATACCTTGAGGAATAATATGTACATTTTTTGAGTTCTTCCAACTGAATTCACATCTTCCAAACCAATATTTTCGTAATGTACTAAAGAAATCTACACTCTCTTGTTACATTTCCCATCTAGTCCTCCAAGATAAATCCTTATTATTGCGAATCAAGTTTCAGTCGCCACCTGAGAGTAGTATTCCCTGCTGAAAGCTGATTTCTCCCATGTTTTTAAGATGGAATATAAAAACATGTCAGCATAATACTCAACCCTTGCCAGTAGCCACTTGCTGCCTCAAATCTCCAGTACTGTTTACTATCTTTTTCCCTCTTCTGTCACTGTTGGAGCCCCCTCTAGCAGTTAATATAAGTACTTCTCATTTTCCTTGTTTCTGGTAATCTGCAGAATATCCGTCACAAAATCCTTTATCAAATTTATATATTTTTTTTCCAAATGCGTCTCCTGTAGCATTGCTATTTGCAGTCTGCATTTTTTAATATAATTCTTTCCATTTTGTCTACCTGAGAAACCATTCACTTTCCAAGATAATGTAGTATGTGTCACCATATGTCATTATTCCCACTTATTATATATGGAAGCTTTTTAAAATGTTGGTTTCCAGCTTTTGTGATACCTGCACCTCTAATATTTGGCAGGTTGATCCTATGTACGCTTTTTTTTCTGATCCACATTGGAATCTGTCAAAATTTAGAAGACGTTTTAATGAAAATACTCAAAATCCTTCGGTGTCCCCATAACCCATTAACTTGATACGAATGCACAAAACTATGTGCATCTTTAAATAGTATAATTTAACTCTCCTAATAGGAACAGTTGTCCCAGATGGAACTGAACTTGAGTCTTAATCACAGCTTCATACATCTGGCTGAGGTTTTAAGTGATCTGGAGAAGAAAAAGCAAAACTGTCAGCTGCTGCACAGTTGTTCTGAACCTCCCATCAGTATTCATTAGATTTTTACTTTGCGCAATATTATTGTACATAAAGTGGTTTGTGAGGTAGAACTGTAAACAAAAATATGCCTCATTCTGTTCTCTTTAAAAAAGCCCTAGCAGTGGCCGAAGAAATCCTGGTGACCTTTGCCTGAATCCTGTAGTTGACCCATTCCCACTCATACTCAGGAGGCTATTTATCGGCCTTGCATTATTCAATGGGAACGTACTACTGCAGATGCCTGAGATCTGCAGAAAGTATGGAGAGTCGTCTACTCAGTAGAATTTCTGTCATCCTTTTTTACCAATTCCTCATACTCAGGCTTACTAAGTGGAAATTATAATAGGTTTTATGGTGCAGATTTTAATAATTAATGGCTCCTAGACCACCATAAGAATTTTTTTTTTCTTTAGGTTCTTTTTGGTTTCAGAAAAGGCATTGGATGAAGAGCATTCCCTTTTTTGGAAGGAACCAGAGGAACCACCCTCTGTGAAAACCTTGCCCTCCATCAGAGTCAGTTTAAACTTATTGCACCCCTTTGGCACCAAAAATGTAACAGTTGTAATTTCTGTACAGAGAAATGCTCAAAACAGTTCTAACAGTAATAAGTCCAGAAAGCCAAAATAGGTCGTAAGTAAATTATGGATGGCTAACAGTATTCCTAACTTTTGAAGTTTAGAATTTTTAAATTGAAAATCCATAATTAAATGAAACTAAATTGATGGCATCAGAGTTCCTTATTGTTACAGTTCTCTGAACAGAAATTACAACTGTTATATGGAATGCCCATAAAGGTGGTTCTAACCAGCATTTTTGCTGAAGAGCTTCATCAGATCTCCCTACTTCGAACAAAATTTATTCAAAGAAGGATGCAATGTAATCAAAACCCAGAAAAAATAGCATTCACTACAACCAGAAAACCAAATTAAAAGCATATATATAGTGCAAAAGCCCATCTAAAAACAGCAATAATCCAAGTAAACCCAAACTATAAAAAAAATCCTTTTGTCATTTGTGTATTAAATCAAGAAAAGTAATACAGCTGATGGTCCATTTTACTGAGGTTCAAGATGCAGTTAATCAAAAAAAGATTTGTTTAACCCAGGAGCAGTATCAGCTCTCTTATTTCCTGCTTATTGTTGGTGCTGCCTTTATGCGCTTGGGAGGGATTATGTCCAATAGGTGAAAAATGAAATTGCTGTGGTCAATTTTGTCCTTAGTGTGTCTGGCAAGTGTGCTAGTGGGAGCTTTCTGTTTATCAGTATAATGGCAGGCAATCCTGATTTTGTTGGTCGATGGTTTCCCCACATTAAAGACTTGACATTTGTCACATTTTGCCTGGTACACTGTGTTATCAGTTGCAGTTACCATAGGAGGTGCTGTTGTATTATTTCTTGTTGCTGAGACAATGGAACCCAGTTTGCTCATGTATTTGCTGTAATTACAATGTGGGTGTCCACAAGGTAACATCCTTGGTGGTAAGTTGCCTGTGTTGCTCTCTACGAAATATATGATATTCTTGTGTATTATAACAGTTAAGTTGTGTCTCAGTGGTAAGATCTTAAGGGAATTATTGCCATTAAAGATGGACCAGTTATTGTTGATCTTTAGTGTTGTAAAATCCTTGGGGGGAGGTTAGACTCCTGCTGGTGGCCCATCTGTTCTTATGTTGCATGAGTCTCTGGAGATCGCTGTCTGCAGGGTCATAGGCTAGATACGAGTTAGGGTTGTTCATTTTGCATTGTATGATGGGTTCATATATTTAATCAGTCTTCAGCTGTAGCCTCTTGATGGGAAGTCTTTTGTGGTCATGGATGTTTTTCATGAAATCTGTGTGCTCCTTTGAGACAATTGCAATTTTTGCGTCATGAGATTTTGATTACATTCCGTTTGGCCTTTAAGGGATACATACTGTTTTAATTAACAGTAAATTGACTCATGTTGGTTTAACTTATCAAACATGAATGTGTTGTATGCATTATTTGTTTATTTCATATTTGTTGTTTAGGTAGGTGGGCTGGTCCAATGACCCTTTTCAGTCATGACCTAGGCCAAAAGGCAAGTACAAGTTAGAGACAAAAACATAAAATGTTCATATGGTCAAAGCATAGCAGTTTACAAAATATTTGCAGTATCCTGTAGAATTTAAATACAAATGTAATAAAGGCATCTTAGACTGCAGTTGTTATGGCTGGTTCATCAAAATGTGAATCTGTTGTCGGAAGCTGAGCAGGTGCTGGTCATTGGCTACATGTCTTTCCTAAAGACTGACTCTGGTGTTGGCCAGTGGCTTCAGAGCTAGAGTAAATTCACTTAAAGTTGTGATAGTGTTCACCCTAGCATTGATCACTTTTCCGTGTTCACACAAAATTCAGTAGCTACAGTTAAGTGTATAGTATTTAGAGCCTACAGGAGGAGAATAAAAAAAACAGGCGCATTCAGTTTTACACAAGATTTTGGTTTTACAGAAGTCCATCAGGTTGTCCTTTTTACTGTTAACATGGGTTCTTTTCACAAGAAATTACATAGACTCAGTGGCTTTTACAATTCATCATTTTTTTATCTAATGAACCCTGTTTTATCATTGTATTTAAAACAGCAGAAGTTCCTTTTGTTTAGCAGCCAGTCAGCAATTTGGCAAGTAGCTTGGAGAAAAACAGTATATAGAAAGAAAACTTTCTGCCCACTTCATGGTACCAATAATAGTACATTTCATTCCAAAGGAACACAGCCTCGGTCAATTCTTCAGGTTTAGACAGGTTTTATTTACAAGGAAAATGGGAACAAAAATTCAGCTTATTTAACAATGCGTGGAACTCATTGAAACAAAAGCAGTTTTAGCAGTTCAAGTCTGTGTTTTCATAGTTCTCTGAGAATAAGGTGCTCCCACCCCACAGTTGTAAGGCCAGTACTTGGGTGACTTCAGTCTGTCTATCCTGGTAAGCAGATAATTCAAGCATCTCCGCAAGTCCTTCTTTGGAACTCAGAATAACAGCCTTTGTGCCTGCCTGGCTTTAGGGAGATATTCCGTACTTAACAGCCGTTGTACCTCCCTGGCTCCAAGGATATATTCCACACTTATTCTTTCATGGATAGTTTTCAACCACCTTTGACACTTCCTTGGGCTCTTATGCTGCTTCTTCCTCAGCCTCGAAAACAGGAATTTGTTTCTTATCAGAGTAATGTACACGAGATTGCAATACCTTCAGCTGACTTCCATTGATGTCCTGCCATCTTATCGCTTGCCTCACACAGACTTAAAAGGCACATTACTTCTGGTACTAGGCAGCTACTACTATGCCACTGTGCTTAAACAATTACAAGTGTCAAGGTGGTCCCAGATTAAGAACTGGAGGAGTTTTTTTTTTTTTTTTTTAATCCTGTTGTAAATTCTCTTTAGCCAGAGATTGATGTTTTACAGTCAGTTTATGGGTGTGTTGCTTACATTTATGTGCTTCTTTCTGGAAGGCGGTTGAGGAGGTCATAAGGTAGGTCTTGTTTTCTTGAATAACATTACATCAAATTACTTCTGCAACTTTACTGAAGTATAGTGAAAATGGATTGATGGGGTGTTTAGTACATGATGGTATTAGTTTCCTTGGATACCAGAGTGTTTCTTCCTTTGTGGTCTTTTACTGAAAGGACAGCTAAAATGCCCTAGCCATTTTTATATGTGATTGCCTACATTATTCCTTTGCCATTTTGTATTTGCGTGATACTTTTAATTCCTCCATTCCTGGGCATCTGTCGAAGTAAAATACCCCAAATCGTGCAAGCATTTTGTGTATTTAATGTTCTGCTCCGTAGAGTTAGCTGCAGCAGTCATCTTATCAAACTGATACTTTAGTTGAGTTATTTGCCCTGTTTGTATGACCCTGAGATTTGCCACCTTTGCCTTATGATGGCAGCTAGGTGCTTTTGATATTGAGTATTGATCAGTGTGCCAACTTTATTAGCTTTTTGTGGCTGCAAATACCTTTGTTTGATCTGCTAGGAAAACAGCTGTGGTGTTCACTTTCAGAGGGTACTTTACAACTTTGTCCGTCTTATGTTAGTCTCCTTTACAGCTATCTTATGTGATACCATGATCCCTAATTAAGCACTCCTAACATAGATAATGCCAGTGAAAATGTAACACAGCCAGTTTCTGTAGTGGTATTGCATTGCCTAGATGTCTAGAATCTCTGAGAAGATCTTGTACTCAGTTTCCTCATTAGTCGTAGCCAGCATCGTATTTTAGTTCTAGCCAACTTCTCAGTCTCAGTTGTATTCCTGTAAATTGTTTTGGTTACCAGAGTCCTTTATGTGAGATGTTGAAGTTTTAGTAGTAACTGTAGTGACTATCCTTAACCCATTTCCCATTGAGTCTTGGCCTTATCTCATCTTGCTTTGCTTTATCAGTCAGTGCACCTCCTGTATTGAAATTTCTTTACCTGGGGAGGCAAGGGTTTTCTGACATTTGATTCACGATACATTTTCAACACGTTATTGTACTATCTTTTCAAGATTCAAAATTAGGGCATAAACAGGTAGTTGGCATTGGGACAAGAGATGCTTACTGTAACCTGGGTTACCTTAACATTTTTTTCTTGTTAACTAGACCTCCAAAATATCAGACTGTGGCTGACCAAGTTTGTGGATGACTTTAAGTTGGGTGCTGTCATTGACTCTCCAAATGATGTTAACATACTTCAAGAGGGTCTCAGCAACAAATGACTGATACCAAAGTCATGGCCTTAAGTTAAATGCAAAAAAATGTATTATCATGACATTCGGCAAAAACACGGCCCCTACTGATTAACACACTAGCAGCAACCCTCTAAGCACACAACTTGTGTTGAGAGACCTAGGTACACAAGTAGACACATTTGACCATCATGTAGCAACAGTGGTCAGAAAAGCCTTTTACTCAGTTCGTCTCATAAGTAAAGGGACTGCATCCAGAAAAAAATGAGGTTATCTCTCTCAGCTCCCCCCTCATTAGGCCAATAATTGAGTACAATGCCCTGTTTGGTATGTTTCTCTCCAAACACCTGTGCCAACAGAAAAGGCCACAGAAACACCTCACATAGAAAATCCATGGCCTGCAACACCTGTCCTATGTGGACAGGCTCAAATCACAACCACTCTACTCTGTATCATACAGATTGCACAGAGGTGATCTATGTCTCGCCTACAAGGCAAACTCAGACCCTGCTCCACTAGCGATGCGCCATATCCATAAGTCTTAACTCCTCACATTGTACCCAATCAACAGGCTTAAATCTAATATGTGACAATAGCAAAACCTGCTGGAGAGACAAGTTTGTCTCCCAAAGGTTACCCCATTTCTGGAATAAAATCCCCATACACGTCAAAGTATGTCACTGACCCTCTTAAAGAGCACCCTTGATGAGTGTATGGGCAACCACAAATTTGTCCCAGAGGTTCCTCCTGTGTCCCTCATTGACGGGAGTGACAGGTGCTGATTGAAGTTTCTCTTTTGGGGATAAACTCTTGGCTAGGCTTGTACGGGCCCCAGAGTCGTTAGCCTAGTAATTTCCTATGATCCTTCCATTCTTTCACCCAGTTGACCCATTCTTTTCTCCACCAAGGCCGAAGCCCTCTGGCCCATTTCTTTCTTGCTGGAGTCTGGTGTTGAGTGGTACAGGCTACAGGTCCTGGTGATTGTGCCCCTAGGGGGGTGCATGTATGCTTTCATACATGCAGTTCCTAACTTGTGTTGCAAATGTGTGCTGTGTTGTCAGGGTTGTACATGCATGTACATCCTCCTGACAGAGCCCCACCATTTGCAGTGCAGGTACAGTTGGCTGTACTTACTGCTGGCAATACACTTACATTTCTGCAGGTATTGTCAATGCAATTAGCCAAGTCTGCCTTCCTCCCTGTGGGATAGGTGCGCTGGCACTGGCTGTTCATTCCTTTCTATCTGTCTTCTGCTGGGTCTCTCCAGGCCTTGTGCTACTAGTCTAACAGTTATCTTGGGGTGCAGCCAGGGCTTTTTTGCACAGGGCAGGGTGCAACAATAAATTATATTTTGTTGTTACTGTTTGTACTGTCAGTAATACATGTGTGTGTGTGTGTGTGTGTGTGTGTGTGTGTGTGTGTGTGTGTGTGTGTGTGTGTGTGTGTGTGTATATATATATATATATATATATATTTGTTCAGGTAGATGTTAAAACTCATGTCAGTCACTTGTTTGCAAATGCTTCAATAAATACCAAAATCAGAGAATATACGATAATATACGACAGTTCAAACTGTCTCAACTGCCTCAAAACAAAGACACACACCGTGGAGACATGGCTTTATCCAAAATCAAAATGCAGCGTTGAGAATACAAGCACTTACAATGTTCACGTAATAAAGTTCAATAGTTGTTCACAAAACCATTCGTCCAAATGTGGATAGTTCAAAAATCCAATCGCTAATATCCCACCTATGGAAGAAATAGACATTGCTAAAAATAAAGCAGTTTATTCGAGCTTTCAGCGTTAATAAGCACCGCTTCATCAGACAAACAAACAGATACCAAGATAGCTATTACACATTTAAAATACTAGACACCCAATCAACGCCGATGTGGGCTAATGATTAAAGGTCGCGATCCCTTCAGCTGCGCAGAACATAAAAGGCATGCAACAAATGTATCGATGTTCACATTCATGCTATAAAAGCATGCATAGTTGGACAAAGTATTTAAACAGAAATAGCTCAAATAGAGTTATATAAATGTAAGCTTGTAAACATAAATGTTCACATTAATTATGTGAGCGCTGCTAAATAAATATAGGCAAATGCAAACCGCTGATACTATCATACACGCTAAGTAATGCACATGAATATCCAAGAAACATAGACAAACGATATGATAAAAAGTAACCTATTAGTCCCATCTGTTCTAAACAGATGTAGACAATATGTCCTAAAATTAATAAAGAAATGAACTTATATAGACATCCACACTAATTTTCATAAGACCATTAAACATGGAATTTGATATACAACCAAATTACACAATACACATATAAATACCTATCAATGGGAACAATATACCTTCCCATATATAACAATGCATGATGATACCTTCAATTAGTAATATATATCAGAACAGTATATATGAAAAGATACGTGTCACCTATGGGCCCTAACTGGTACAAGCAGGACAAAACTTCATAAAACGGCAAACATACCATACTATCCTGTGTTTATGCATAAAAATATAAATATAATTATATACAACCTAGAAGCCCTACTGATGTAAAAAGGCTAAACTGCCTAGAATAAGAAACGTGCCAAAATAAAACTCTATGATGATATAAAAATGTACTAAACCATTAACCTGAATATAGAAAATATTCTAAATATAAAGTATACCAAATATATAACACATATGTTAGGTAATACGTGTAGAGTTCTATTTCTATACACCTGTGTACATACATGCACAGATTAAAATGTGCATGTATATACACACTACATACATATACACACATACATATATGCATCCAAACATGTCAGCCAAAAATAAAAAGATAAGTTTTTGAAATAAGAACACATGTCACAAATTTATAATAACAGAACTGGCGTACAGTCAAACATGGCAACTAAGCAAAAAAGCAAAAACTTGGGTCTGACCCATAGAATAAAACATCTATTTCAGGGTTCTTCCTTTAAGATGTGACTTTATAGATAGAACCTCATTCAGCCCATTGTTCCTATGGGCAGCTAGCCTACAAATCCAACTTGTCTCCTGCTTGTTCTGTACGACAGCAAGTTGCCACCCCTGGGACTTACATCAAGCACCTGTATAACCTGAAATAGAAAAGAATGTAAAGATCCTTTGCTCAGTGTATGCTTAGCTAGGGCACTAGATTCTTCCTGCCTATTCAGGCAGTACCTATGATCGCGTATTCTTTCGCTGAGGGTTCGATTTGTTTTTCCTACATAAAAGGAAAAGCACGTCACACAGTGGGCTATATATATAACATTCCTGGTTGCACAATTACTATCATAGTTAATTGTCCAAAGATGTCCCGTGTCCGGGTGCTTGAAATAGTGTGATTGATCAATAAAATCACACTGTGGACAGTTGCCACATTTGCTGGTTCTTTCAAAACCTGTTCTAAGTCGAACGGGTCTATTGGTAGCCCCACATAAGTGTTTAAGATTAGATAAATTACTGTAGGTAAACGATGGAAATTTCCCTACCAAGCCCGCTATCTTTCTGTCCGCTGTCAGGATATTCCAATTATTGCTAATGGCCTCTTGTACAGAAGACAATTTACCCCCAAAAGGTATCACTACACTGACTGGTCGCAGAGCTGATGAGGGATTTCGAACAGCATTGATCTCTATTGGGTCTGAAAAATAGGGTTTGGCACTTGTACGTCTAAAGTCATCCATTCTACTGTACACCCTGTTAATTTCTGAAGTAGTATATCCCCTACTAACAAGGCCATCACGTAGTATGCCCAGATCCTTCCTATAATTCTCCATTATTTACTGTTGGTATACAACGAAGGAATGTTGTTGTCCACAGGTGATACAACAGAAACAACATTGTCTGTATGTGCACCCGTCACCTGAGTGGCGGATACCTCTTGAACTATATTATCACCCTTAGATTTCATAGAACCTTGAACAATGTTTTCCTATATGGAAGTAAATGTTATAAACAAGTGAATCTTAAACAACACTTATGTGGGGCTACCAATAGACCCGTTCGACTTAGAACAGGTTTTGAAAGAACCAGCAAATGTGGCAACTGTCCACAGTGTGATTTTATTGATCAATCACACTATTTCAAGCACCCGGACACGGGGCATCTTTGGACAATTAACTATGATAGTAATTGTGCAACCAGGAATGTTATATATATAGCCCACTGTGTGACATGCTTTTCCTTTTATGTAGGAAAAACAAATCGAACCCTCAGGGAAAGAATACGCGATCATAGGTACTGCCTGAATAGGCAGGAAGAATCTAGTGCCCTAGCTAAGCATACACTGAGCAAAGGATCTTTACATTCTTTTCTATTTCAGGTTATACAGGTGCTTGATGTAAGTCCCAGGGGTGGCAACTTGTATAATCGTACAGAACAAGCAGAGTTAGGTTGGATTTGTAGGCTAGCTGCCCATAGGAACAATGGGCTGAATGAGGTTCTATCTATAAAGTCACATCTTAAAGGAAGAACCCTGAAATAGATGTTTTATTCTATGGGTCAGACCCAAGTTTTTGCTTTTTTGCTTAGTTGCCATGTTTGACTGTACGCCAGTTCTGTTATTATAAATTTGTGACATGTGTTCTTATTTCACAAACTTATCTTTTTATTTTTGGCTGACATGTTTGGATGCATATATGTATGTGTGTATATATGTGTAGTGTGTATATACATGCACATTTTTAATCTGTGCATGTATGTACACAGGTGTATAGAGACAGAACTCTACACGTATTACCTAACATATGTGTTATATATTAGGTATACTTTATATTTAGAATATTTTCTATATTCAGGTTAATGGTTTAGTATATTTTTATATCATCATAGAGTTTTATTTTGGCACGTTTCTTATTCTAGGCAGTTTAGCCCCTTTTTTACATCCAGTAGGGCTTATAGGTTGTACATAATTATATTTATATTTTTATGCATAAACACAGGATTGTAGTATGGTATGTTTGCCGTTTTATGTAGTTTTGTCCTGCTTGTACCAGTTAGGGCCCATAGGCTATTAATGATCTTTCATATATATACTGTTCTGATATATATTACTAATTGAAGGTATCATCATGCATTGTTATACATGGGAAGGTATATTGTTCCCATTGATAGGTATTTATATGTGTATTGTGTAATTTGGTTGTATATCAAATTCCATGTTTAATGGTTTTATGAAAATTAGTGTGGATGTCTATATAAGTTCATTTCTTTATTAATTTCAGGACATATTGTCTACATCTGTTTAGAACAGATGGGACTAATAGGTTACTTTTTATCATATATCCGTTTTGTCTATGTTTCTTGGATATTCATGTGCATTACTTAGCGTGTATGATAGTATCAGCGGTTTGCATTTGCCTATATTTATTTAGCAGCGCTCACATAATTAATGTGAACATTTATGTTTACAAGCTTACATTTATATAACTCTATTTGAGCTATTTCTGTTTAAATACTTTGTCCAACTACGCATGCTTTTATAGCATGAAAGTCAACATCGATACATTTGTTGCATGCACGCTTTATGTTTACGAAGCTGAAGGGATGCGGCTTTTAATGTCAACGCCTACATCAGCGTTGATTGGGTGTCTAGTATTTTAAATGTGTATTAGCTATCTTGGTATCTGTTTGTCTGATGAAGCGGTGCTTATTAACCGTGAAAGCGCAACGAATAAACTGCTTTATTTTTAGCAATGTCTATTTCTTCCGCATAGGTGGGATATTAACGATTGGATTTTTTGAACTATCCACATTTGGACCGAATGGTTTTTTACAGCGGAACAACTATTGAACTTTATTACGTGAACATTGTAAGTGCTTGTATTCTCCAACGCTGCATTTTGATTTTGGATAGAAGCCATGTCTCACGGTGTGTGTGCGGTGGCTTTGTTTTGAGGCAGTTTGAGACAGTTTGAACTGTATGACATTATCGTATATTCTCTGATATTTTGGTATTTATTGAAGCATTTGCAAACAAGTGACTGACATGAGTTTTTAACATCTACCTGAACAAATACTCTCAGCTGATAAGGGTGTGTTGGTTTCTTGTATATTTATTGACTGGGTATCCGAAGTATTCTACATTATATATATATATATATATATATATGTATGTGTGTGTGTATATATATATATATATATATATATATATGTGTGTGTGTGTGTATGTGTGTATATATATATATATATATATATATATATATATATATATATATATATACTACTTGAATTCCAGATTTCCTCGTATTCACTGGAGTGCTCATTTCAAGGTTTACTCCAATAAACCTACAATGTTTTTTAACCATATTGGAATTGCTAACCTGCTGTAAAGTACACATGTCCAAGTTCAGCACACAGCTTGCACATTTCAGAGAGTCTGTCAGAATTTACTGCATTCAGTATTGATGTGATTAAGATTGACATTTGTGTGTACAATACCTCATTCTTTCAGTATAAAATAGGTGTGGATTGACACCTTGTGAACGTCTGCTTATCAAACTCCACGGCAAGTTTTTTTGCTCTTTTTCACAGACTTTAGGTGGTCTGGTCAAAACAGTATCAAACAAAGAAATGGCTTTATCCTTACAGCAGAAATTTTATTGAAAATAGTTGAAAGAATTTGTTCCTTCTTCTCACTTGATTCTCTAAACTCCCGGGGGATTTGCTAGAATTGATACGCGTCTTCAGACTTAGCAGGAATGTTAACATGGCCACTTTTTGTTTGTCATGCTGGCAATGATATGAAATATAAAACCCATGATGGACTCTCACCATGTTCAGATTCACTTGGCGTAGAGCAGTAATCTGGTGGCAGGAACAAGGTGCACATGTTCCTAACAATAACATGTGTTAAGTATCCCCAGGTCCTTCTCCCAAACATTTGTTTTTCTGATCCCCTCCCCAAAAGGTGGAAGCTCCAGACTTTTTTCCCCATGTCTGCAAGATTTACTTAGTATTCTGAATGGTTGCCGTTCCTTCACCCGATTGACCCGTTTCTTTTTTCTATCCAGATGAGAACACTCCCTCCCTTTCCTTCCCCAGTGGTGACAAGATTCAGGTGTTAGGGAGTGGGTCAATGTGCAGATCAAGGGCTGTCATATCCCATCCTTTCATCAGCTTGCGTACTCCAGTGTAGCTGCCTCAGAAGATATAAGCACATTCTCTTCGTGTTGCAGCATGCTGCCTGCTTGGATATACATGCTGCTGGTGTAGCCAGTACAGTGAGCCAGGCTACCTTCTTCCTCTCAGGACTGTCAGCTGCTCCCTTCATCTTCCCATCAAGTCACTCCATTGCCTTTGCCACTAGAGGAGCACTGGCTGTCTGAGAAGCACTCTGGGTTTTATCCTTCTGCACCACATGGCCAGATTTAAGCACCAGACTTTTATGCTTGAGGTATTTATTGTTTGTTAGTTTTAAGGATGTAAGGGATACAGACCTTCAGAAATCCAGTTTTATTGCACTGGGGGGGCTGTTTGCATGCTGTTACCATTATACTCCATAATTTTATTACAAGCTAATTTCTCATGGAGATTTTCACAAAAAAAAAATCTGAGGTTGCCTGTGACCCAGAGGTTGTGTGCGCGTTTCTGACTGCATCTAATTGAACATTCAACCCCAGGGACCCTTACTTACTGTTTGCCTAACTCTGACCTAGAGCTGCCCTCCAGAGAGACAGGTAATGCTAAGACAAGTAAAATGCTGAAGACCAGTAAGTTTCAGTCATATGATTCAGTATGTAACCGTGCAGTTTTTCTGATGTGGCTCTGAATTAAGTTATTTCACACTACAGTCCTCTGAGTGCAGGAAAAACACCCTTATAGGTCTGATATATGACAAGCTGATTGTGTGCCTTTACTCTATACAGGAGATAGGTGGGGCTCCCCAGTAAGCAGGTAGTCCATTTCCCAGTAGCTTTACTAAGTATTACCATCAGCAGGTTGACAGCCTTTAAAAAGCTTTTTCTGCTAAAATAGCAGCTGCTTCTAGTGTTAACTCCAGACCTTCCCTTCAGTGTGGTCAGCACTGCATGCATTAGTAAATTCTACTGTTTTCAGGAGTTATGAAATCATTGAGGTGTGTGCTTCAGGATGTTTTTTCCTGACTTCATCCTCTGGTTTTGGGTGAACCTTGTTTTGAGTGTCACTTCTTGAGATTTTTCTTAAATGTCAGTCCACTGCAGATGGCCCTCAAAATACAGTATGGGAGTATCACACACCTTGCCAACTTAAGTGGAGCTGTCTTCAGTAAATAGCTTTTTCCACCCCACCCCCATTTTTCTGGTTGTTCCTTGTATTACTCTGGATAAAACAGAAAATCCTATTTATAAAATGCAGATTCAAAGTTTATGCAGTGTTTCTACTGAAAATAAATTCATTTAAATTCACAGTGATTATTACAACAGAAGATTGGTACAAATTAACTGGAAAATGTGTTTACAACATCGATATAATTCTGATATTGTAATACACCACCTTCTAAAAATCTGTGCATAGGCACCTGGGTCATGGCTGAAAATGGTTCTAGGACTAGTTCATTTATCTAGTAAATAAAAAAAATAGAAAAATGAATAATACCCATGTTTTGCAGGTTAATAGGTGAGCACTGATTATTATGTATATGTTGCTAGTAGCTGCTTCTTGCTGAGTAAGAAGCTTGTGAAACTGGAGAGGATAGCAACCAATCTCCCAAAAAATGTGCACTGCAGAATTTAATCACAAATCACTTGGTAAGTGTACATAAGTCTAGTAACCCATTGGTTTCGCCTACTTAAGTCCCTTTTGAAGATGCATGGTAAGTAAGTATGTATTGTGTTATGTAAGCTTGTAAACCTATGAACACGCAAGCTGCACCTCCCAGTGGCATCTGTTGATGTTTGGTGTCTAGCCAGATGCATTGATCCAGTACATTAGGTCCTTTCAGTTGAAGAAAGATAAGGCTTTCCAGGATGTTGGTGATGCAGATGTGATCTGATACATATCTGTTTCTGCAGCTAGTTTTTTGTACCAAGCTGCTACAGTGGGAATGAGCAGAGTAAAGTGAGTAAAATGTCAGAATAAAACTCTTGCACATACATTGTACATCTGTCAGCTCTGTACACCCCTTTGATATACAGAAGTTGTGCTACTTTGAAAGAGGCGGCATGATGGCAAGTCCGCTTAAATAACACTTAACACTATGTATGGAAATCAAGCCTGGTTGTGGTTTTTAAGGTACACTCACACCACTGAAGCTCATGTGCTTCAATACAAGTAGCATATCTAGATGACTGATGCCTGTTTGCCCCTGTAAAACCAAAATGTGCCTTTTTTGCAGCCCTTGCTAAATGTGTTCCTTAAACATGACTCATGGAATGTGTAGAATCATCATGAGTTTCTTTCCAGTTTTTTATATAAATTGTCATGTCAGGCAGCATTATTAGTGGTACTCGAAGCAGCTTCAGTGATTTACGGGACTATTAAAGGTTCATGGTCCAGCATAGCATTTCTCTTAGGTTTTCTTTCACCACTTTGCCCTGCAGCACAGACCTCAGGAAGGGTTTCTTGACCTGAATGGCCATGTTCACCCTTTGGTTGCACTATTTCCAGATCAGATAATGGCACTTTATTATTTTTATGATAACAGCCCTGATTTACTTTGGTATTGAAATATTTAATATACACTTTGGCACTTGAAATGCTGAGTGCCGACATGCTGAAAAAGAAAAGACTGAAAACAGAGGAGCTTCTCCTTAAAACATGTTTTGCAAGGTATGATGCTGCCCCTGCACTACCTATTTGGGGTAAGCCACCCTACAACCCCCAAACTTACACATACCAACTCCAAGATTACCATACCTTGGAGAAAAGGAAATATTCTGAGAAATGGCATCTCAGACTTAGTATATGCAAGTCCGATCTTTCAGCCATTCACTTTACGTATTTTGGAGACTTGCTGTAGTGGGTCCCAACATTTCAAATGGCTACCAACACACCTCTTGGTTTAGGTTTGGAGATTTACTGAAGGGGCTATATTTCAAAGTTTTATGCTGTGAAGGGGACCTATGGATGAGGTTTAGAGAAACTGGCTTTGCCTAGTTTGTTTCTGTACTATTTGCTACTTTCTGTAGTTTTCTTTTACTCTGCAGCGGCTTTTAATTGTTTTTCTCCAATTGTGATATGAGCATTAGTAAGTGAAAAGTGATTTACTGAAGGAGGGTCAATGGTGTTGGTATCATTTTATCACTATGTATGACAGACAGGGAAGTGTTGCAGTAGTAGTGATTACAATGTGTGCCCATCTAATGACTTTAGTGGTTAGACAATTGGTTAGTTACTGTTATGAAGTTTTTGGTATGTACTCTGCCTGTGCATATGTAGGAACATAAATTGTAGGCACACAATCATAGGACGTGCCGAGCTATATACTCCTTTAAGTAGACTAAATTAAAACCTCTTGCCTCCCACGTCAGGAAATTAGTACTTGTTACCTATGTCTAGTCATGGCATGTGATAGCCCGTATAATGAGGGAAAGGAGATGTCTACCCCACACACACAGGCATACACTTTGGACAAATAAGATTGTTCAATGAGGCTTGATTGCTGTAGAGTAAAATGTATATTTTCTTTGTAATGTGGTTTCTGTAAAATGTTTGGGTTACTTCAGAAAATAAATTGTCTTGACTTTTTTTTTTTTTATACCTTTTTCTTAACAGCTAAACCTCTCCTGTATTGGTGCTCTCGGAACATGTCTTTCTGGAGTAGCATCTCCTTCAACCTTGCCGTTCTCATAAACCTGCTTGTTGGATTCTTCTATCCCTTTGAGGGAATCAAAGCAGGTAAATACATGTTTGATTTTGTTCATTTCTAAGTAACTGAATCTTAAGAAGGGAGAAGGTATATTAAGTGAAAGCGATAATGCTGTATTTTTCTTTAGAAAAGCTACAGTCACTAATTTGTGTAGCACACTGGACAGACAGACATGATGAGAAATGTCTCATGATATCCTTGCTACAAACAGTTGTCTAATGGGGTATAACTGCAGTGATCATAAAAGCAAATTTTCATCCCATGGATTGCTGCTGGGCATTAATCAGATAAATGAACTGATACAAAATGCTACAAGAGCTCTCTGTTAATGAAGCCTTTATCATTTGGTGAGCCTTGCCTTTTCAAAAGACGAGATTAGAATGCGTGAGAATAGTGCAGTTGCGTGGGTGTACAAACTGTAACAGTAGATATTCAAATATTTCCATTGAAATGATTTACATGTACATAATGTTCACTTGTATTCTAGAGTGAGTTGTTCATTGTGAGAACCATTAGAAAACTCCTTGTCATTGCCATGAACCATTTCCAAATTAAATAATTTCAGGACAACATTAACCATTCTGAAATTTTTTTCATGTGGAAATGGTGTTGAAAAAACTTTCGTAATGAGGTGATGGAAGAGGTAACTATAGCTGAAAAGAAAAACAGAATTGTGCCTGGGAGTGAAGGGTGTCACAATTCAATTCAGTAACCTGGTAAGAGAGTCTGTGGGCATGGCTAATCGTAGGATTTTACAAAACTTTTCTCATCAGTTAGGTGGTGATAATGATGAGTTTTCTAATAGTTTGGAAAACAACTCATTAAAAAAAGGGGATCTTGGTAGATTTAAATTGTTATAATGGTACAACTAATATTTTAAACAATGTCTGTGTTCACAAGTGATTTCTAAAGACTTGGTCATCAACATATCTCCTGTTTGTTAGGATAGCAACAGTATTTCAGTAAACAATGGAACCAAGTTACTGAATGTGCCAGTAACGATGTGATGAGACTTTGTTAAACATAATATTGAACTAGACAGTTATATGCCAGTTATTGACACCACAGGATCTGTGTGGCAGAGATGTTTCAGTCAGTAGGCTTGAAACAGTGTTTGAGCTAGCAACTAATAAAGAAAAGCAATTTAAAGAAAAAAAAAATTGAAATTTTAATACTAAAGACTCATAACAGATCAACATATGCACAAATTGTTGCTTCCAATAATGCAGTTCAAAGGCAATTCTTTGAGTATTGCAGCTCCACGAGTGATTTCTATTCAGACGCACGTCACCTAATCCGAGATGAATGGATCAGTAAGCTCATTATGCTAGACACAAAACCAGTCAGGAGTATTGTTTGGAAGAGGGTTACCAGAGGAGACCCTGCCCACCTCACAGTTCCATCACGATGGTTCCAGCAACATTTGTGGAACCATTTCCAACTATTATGAATGCAGAAGACTAATAAAAATCACTGGCATGGCTCAAGCAGCAGCTTTCAGCAGAGAGGGAATTTGTATCGGAAGCAGCATGACAAGAAGTGGTAACAGGAATTTTTAAAAGGGACTTGTCAGTTCTCCTTGTCTTTGTCCTTCAGCTTAAGGTTTTATTTCCTTACTCACACTTTGTTCACCCTCCCCACCCCACTCTTCTATGATTTCCAGTTTGGTGCTGCTTTTCCTCACCATTCTGTCCTTAGAACAGATCAGAAAAAATGTATACTTGTGCTTGTTTGCTTCCCATTTCTTTCCTTTTATTTCATTGATTAATTTAATTCTTCCTTTCTTCTACTATGTATATAGAAAATTATTTTTTAGGCTGATGATTACATCTTTTTGTGCCTTGGCTTCACTTTGCCTTGCTGAGTTTTGTCTAGCTTCTTTCTGCACCTGTGCAGTTTTTGACCCACTCTGCCTCAGTCTGTTTGTCCACCCCTTTTTCATCTTGCTAACTCCTTGAATCTTTTGCTTCAGCATTCTGTCCACTGAGCAATAGCCTAGCCAGCCACTACATTGACCTGCTTGTTCAAACTGACCTCTGGATGAGAACCTTGAAGGCTGTTTATTTCCTGGAAGTGAAGGCTGAGTATGGCAGGTACAGTACTGTCATTCACAAGGAAGATTAGCATTTTAACTTTAAAGCCTCTCTCTCTGTGCAATGTTAGTATGCACAGAAGTAAGTATGCCATGTGTCTTTGTGATGCAAACCACACCTCTGCCTGATGGTGGTCAATAGGCTGTCCCCAACCCCCTTATAAGGAACCACCTTCATATCTGCATTCAGCCATGGAGAGACTGCCTATGAAGACATGCCTCACCCTTCTCCTGGTAGGGAGAGACCTAAATGCTTAAGCCTCATTTCTTCTGCATTAGTAGTAGGCACGTAAACTTTGGATGTCCTTCAAGGATGCATCTGCAGTCCTAACAAATGGGGTTGTCCTGGCCTCAGGCAGCCCTTCGGTCGGCCAGATTCCAAAGTCTGGGTCTGGCCTCGGCTGATGTCGCACTTCACCCGACGTCATAGCTGCAGTCCAGCGGGTATAAAGGCATCAGCCGACGCCATTTTCCTCTGTCTTTCTTGCCGCGTGGCACCCGAAGCAGAAGCTGTTCGCAAGTGCCGGTCGGTCAGAACCAGAGATTGCTACTACCGAAGACTTCTAAAAGCTAAGTACCCCGTTGGGGACTCTTTCTTGCCTCAGCCGATGTCAGAAAAAGTGAATAACTGTTTAACTTGTGGGAAACAAATACCTCATAAAGATTTCCACTCTTACTGCCTACCTTGTTTAGGCCCAGACCACAACGTAGCAGCTTGTCTAGCCTGTGCTTCCTTCAACCGACGGACACTTAGACGTCGGTCGGAGTTTGCAGAGGAGTTTTTCGGCTCCGCTTTTGCTTATATCATGCCGTCGGAGACTCCGACTTCACAAATAACTAAAAAGCGTAAGGAAAAGGACCGACAATCGCGGTCCGTGGTTTCGGCCGAAACCGCGGTTAAGCCAACCGCGAGTGTCTCTGTTTCGGCTGAAACCGAGTCCGCGGTTCTTCCTTCGGCTGAAAGCATGCCTCCTTCTACCGAGGCATCTTCCAGCATGGCTGAATCTGCTATGGAAAATCCAACTGCTCTTACAGTTTCTCAGGATTTATCAGATACTATCCCCTTAGATGTATCTACTCCTGCACGTGGAGCTGCTAGGCCCCCTGCATCCATGTCAATTAAGGCTTTTGCCAGGGCCAAAGCAGCTAAATCTTCAAAGGCCGTGCCTGCTAAAACCCCCTCTCACAGGCCTAGCTCTAGTACCCAAATGCTTAGTCTAGCAGAGGATCTCATTTCTTTGATCAGGGGAACCCAGTCTCACCCTGACAGAGCCTCTCACCAACCTCCAGAGAAGAGGCCTAGAGCAGAGCCCCCTGAGCCAGTTTCTTCAGATTACTCCTCTGATGATTCAGAAAATACAAATCCTCCAGAATGCCCTTATTCTCCATATGAGGACTCTGATGCAGAGGATTCCATACCTTCTGCCTCTCCTCCTGAGGAATTTTCTTTGGGGAAACCTTGCATGCTATGAGGGAACAATTTCAATGGCAGGGCCAGGATTTTTCAGACTCTAGGAAGAGGCTTAGGACCTTTTTGCATTTACCACAGCATAGGCCTTTAGCTATTCCTCCAGTACTTACAGTTGTGGATGATGCATTTAATGATGCTTGTACTGCCCCTGACTCACTACCTCCGGCCCCTGCTAAGCCCGACAGATACTACAGGGTTCCGGACACTCATTATCATTTGTTTAAGGCTCCTATTGCAGATCCTGAAACTATTTCACAGGGCCCCAAAGCTGTAGCAGCTGCCTCTGCCAAAAACCCCCTCCCCTCTGAAAGAGAATCTAGGGCATTGGAGAGATGGGGTAAAAAAGTTTATACTTCTGCTACTCTTTCAGCTAGGGCCTTAAACTGTCAATTCCACATGATTCAGTATCAGGAATTTCTGTTAGATCAGCTCACTAAAAAACTGTCCTCGCCTGAGCCTTTAGACCGCAAGTCCCTTCAGGATTTGATGCATAACACTCAGCAGGTCAGTAATCATTCCTTAAAATGTGGCTATGATGCACTGGAGGCTTCCTTTAGATCAGCTATGACTGGTACAGTGATCAGAAGGCATGCATGGTTAAAAGAGCAATCCTTATCAGACCATGTGAAGGCAAAGCTTCTAGATGCTCCCATAGAAAAGCACAGTTTGTTTGTTTCCCCTGCACAGCAAGTGTTGAAGAAGGTGGAAGAAAAAGCTAAATCTGTCCAGACAGTCAAGGATTTCTTACAGGTCCAGCCTCCGAGGTTTAGTAGGAACTGGCCTTCCAAGAATTGGTCCTTTCCAGACACCACCAGAGCACAGAGAAGCAGAAATAGACGCCCTAGAGGCAGAGGCCAATCCAGAGGTGCCTACAGGGGATGTCAGTGGCAGCCTAACAGCCAGAGAAGTACTGCCACAGATCCAGCCACTACCACTTCCACAGGACAATCACAGTGACTTGGCTCTGAAACCGCCTACCAGGGAACAACTGGGAGCACCCTTAGGCGGAAAGTTAGCCTTATTTTCAGCAAATTGGCATTACATTACAGGAGACAAATGGATTTTACAGACAATAGACAAAGGCTACAGGTTTCACTTCCATACTCTTCCAAGGAAGAGAGGAATGCCAAACCTACCTCCAAACCAAAGGACAAACGCTCTACAGCAAATAGACCACTTACTAAGGATGAGAGCTATAGAAAAGGTACCGGCTATGGAACAAGGACAAGGATTTTATTCAAGGCTTTTCCTGGTACCAAGAAAGGAAAACCAATGGAGACCTGTCCGCTCTAAACACATATCTCATTGTTCCAAAATTCAAAATGCTGACCCTACAGCAACTTCTTCCCATGCTGGGCAAGGAGTCTTGGCTGGTGACTCTGGATCTCAAGGAGGCATACCTGCACGTCCCCATACGACCAAATTGCAGAAGATACCTCAGATTTCTTGCAGGATCAGAGCATTATCAATTCTCAGCATTGCTTTTTGGCTTATTTACTGCGCCCAGAGTATTCACGAAATGCCTGGCATCAGTAATTGCTCATTGCAGGCTTCAGGGAATTCAAATTTATCCATACCTGGACGACTGCCTGTTACAAGCGGACAGCAAAGACAAAATAACAAAAGATTTGAAAAAGGTTATTCACCTACTGCAAGCCCTGGGATACACAGTCAACACAAAAAAGTCAAGGCTGATACCATCCCAAAGGATAACCTTCTTGGGTGCAGAACTGGACGCATCAAACCAGATGGCATTCCTCACAGCAGAAAAACAGAAGCAGCTACCACTTTATTTCATGGCATTAACAACGCAGAACCAGCTTACAGCAAGGAAAATCCTGCAAGCCCCGGGTTACATGGCATCCTGCATAATATTAATTCCGCATGCCAGACTACATATGAGGAAGTTACAATGGTACCTGAGGAATTTATGGTCTCGGCACAAACACAGCCTAGAAACCCAAATTCCAATAATTCCATGCCTGAAGCAAGAATTCCAGTGGTGGGCCCAGGCCTGTCAATTGACCAAAGGACTGCAGTTCCACAGGCCTCACCCAAGCTAGACTATCACCACGGACGCCTCAGACCTAGGTTGGGGGGCACACATGGTGGACAAGTGCATACAAGGCTTATGGACTCAAGACCAGATGAACCTACACATAAATCAAAAAGAGATGCTGGCAGTAAAACAGGCAATTCAGACATTCAGACCATTTCTTCAACAGGGTCAATTGCTGATAAGGACGGACAACACCACAGTTATGTGGTATATCAACAAACAAGGAGGCACACATTCATATCCTCTATGCCGGATGGCAATGGACCTCTGGAATGTGGCCCTGAGCCTCAACATTCAGCTCCAGGCCATATTTGTGCCAGGAAAAGAAAATATACTAGCAGACATCTTAAGCAGAACCACCACGGATGCCCACGAATGGATGCTGCATCCAGACATCTTCAAAACCATCATGAGGAAATGGGGACTGCCAGAAATAGACCTGTTCGCATCCCCACACAACCACCAATTGAAAAAATTCTGCACAAGGACATACCACCCACTTGCTTGGAAGGTGGACTCCCTATCCTTCAGTTGGGAAAACCTGACAGCATATGCATTCCCACCTCTTCCTTTGATGCACAAAGTGCTACTGAAGATCAAAGATCATCACCCGAGGATCATCTTGATAGCTCCAGACTGGCCGAGGCAACATTGGTACCCGCTACTGAGGAGTATGTCCCGGGAACATGCATGGCCTCTACCCCTACTACCTCTTCTGCTAACACAGAACAACTTCAAAATCCTGCATCCAAACTTGAAAACACTGCAGCTAGCTGCTTGGAACATTACATAAGGCAAAATAACCCAGATTTATCTCAAAGGGTTAAAGACATTATCCTGGAGGCTCGCAGACCCTCAACAAGGAAAACTTATTCAGCAAAATGGAAAAGATATCTCATTTGGAGTGCAACAAAAGGAGTAGATGCATCATTGGCAAACATAGCTAACATCCTGGAAAACTTAGCAGAGCTTTTCCACAATGGTCTGTCTTATTCCTCCATTAAGATTCATGCATCAGCAATTTCAGCAGAATACAACATGGATCCTCCAGTCTTTTCTCAACCTCTACTCAGGCAGTTTCTCAGGGAATTAAAAATGTAAAGCCACCAAGGAAACCACCATTGCCTACATGGGACTTGAACTTTGTGTTAGAAAAGTTGACACATCCCCCTTTTGAACCAGCAGCAACAGCAGAATTACAGTACTTATCTTGGAAGACTGCATTCCTGCTTGCAATCACTTCAACTAGAAGGGTTTCTGAATTACAGGCTTTAATGGCAGTACAGCCCTCCTTATCTTCCATCAGGATAGAGTGTCCATGAGAACTAATCCTACCTTTATGCCAAAGGTGGTCTCCAGGGTATCATTAAACCAAGCAATACACCTACCAACATTCTTCCCCAACCCGCAGAACAGGGGGGAAAGATTGCTGCATACCTTGGATGTACACAGACAATTGCACTACTACCTGGACAGAACCAAGAACAATAGAAAAACTGACCAGCTTCTGGTAGCATATGCAACAGGAATGGAAGGAAAAGCAATTTCAAAACAAACAATCTCAAAATGGATAGGAAATTGCATTAGATTTTGTTACTCTTTTCATGGAAAGGCAACTCCAGAAAACATCAGACCTCACTCCACAAGGGATACAGCCACTACTACAGCTTTCTTACGAGGAGTGGCTACCAAAGACATTTTAGAGGCTGCTACTTGGAGCTCCGTGCATACATTTGCCAAGCATTATAATCTACCTTTATACTCCAGATCCTGAGCAGGTTTTGCCACTGCTGTTTTGCAAGGGATCTTAACTACACCATAAATCCTTAGTGCCTCCTCCCCCAGTTTGGCTATGGTATTCTACCCATTTGTTAGGACTGCAGATGCATCCTTGAAGGACATAGTACAGTTTTGTACCTACCATAAATGTAGATGCCCGAGAGGTATGCATCTGCAGTCAGGATTACCCACCCTCCTTTCCCTCTGTGGTACTCCTAGGGTATTTGCCCATCTTGTAGCTAGCTGGGGGAATCTATTATGGTGTATTTGTTTGTATATATGTATATCCATGTTTATTTCTATTTGCTCTCTATTGTTTGGAAACATTTGCATTTATCCAAATTTAGCCTTCCTAGAGGGCACCTGGCATCTGGGGCAAGAAACACTGAGGAAAATGGCGTCGGCTGATGCCTTTATACCCGCTGGACTGCAGCTATGACGTCGGGTGAAGTGCGACATCAGCCGAGGCCAGACCCAGACTTTGGAATCCGGCCGACCGAAGGGCTGCCTGAGGCCAGGACAACCCCATTTGTTAGGACTGCAGATGCATACCTCTCAGACATCTACATTTATGGTAGGTACAAAACTGTACTTTGTCTAGTCTGTGGTCAGAACTTTATTACTCTATGCTAATACCTCCCCGACTTCCTCCTTTAATCACTTGGATGTGCTGCTTTGCTTTTCCTCACCCCCCCCCCCCATACGCACAATTTCCACTGTCTGTCACACTGACTAAAATCTGTTTCCACATTTTTTAACAGTTATTTATAGTCCACCATCCTGTAATCTCCACACTTGGATCTTGGTACATTTTAATACCCTTGTCGCTCCTAGAGTAAGCCATATATTTGCATAGACATATTTAGCTACTTGGCAAACTTAGACTTGTGCCCTCATGTCCCCAACATTTTTCAGTACCCCATGTAGCAAAAATTAATTATGGGTTACAGGTTGCCTTGTTACCATGGGAAAAGGCCCAGACTAAGGGCTCTAAAATCAGTAGCAATACATTTAAAAAATAATCCTCAGGACACTCTAGTGTAATAATTTCCCTGGTGAATTTAATTGTACTAGTGAAATAACTACCCTTCAGCTTATATTTAAAATGAATGGGAGTTTGAACCCAGAAGTGAGACCTAATGCTGTTTGTTAAAAAAAAAAAAAAATGTCACTCCCTTTCCTTTAAATAGTAAAAGGGCACTGCTATTCCTCCCACATCCCGTTACTCTGTCGACTGATTGCTCTGAACAACTTTTCTCAGTGTTTACCTAATTATCTGTAGTTGTTTGGGTGGAGATACCAAGAGGAGAAAAATGTTGTGACATC
The DNA here is from genome assembly GCF_019279795.1 of Protopterus annectens. NCBI lineage: Eukaryota > Metazoa > Chordata > Ceratodontiformes > Protopteridae > Protopterus > Protopterus annectens. Next base: position 1,465,775,861 of record NC_056739.1, read on the forward strand.
AGGGCCCTTTAAATGCTTTGACATCAGGGACATTTATGTGCTTGAAAGTATGTTTGTGTTTGTAAATACAGGCAGGACACCAGATATATCTGTGTGTGTGTGTGTGTGTGTGTGTGTGTGTGTGTGTGTGGTATTAACAGTACACATTGCCCACAGCAATGATCTGTTTATTTTTTGTGATACTGGTGACTGAAGAAGGGTTTCTATGAAGGACAGCAGCAAGTTTTGAAAGCAAGCATTACTGTGGACATTATTTCTTTCATGTTCTTAAAGGTTGCATATCAGAGGTGATTAACAAAAGTGGACCTCTTTTGCTGGGGCACTGCTTGATAGCAAGGGCAGTTTTGTTTACACTGAAATGGTCATTGGTAAGCCTTATTGCTTGTATGTACGTAATGCCAGAGTCTAATCTGCCAAAAGATTACCATGGCCATTCTTCAACTGTCTTTGCAGTGTATCATCATTGAGGTACACAGAAGAGGCAGGGCAGATAAATGACCACAAATAATTGATTATCTTTCATGTGGTTTTGACTGGGCAATGTATGTTTTGGACAGCAGAAAGCTGACATCTGTTACTGTCGCCATTCTTTAATTTTATTCATAATAAGAAATCAGAAGTATATGCAGAAAGACTACCTTTTTTCTACAGTAGGCTATACTTGAAAGCAAATATTTAATCATCCCTGTTTTAAATTATCATTGCTCTATTTCAAGGGGTTGTGTGTCTAAGAGAAGCAAACTGAAATAGATTACTGTGGCCATTACAATTGTGAAATAGATTACTGTGGCCATTACATTTGTGACTTTTTCAGTCAGAAGTATTGAACCATCTCAGAAAGGGCACATTCTAAGGGGAGTATATACAAAGGAGGAGCTGAAGCTTGTTCTATGAAATAAGGGGAAGACGCAATTCATATTCTGTTTGTTACTTCACTGTTATTTCACTGCCTCCCTAAGGATAAAGGGTCTCAAAAATATGTCTTATGCTGCCCGACTGAAAGAACTCCAGCTTTATTCAGTCTCATACCGCTTGCTCAGAGGTGACCTGTGCCTGACATATAAGGCCATGTCAAACCCAGATTTGATGAATATGCTTCACCTCAAAAAATCTAGATCCCTCAGAACCACAAGGGCGGGAGACTTAAACCTTGACACGGTTATAAATAGAACGTGCTGGAGGGACAGATTCATCACCCAGAGACTCCCTATGCTGTGGAACAAAATCCCGGTACATGTGAGGCAGAGCACCTCGCTGGCCTTGTTCAAGAGGAATCTTGACCAATGGATGGGAGATCACAGATATACCCCAGGGATTACTTCAGTGTCACTGCTTGACAGAGGCACAGAAAAATGATAGGCATAGTTTTTATTCAAACTAAAGGGGTGGCGAAAGCCACATAACTATGGGCTAGGCTTATAAATGCCCTTGGGCAGATAGCCTAGTATGAACCTATGAAACCTATATGTTAGGTTTATTTCACAAGTTTATGCATTTTTACTTTTTCCAGTGGAATGAATTCACAAAATTGTATATGTATTTTCCTTTTATATATGTACTTAAACCGCTGTACATCTCAGTGTGATTTTCCAGCATTTAAAATGTTAATACAATTCCTAGTAATGCTTTTCTTTGTAACTTGGCATGTAGAAAATCTGCATGCAAATATTTTCGTTGTACACTTAAAGCGCAGCCTATCAACAGTTTAAGAATATCCATATTTGCTGCCAAGACAGTTACTAGAAAACATCAAAGTCTTGAGGGATAACTTATTAATAATGGCATCGGCTAACCGATCTGAATAACTGTTAGAACTTGCAAGTCTCACAATCTGTAGTATGTTTCCCAGTAAATGTGTATGCACAATTTCACCTCAAGCTGGCAGAAAATGTAGGCCATATCCAGAATTTCCTTACATTGTGCTGTCTGTACATCACAAATCAAATATTCTGTATATTTCTCCAGAACATTTTTTCAGTTTTAACATACTACTGAGCATATTTTATGGTCTATAGTAGCCGGAGTGGTGAGGTCAAACTGTGTGTTGCTGCATTTAAATCCTTCACAAATCCATTTTTTTGAGTATTTTGTACCCAGATTTTATTTTATATTTGCCTGATAATTGTATTATGAATTGTCAATGAAGCAATGACAAATTAACTTTTTATATCTGGGTATGAAATACAGGGGTTTACAGCCTTTCATTTATTGGTCTGATATTTGACTTTAAACTGAGTTTTCTTTAGGTGTTCAATGACCTTTGAACATGATGAGTGTGTATGTGTGTGAGTGAAATTAATGTCCAGAATATAATAAATATATAAATATATATATATATATATATATATATATATATATATATATATATATATATATATATATATAAATAAAATGTTTATGGGAACCCCTTCATTTCGAACTTTCAAATGTTCGAAACTCATATGGCCGACACCATATGAGTGAATGTTTGAAAGGCCGACAAATGATAGCGGAGATCCAGCTACAGTGCGGGACTGGGAGATTCCCCTTTCCTGCACTGTAGTGCAATCTCAGAGTGAGAATATTTAAGTAGCAGGGGGTCTGGGAGGTGCAGGGGAGCAAACTGCATAACAGTTTTACTGTGTTTACAAGTAGGTAAATGGTGCAATTTCAGGATGTCAGTCTTTCGGAATGTCGATCATAAGGTGTCGGCTATATGAAAGTTGGCATTCTGAACGGTTGATATTCTAAAGTAGACCCATATATATATATATATATATATATATATATATATATATATATATATATATATATATATATATATATATATATATAAAAACACACGCACACACAGTTAGGACCAAGATGTCTGTGTAGAGATTCAATGAAACCTGTAATATCTGAATAGCACTATTGATTTATTTTGTACCTGCACATCCTATTATGTTTTCACAAAACTTTCATTACAGACTCATAATGGAACTTGTATATAGCATTATAAATAGATAGTACATATAATTGTACCAACTGTAGTGCTGCATAAAACTTTCCGTCAGCATTATCCTCATTTTTCAAATGTAACATCTAATTAGGAGGAAGACTGAAACTAATAACTAGGATATGTGTGTACATTAGACTCTCTAACATTACAACTTAAAAAAAATATATATATATATATATATATATATATATATATATACACGCATATACATATACCCCCACAAACATGCATGCATGCATACATTTCTCCAGTAAACCTTTCCCTCATTTTATAATATGTTTCTGCTCAACTCCATAATTAGAAGCAGCTTAAGTATTGTGGTTAACGTCAACATTGAGCTGCACTGAAATGCCTATGGACAGAGTAGTCGTCTGTTAACGCCTTTTATTAATTTCATATGTTGTAGACAGTGGCATGGATACACATACAGTAACAGAAAAACAATGGCAAACATTTTTTATTTCCCTGCATTATACATATGTTTTCTTTTTAACAATGGTAATTTATTCCATTGTTATATAAATTGCTCCATTCCTGCTTTCACTTAAGTCTCACTGCTGCTAAGCAATATTCTGCATGTATTGTTTTCACAAATTCCACTTATTTCCATGTAGTTCCTTTCCTTTTCTAAAGATCCCATCTCAGTTTATTGTGTTTCCTTTTCAATAGTCAGTGCTTCAATTACAATTGCTTTTTTGTCGGCCAGTAGCATTAAGCTTGGTAAAGCCTTACCACATCTGGGCAATTCAGGTCTTATATCTCAGCTCAAAAGAATTTCGTTGGTTACAACTATTTGCTCCTCCAACATTTCTGACAAAGTACACTCTAGACAATTTTTAAAGTTTACCATCTCATTACATTCTCAAAAATGGGGTGGCCATGGTGGTGCAGCGGTTAGCGTTGTCGCCTCACAGCAAGAGGTTCCCTGGTTCGATCTTCGGCTGGGGTGCCTTCTGTTCGGAGTCTGCATGTCCTCCCTGTGGTTGTATGGGTTTCCTCCGGTTTCCTCCCACATCCCAAAGACATGCTGTAGGTGGATTGGGCACTTTAAATTGGCCCTAGGTGTGAGTGCGTGTGTGTGCCTTCTGTGGAAGGTTGGGCGCCGGGCTGGCAACTTGACACCGTAAAACTCCACTGCCAATCATGAGCAGACATGTGATCCGCTGTGGCGACCCCTTACCTGGAAAAGCTGAAAGATGATGATTACATTCTCAAAAACATTCTTAATCACCATCCTGTCCCACCATGCCGCCAGCATTTGCTATCATCCTGAAGAAAATTCTTTTTTGGGGGTATACAAATATTTAAGCGCACACTACCAAGCAAAAATCCTACATTATCTTAACTTGCAAGCCATGCAGATGTTCTATTGTTTTATATATATATTGCTTTCCCATCATCTTCCCTTTCTTTTCTAGCCTTCTCTGAGTACCATAGCTTCACAGTATTTTGTGCGCCCTACTAATTATCTCTTTAACAGTAACCTTTGTTCTCAACTCATCTAAATCTAGTCTTTCAGCTGAGAGTAGCAGTCTTAAGTGCATTTTGTAATTGAATATACTTTTGTTACTGCCTGAGGATGTCACTGTGAAATTTTGTTGCAAGACTGACATATCACTTTTTTTTTACACTTGCATGACATTTTGCTGTGAACTCATCTTCATTGGGATGCTGTATATAACATATATGCAGAGTATTGAAAACAGACTCAGAAGTAAAAAATCCTGCAAAATTTGCCAGAAATATATTTTTCTTCCATTATTACATGTCCTGTCTCAAAGGCATGTTTTGAATCAATAAAGTGGGATTAAATTCAGCAGTGAGCTGCACTGAAATTCCCCAAGGATGCAGTAGCACGTTTTGGTGCATTTAATATCCGAGACACCCTACTGTGTCTGACTAAAAGCCTTTTTAATGAAATTGCTAAGTGGGATTTAACATATCGCCTTTTGTACACAAGCACTAAATGCAGGTGTTCAGTCAACTTTACTGTCAGTGTGACATTTTGCTTTGCACTTTTTCATTGAGGAGGATGTGTATGCCTTCTGTATAGGATACAGAATAAAATACTGGTCTTGAATGTTTTTACTGTTTTACTTTACATTAGAATGAAAATATATTTTCATCTGAAAAAATAAATTTTATTAGTTGTGAAGTGTTAACTCAGATACCATGGCTTGAAGCATCTAAAGTGGATTTGGTCGTATTTATCACAAATCTGTTCTAAAATTTCTGTGCAATAACACTTACATTTATTTTGTAGCTGAATACCATGATCCTTCCTGAAGGTTTTGTAATGAGGTGTCAAGGAGAGAGATGACATGACATTTAATCCTTGGGTATCACATGCAGAGGTTCATAGAACTTCTGTCACCTTCTGATGTGTTACATTGCAGTCTGCTTCCATTGGTGTGTCGTATAGGTTCATAGGAGGTTACTAGGCTAATGGCCGTGGGGCCTTTACAAGTCTAGCTGAGAGTTTATCCCAAAAAAGAAACCTCATTCAGCACCTGTCGTCCCTGTCAATGAGGGACACAGGTGGAACCTCTGGGACAAATTTGTGTTTTCCATCCACTCATTAAAGTTGGGTGTAGAGGGTCAGTGGGGTGTTCTGTTTGAGATGTATGGGAAGTCTATTCCATAGACTGGGCAGCTCCTGAGACACAAATCTGTCTCTCCAGCAGGTTTTGTTGATGTATATTAGATTCAGGCCTTTCGAGCAGGTAATACATGAGGAATTAGACTTATGGATATAGAGCACATCTAGTAGGCCAGGGTGTGAGATTGCCTTGTAGGTAAGACACAGATCACCCTGAGCAATCTGTGTGATACTGTATAGAGTTATAGTGATTTGAGCCTGTCCAGATAGGACAGGTGTTGGAGGCCATGGATTTTTTTTGTGAGGTATTTTAGTGGCCTTTCCAGTTGGTGCAGAAATTTGGAGAGGTAGATGGGATGTTCTTCTCCATTTTTGGTATAATGAGGGAGGAGTATAGAGAGGTAATAACATCCTCTTTTCTGGATGGAATCCCTTTACTTATGAGATGAAGCAAGTAAAAGGCTTTTCTGACCACTGCTGCTTACATGATGGTCGAATGTAAGGTTATCAACCTAAGTGCCCGGGTCTCTCACCACAGGTTGTGTGCTTAGGGGGTTGCCATTGATGTGGTAATTAGTAGGGCCATGTTTTTGCTGAATGGTATGATGATGCATCTTTTTGCTTTTAACTTGAGGCCATGACTTTGGCACCAGTCAGTTGCTGTGAGGCACTCTTGCAGTATGTTAACATCATTTGGGGAGTCAGTGACAGCATCCAACTTAGTCGTCTGCAAACTTCATCAGTAGTGGCACCACCTTTGTGCAATGGGATGACAATGGCACTTCTCCACTCTGCTGGAATGAAGCCTGTATTTAGACTGTGGTTAAATAGGGTGGACAATGGCGAAGCCAGTTTTTGCTGGAGATGGTGCAGAATGCATCCTAGGATACTATCAGGTCCCGTGGAAGCTGTGTTATTTGCCTTGGATACAGCCTTAAGCACTTGATCTAAGGAGATCTGAGGTGCGGGACAATTATCGGGGATGCTGATAGTGCCATTGGGGGGGATGGGCAGTGAAGTTTGCACTGAACCTATCTGCTAGCAGGTTAGCTAAGTCAACAGGATCAGTCTATGTGATACTGTTAAGTACTAATTCGTTAGAAACCTGAGCTTTGCTGTGGAGTTTCCTGATGTAACTAAAGAAGGCTGTATGGTTTCCCTTTGTTTCAGAGGCTAGTTTCAATTCATAATTGGCTTTGGAGGCTTTCACTAGTGATCCAGTTTGCTTGTTGTATGTGACTTATTCTTATGTTGAATAGTGTTTGGTGTATACTACACCCTTAATATGTTGTTACATAATCAAAAATTCTGTTTTTCTTGAATACTGCACTTTTTGACTGGAATTGAAACTCCCCTCCAATTTAGTGTCATGTGCATAAGAGTTCATTACTTTAAGATAAGTAAATGCTAAGTGTCTTCACATCTGGAATTCATAAATTGCATTTTGTTGCTGAGGGTTATGACATATCAGTAATAGGCATACACATTTCACATTTATTATGGCTGTCAGTCTCATAAATCAGACCCTGAATAACCCTTAGAAAAGTAATATTTTTTGTCTATTTAAATGTTACATAAAATGCATATATTTCATTTATTCTTAGATGTTTGTACATATTTGAAATTCTAATATCCACTTTCCCTAATTACGTCTTGTATTAGTGTGTGTAAGGCAGACTATCCAAATGTCTTGTCCAGAAAATGTTCTAAGAGTAACTTGAAGCAGTAGTGTGTGCCATTTGAAGTTAGGGTAACATTCAGTCCAGAATGATCTTTCGGCTTTTCCCGGTTAGGGGTTGCCACAGTGGAACTCCGGTCTGCTAATGATTGGCAGATTTTTATGGTGCCAGCCCGATGCCCAACCTTCAGTGAAGGTACGCCCATTCACACATGTCTTTCGAATGCCACTCGGCCGTGGGGAGGACATGCAAGACTCCACACAAAAGGCACTCCAGCCGAGAATCGAACGGGAGAACCTGTTGCAGTTAGGCGACAATGTTACTGCTGCACCGACATTGTCTTTTGAAATTGATACACTGACCGCTACAACTGCAAAATAGTTTAACAGTCTTGATGGTGGAGAGGGCTAAAGCCTGACTTTATCCCAGCGGACCTCACATTGAATTAACTGTTTTCATACATGGCAATACTGACATTGAAGATGGGCCTGCCCATCCTGGGACGGGAACATTCAACAAGGGGAAGATTTCTTGTTGAGTCCTGGTAGAGCTTGGAATCTGTGAGATTACCAGGCTGAGCATGATAGTTGGTTGAGAAGACTTTGGCTACCTTATTTCGCAGGGAGGTCATATCCACAAAGACCACACCTAATAGTCCATCCAGCCCACCAAGTAGAACATCAGCATGCTGCTTGGGGGGATAGTGGTTTGAAAATCCCAGTTATCAACGTATGTGATTCCAGTCACTAGCTCAGCTCAGTGTCCCTCTTCCTGACTGCTAATGGCCCTCTTAAGTGGAGAGGTAATACCAGTCAAACATCACTATCCCCCAGTCTCTATCCCTCCATTCAGGTAGTATCAGGAAGACATGATACATGGGAGAGCAGCTAATGGTGAGCTGAGACAGGAAATGAAAACAAAATTCATAAGTCATTTAAGGTACAGCTGTCCGATCTGGTCAGATTAAAAATCTATTTAAACACTAAAATAATTTGAGATGCAGATATTTGTATACAGTGAGAAAAGGTAGCCAAAACATTAGCCTGGGGCAGTCCTCTGTTAAAAAAAAAAAAAAAAAAAAAAAAAAAATGTTTGCTTGTAATGGGAGCAAGTTTGCCATAGATATATATATATATATATATATATATATATATATATATATAGAGAGAGAGAGAGAGATAAATATATGTATATATATATATATATATATATATATATATATAGATTTGTGTGTGTGTGTATATATATATATATATATATATATATATATATATATATTTTTTTTTTTTTTCTTCCTTCATGACTATTTTCCTTCAGTGCCAGTGTTTAACCACTGAATGGTGGCTTGTCAAATTTTACAAGGAGGAAATAGCGAATCCTGTTTTTTGAGACTTTCTCTTTGCAGTCATGCCCTGTCTTTTCCCGATTGCTCAATAAACTGTCATTCTGAGCATTACATTCCTGTGGCCCATTCTTTACCATGGGACAAGAACTTCATTAGCCAGAAGTGGAAACTGTCATCTTTGTGCAAGAGATTGGAGTTCTCTATTTTAAGTCCTGCATATTCCTGAAGTGTTCAAAGGATTGGCATGCAGTGATCCTTGTATTGTATCTACACTGTACCCTCGCATATCTAATCTGATGGCCTGCCCACTTTGTATACAGTATGTGTGTGACCCTTGGACTTTTTTTGTTGTCATATTTGTTGTGAAAGGAAGAAATAATCAAACCTTTTAAAAAAAGTGTATTCTGAAATTCATTCAGAGGTATTTGGTACTTTGTCACAGTAACTAGCTTCCCCTTTCCAGAATCTGTCTGTAAAAGCTGCTGCCTTTTTGAAGTAGTTCTGTGATTGAGCCTCTTAACTTTGACACATCTTTGTATAATCTTCCACGTGACTACTGTTGAGTTAGTGCCAAAAGATTAAGGGAATAAAAACTGTCAGTGTCTTACATTAATGTAAAAGGAATGTTCATTAGAATGGTGCCTTTTTTCCTCATGTTTGGGCACTGCTATTGGTAACCTTTTGATTATTTTTTTGCTAATAATAATTCTGATTGTCTTTTATTAAAAAGTAAAAGGCTAATTCTAAAAAGCCTATGACTGCTTCCTGGTATTTGTTTTTCTAGAGTGTACAGGAATAGGATTTTTGGAATGTTTTAACAGCAAATATTTTTTTTACTGGTCTTGGAGGTAATTTGTTTGTAATGTGCTTTGAAGAGGTTTGTTTTATTGGGTAAACTGATTCTTTTTCATTTACAGAAAAAGGGTAAACAGCTTCTATAAAAACCCTGATGTCTGCACTGTTGGTTGTAAGGTACTGTTGTGGGTAGGTTGCCAACGTTTCACCCAAATGCGTAGACATTTCCTCATTTTCCTGATGGGTGGCATAGTAATATGGAAATATAAGATTATTTTCTAAAAGAAGAAAAAAAGGGCCTCAGGGGTGTCCAAATTTTACTTCATTCTCAGCAAACCCCTAAAGGTGTTGATTTTCAGAATGTTGACACTCCAGGTCTAGATTCCATTGCTAATTCTGGTGTTCTGAATGAGATGATTGATGCTTACTGCTGTGTTTTGCACATGTATTCTTCATCCAGTGGACCTACTTTAATTTTCCAAAGCTCTAGTTGCAAGCTGTGCAACTCTTAAGAAAGTCACTTAACCAAGCTATGCTCCAAGCTCACCCCTGAAGACATGGGTGAATTGTCACTGTTGCAATTTGTCGGCATTTTGGGCTATCTGCTGCTCTCATTGATTGATTCTTTTATCAGCTATCAGGTTTCTGGACTTTTGTATGTATCCTTATTTGCATGATTTCATTCCAGTTTAGTCAGTGGAATGTGACTAATGGAACATGTTTTGAAATATCTAGTGGTCATTTACTTTTGCTTTTACATTCAACAAGAAAAATAGTCTAATTTTCCTTTTCACCAGAAGCTTTTACCTGTGCTCTGCTTTCACTACAGTGTAAGGTTTTGCTGATTCAGGATTTGGTACAAGATAAACTTTGTCTGCAGCTTAGCTTGTTCCTTCAATGAAGGTTTTTCTCACCACCTTTACTTGAAGTTTCCAGAACCCTTCAACAGTGCATGTGGTTGTCTCAGTCCTTGAGCAAAGAATTAAATTTGTATTGATGGCCCAGACTGAGATTAGCAAACCATTTTCACTTCATCCTCTTATGTTTTAGATCATTTTTTTGTTTATAGTGTTATGTACATCTAGATTTTGGATGATTTTTGATATAATTAAGGTGGCTGAATGAACAAGATAGAGACAGATTGCTTGCTGCCAGTTTGTCAGCATGTATTTCAGTGTGTGCTAATACAGGATAGCAAACTATGTAGCAACACTCTTGGTAATATACACGATAAGCTGCCAGTTTCTTAAACCCATGCATGTTTATTGCATGCCCCTCTTAAAATGAGATTATTAAGCTAACAACAGGTAACAGGTTTAAGGTGGTGCTTTCATAAAAAGATGCATTCTACGCATTGACACTGCAGTGTTAAAGGATCACTACTTAACTTTTTAAATGTGAACATAGCTCTTTTAATGCAAAGACAAATGTGGTTTAGGGCAAGTTTCATTATTTAGTATCTCTTGTACTATCATTCTGTATTCTGTGTTAAGTAAAAGTGCTTTTTCAATATATTTTTCGAAACACGCTTCTGTACTTTTTAGCCCTTGAAGATAATGTTCATGGCTTTCACAGCCATCTGCATTTACTGCTGACATACTCAAAAAAATGATGGTAATATGCTCTTCAGTTTTTCAGGATATTCTAAATGAACTGTTTTGCTCATCCACTACTGCTTCTGAAAATGCTTTTGTAGGCACCTTCTTAGGTGTTTTTAGGTTCATTTTTGCATAGTTCTTTTCCTAAAGTTTTCTGAAGCACAAACTCTTGCATTCTTTAGTGTTTTTGGACATTGCTATTTTGACATGTCCCCAGTTCCTTCTCAGAAATTTCCATTTTATTAAATAATGAGAAGTCTAAAGTGCTTACAGTTTGTAACCACTCCTTGACACACATCTGTGAACTTCTTTCAAAGAAGGGTATGTATTTTGCTTTTAGTGATTGTAGAAATGTCTGAACTCATTTGCTTTCAGTCCATCTCATACTGAAGTCACATTCTCATTCTGTGACCCATTAAGTTTTTTTTTTATATAAACACCTTTATTGAATTATCGCTTGTGACATAGGCAAATTTACATTTATACAAACTTAAAATGTATTAAGAAATTAACATTAACAAACATACTTCACATATATTGCTATATACATCATATAATATCGACGACATTACATAAATTCAATTCCTGCCCCTTTTTTAAAACCTGAAACATCTTTATTAAACTATCACTTATGGCATAAGCAATCATATATTTATATAAATGAAAACAAACCACACAATCCTAGTTGCATGCATTTTACATCACAAAGCATACTGACATACTTCAGTTGCAAACATTATACATCACTTATCTACCCAATCATTTTCAGTCAAACATTACATAGCTCATTTAAGTCCGGCCTTCTTTTAAACCTCATTCTTCCCCTGTATGTATTGTTCCCACAATTCCCATTTTTCCTGTGTAGTTTGCTCCTACCCTTTTCTAAAGATCTCCATTCCAGTTGTTTTATCTCTATTACTCTATACACTACTACTAATATAGTTGGTTTAGGTTTTGATTTCCATTTTATACTAAGTGCTTTTTGGCAGCCACCTTAAGTATAACAAAGCCTTACCATGAGTAGGCAAATCCAATGCTGTATCATAGCTCAGAAAAATCTCCCTCATTACACAAATCTGACCAACCAGCATCTCTGACAGTGCATCCCGTAGGGAATCCTTAAAGTCCATCAACCCACTTCACTCGCAGAAAATGTTCTAAAGCAACTCTTTCTTCCCCATCTTACCTCCAACATTTGCAGTCTGCCTGAGAACATTTTTTCTGGAGTCTACTAGGGGTATGAAAATATCTCTAAATATTTCCAAGCAAAAATCCTAAATGTTATAGATTTTGTTGCATATTTGGGAGACATACATGTATCCATCCATTGTTTTTGTGAATTGCTTATCCAATCTGTCTTCCCAATCCTTTCTAACCTCCTCTGATTCTCATAGCGATCATGCAATATTTTATATGCTTTACAAATTATTCCTTTTTTATAATGGCAGCATCCATACTAGATTCTACTAAAAACTCTTCCAGTGCTGGCCTTTCATTTAACCCCCCTCCCCATTTCTTTCTCTTTCCCTAGACTGCCTTCCCTGTCAAGGAATGATATCAATCTCTAACCTGCAGTCCAAATACATTATTGGCCTCTTCCCATTCTATTACCTTTCCATATCTAGTTATTTGCCACCAATACCTTGGTTCCCTTGCCAGTTTTCTCCAATAACTTCCAGCCCCCTCTTGCCTATTGTCTATTCCCCAAATTGCATTCATCCCTATCAGCAGAATCTCTTTTCTCCATTCTGTGTTGGCTTAGTTCTTAGAATATTTTCTGCTACTTTGTACTATTTTGTATGATTGTTGTTATTCCCCTTAAAGGCCTGCATCCAAAATCCCAGTCTCTCCTTGGTTATTGAGCTCCCTCTGTTTAAACATCATCCCTTTTTACTTTGAATTATAGTTTTCTGCTTGTGCTATGTATAGGAGTCTTAAATTGTGTAGCTATGAAATACCCCTTCAAGTTGGGTAATCCCAATCCACCCTGTTCTACTGAAAGAATCTGCTTATCCCATTTGACTCTTGCTGTCTTCTCCTCCCAGATAAAGTTCTTCATCTCTTTATTAATTGCCATCTTCAACTGCTCCTGTGGTTGATAAAAATATGTTTGACCTGTGTACAAGACTAAAGGGACTAAAACATTTTGACTGCTCATATCTTACTATCCATATCCGTATAATAAAGCTTCCATTTTCTCAGTTTTTGTATTCTCTCTTGCTTAATTTCTTCCTACATATCCTTAGCTGCCACACCAGAATCCTTTTTAATCTATACTCCTAAATACTTCATTTTATCATGTCTCCATAAATACGGATATTGCTGAACCATTTTTTGTGTGCATATATAACTTGCCTTTGTTTAGCTTCATTAATTTTTTTTCCCAAAAAGATCTGAAACTGGTTCAAAATGTTTCACAGCACAGTAATGTCTTTTTCTGGTTTTGTCAGGTATAAAATGTCATCTGCAAAAAGAAAAAGCTTTTCTCGACTCCCATACCAATTATATCTTTGAATTTCTGAGTCCCTTATTTTCTTTACTAGTGGTTCTAAATATGATGCAAATAAAGGGGAAAGAGGACACCCATGCCTGGTTCCTCTTCTCAAGAAGAAATTATTAGAGAGGACTCCATCCACTTTTATTTTCACCTCCAATCCCTCATATGTACTCCTAATCAACTTTATAATTTTTTGTCAGGAAATGCAAATGCTTCCATTGCCCTGCTCATAAAACCCCAGTTTCCTCTCTCAAATGCTTTCTCTGCATCAAGACCCACCAACAAAAATGGTATTGTCTTAGATTCTGTTTCCGTCTGGGTCATCTGTGTTCTGTTAATGTAGTCAAATGTTTGCCTACTCTCCCACAGAACCACATTGATCCATATCTATCAATGTTGGCATTACTTTTGTCATTCTTTTAGCCATTATAGACATGAACACTTTATAATCATGATTTAGTATTGAAATGGGTCTGTATGAAGCTGGGGTCTGGTGGCTCTTACCCTCTTTAGGTATTACATCTACGACTGCTTTTTTCCCAGGATGTTGGTACTTCTCTTCCTCTTTGTAAAATACTGTTAAACAAAACTTTCCAGATCTTTATCAGTTTTTTCATTCCTAGTTTCCAAACTTCAACAGGAATGCCATCTGTTCCTGTGGACTTCCTGTGGTTTGGTTATAAATTGCAATTTTTATCTCATCTCCTCCTGTCTTAATGGTTAGTAATTGAGCCTCATCTACTTCTAACCTTGGCATATTTAATTTTTCCATAAATATTTACATTTCTATGTTTTCTTGATTTCCACATTTCTCTGCTTTCTACAGACTTTCATAGAATTTCCAAAATATTTCTAATACCTCTACAGGATTTCTTACCTTCCTTGTTATAGGCTCCCTATGCTTGGCGACAGCCCTTTCTACTTTGTTGCCCGAGTCCTTGTGCTAAGTGTTTGGGTGCTAGTGTTATCAAAAAAAAGTTGCTTAACAGCAATCTTTCTAAATGCTTGTATATTATCAAGGTAATCCCTTGTTTTCTGCTTAGTATTCTGCAGTTGATCCTCTTGTTCTGTGAGGTTTCCCCCTATTCTGCAATACTTTTAATATTTGTGAGATCCTCTAATTCTTGTTACTTCTGAACCATAGCTCCCCTTCTTTTCACCCTATTTTTAAACTCCATCTAAATTGTATCCACTCCCTAGCTATATTTTCAAAAGAAATTTCTATCCTTTCTAATAGCTCCTGAATAATCTCCACTACCCATTCCTTAAATTCCTTTCTTTTCAACAGATAGATGCGAAAGCACTAGTGTCATATTTATTTCATTACCTTGTGTCCTTATTTTAGCTGTTATTGGTGCATGATCTGAAGTAGTTATTGGGTGTGTATCAAGACCTTCAATTAAATGGACATGTTCCTGTGAAATGTACATTCTGTCTAGCCTAGCCCAGTTTTTTATATCTTGGGGAATATGTAAATTCACTCTGAACTCCTGTTACAGAATTCACATCTTCCATGCCAAATATTTTCATAAATTTCTACAAATGTTCTTTCCTTTTTTGTACTTTCCCTTCTAGGTCCCCACACACATCTTCAGTGTTGCAAAACACATTCCAGTCTCCACCTATAAGTAATATTCCTTGCTAAACACTGATTATTTCTTCCAGATTTTTCTTAAGCACTATTATAGCAGTTTTGGGTAGACTATAAATATGTGCCAATATTATCTTCCTTACTTGCCAGCAGCACTACAAATCTGCCATTATTATCTTTTTTTAATTCTCTTCTATCAGTATTGGAGCTTCTCTTGCAGTTAATATAAGTACTCCGCTTTTCCTTTCTCCCAAGTATTCCATTGAGTAACCATCCTAAATACACTTCTTTATCAAATTCACATGTTCATTTCTTTGTGAGTCTCCGGTAACATACCTATTCACACTCTACATATTTTAATATAGTTCACTGCTCTTTCATTTTTGTATTTATCTGTGAGACTGTTGATATTTAAAGACATTTCAGAAAGCATCATTGCATTAAAAAGTTATTTCCACCTTTTGTGTACAACACATTTTTTGTTAAATGTCTAGTTCCAGCTTTTGTGTTTTATGCATACACTGTTTGACAGGCTGAACCTTCTGTAGTGTTGTTTCTCGCCATATCCATTTTGCCCATTGTCACATCTTACACAAGTTTTTGTTTTATTGAAAGCTCGCAACCCCCCCCAAAAAAAACACCCCTAAATCCTATTAACTTAATACTAACAAAATGTGTACATCTTCAAATACTGAAGTTTTATTTGCCCTCCTAATAGAAGCCAGATGTTCTAAACTGACAGTCACACTCCCAGTTAACCTAAAAGAAAGGTTAAGCATGCTAAGATGGATAATGTAGCCTGCGCTTATACTAACTGCTAATTGGTTTTGTCTTTTCTTTATAGCTCTCCCAGCTGGGAAAACCCCTGAATGCTTTCAGAGAACATTATCTCCTAGCCAGTTTCTCTTCTCATTTATTTTTCTTCAGGTAGTCGCTCTCCACCAGACTGTAGCCAGTTTTTATCTATTAGATTGTCTCCATGGAGGCACAAGAACCAGGCAGCCAGTATCTCTTTATCAGATTATTTCAATGGAAACATGAAGACCAGCTGCAGAATTCCTACCGAGCATAAATGTATTTGCTAGAAAAAAGCCTCATAATATTCAGTATTTTTCATTTGCTTGCTTAGTGTTAAAACGTGTTACTACATCAGTCTAAGGTCCTTAATCCAGTCATTTCCCCATGCAAGAATTGGAAAAAAGCACATTATTTTTTTTTAGTCATGCTCTTTTAACCAGGCATTTTTTTCATTGTATTGCCTACATTTCTTAAAACTGAGAGAGAGAGAGAAGGGAGAAAAAGAAAAACAGCAGCACCTATTGACAGTCCCCATTACACTTAAAAATAACTGAGAAAACTTTAGTTTATAGCATGCAAAGAAAAACACACACTACAAAAACAGTGCTAGTAAGATAACATTTCTTTGCTTAGTTGACTTTGTCCCATTTCCTCCCCAAAGCATTTTTTGAACATTAATGACAATGAGGTAGGGCATATGCTTTAGAGCCCCCCACAAGGCCAACAAATTTGAAAGTGTCTATTTCCAGACTTCTGTCGTATTTCTCATGCATAATTATTGAACTGTAATCTCACATTAATGGTTTTATTACTGTTCCTCTCCATCCCCTAAATCCTGTCTCTGCTTCATTTCCAACATACTCGTGATTCTTTTAGGCAACTCTTGTACTCCCTTGCATCATTCCAACATTTTCCATTGCAACATTGGAACAAATTAAACAGGTGTACAGTCTTTGTGGTCTTTATTACCAGAGACAAGCAGCAGAATCTTTGTTTCACAGCTTACATTTTGTTGAACAAACTTCTGAATTTCCTCCCTAGCATGTAATTAGAAAAAAAAAATATGTTGTTCTTCCAGGGAAGAATACTTTGAAGTTAGCTGGGTACAACAGTTTGAATATCACACCTGTATTTCTACATTCCCTAAATAGTGTACACCATAATCATTCTCCACAAACACTTGGCTGTCTCCCGCTTTTAGTAATTTCTTTCTGCCGCAGTTTTGTCAAAATCAACTCATCCTACTGTTAGGATTGCATCTTTACTATTAAAGGTCTAGGTTGCTTTCTCATAGCCAAGTTTGGAGCATACATGATGTGCCCTTTCAACTAACCATTCATGCTGTGGAATTACCAACTAACCATTCATGCTGTGGAATTACCAATCCGGTTGCTTATTTGTGCTTTCATAAAATGAATGGTCTGTTCCTTCCAGCTTCTCTAATATAGCTGAAAAATCTAAGGTTTTCCCTGTGAGTTCTTTCCTCTAATTCTATTCTTTTTTGAAACATTTCTTCCTGAACAGTCTCGTACAGCCTTTTCTTCATTTTGACCTCTGATTTTTACAGCCTTATCACCTCACCTGAATATTGGTTTAAAAGTCTTCCATTATTCCAACCTTTTGTTTGTGTTGATAGACTCCATCAGTGTTTTGTTTATTTTAACCAGGTCAAGTGATTTTAACCAGGTCAGTGTGCTGTTGTCCTTTCTTCCTGTAGGTTGCTGGAATTCATGTCTGGAGTTTTTGCCTTTTGCTGAATAGCTGCAGAACTTTCCCCAGCCAGTGTTTCTTCCTCACTTTTTGTAGCTGAATTTTTTTCTAGTTCCTCTGTTGCTTTTTTTCCTGGCATCCAGGCAGTATAGTTGGTAGCCAGTTATTGAAATTTACCCATAAACACAAGTCTACAAGCCTTCTCTCCTGAGTTTTTTTTTTCACACTGGGAGAGCTAGAAGTAAGCTGTTACTGAATGTGCAGTCATCTTGGAAGTCCCCACCATTTAATAATTTGGCAATTCATGCATAACTTGCAGGAGTATATCTGTAGTCTAGCAATGTTAAAGGTACAAGCCAGTCTTGTGGTATAGGGACAAGTTGTCCACCTATGCAACTGATGACCGGAATCATTATTGTCCTGAAAAGCCAAACGGCTAGCTAACTGGTTTGGGGGCATAATGGCAAGTTTGCCATCCGTAAGGGAGGGAGAGGGTTTTGCCTACTGCAGTGTGGAACATCTGCATTCCAGCAGAGTTAGATTTTTGGTATAAGGGCAAGGTGTCCACTTATGCTATTAGTGACAGACTGTTGTCTTGAGAAGCTAGAGGGTTAGCTAGTTTTTGGGGAAGGGGGGATAATTCCTCAGGGGAGGGGCACAATTTTACCCACTGCCATGTCATGGTCTAGTGGAGACAACAACTAATGTGGTATTATTTCATGATCCTCCTAAGGGAGGCCAGCAGATGTTAATGCAGGACAAGCAGAGATTTGCATCACTGATTGTGTTGACCAGATTAGGCTGCAGAGAGACTGTGGATCTAGGATGCTGAGACTTCAAGAAGTTTTCGGATGCAGTGTGACATGAAAGATTAGTGCATAAATTACCCAACCTTGAAACAAGGTGCGGGGTAGTAAGTGAAAAGCTGGCCATTTTTTATACTTGCGTATTTCAGACTACTAAATCAGCAAAACATGTGCTGTTTCTCAACTAATACCAGGATGTTATAGGAGACTACCTGGTAATAACATTTCACATGAAGAGTGAGCAAGCAACCTTCAGGTACCTACAGCCAGGTATACCATTTCACACTACATTTTTTTCTGTTAAAATTAAAACAATTATTGACTTTTGTAAGTACATCTGAAAAGACTTGTTTCCCAGCTTCGTACATTATTAACCATAGGAGATACGTTATAGGCACACATGCATGAGGTTTTTATTAATGTCATGTCTACCTTTATCGTTTCTGCCAGACGCTTCTAGATTCAATTTCCTCTTCAGTACTCTTTCTCAGTTATGACGAGGTAATTTCACTCTAAATACATCAGTCACTCTAAAGGTAAATCCAGTTTTCTTAGTAAGCTGCTCCTTGTGTAACAATTCTGTAGTACCAGCCATGAATAATTCAAACACTGAGTGATGCAAGTGACCATGATTCACTGCCTTTATTTGGGCCTTTGAATAACACTATCATCTGTAAACTGTATGGGACCTTGGGACTCCATGACGTAAAGATGGTTAAAAAATGGCAATTTTATTTTCAACTCCAATAAGTTACTTTGTTTCATAACTATATTATTCTTTCTCCCTGTCAGAACTCTAGTATTAAAACTGTTCAGGGCTTTTACCCTGAGATTGTATAAAAACAGTATAGTGGGCATTTTCATGCTTTTTGGAGAATTACTCTTGCAATCAAGATCGTCAAATTTCTGTATCTACAGCTTCCAGTTCTCAGGCAAACTGCCATGAAGGAAGAAATGAAGGTGACTATATATGAACAATTTTTCATTTAAAAGAGGAAATACTTCTGGTACAGTATGTTTGTACATGGAAAACTGTGTCTGATCCTTGTAACTTTTGTTGTATATGAATGGCTGAAAAAAGAGAATTGCATGCAGCAAGTTTTATCATCCTATATTTCAGACTGTGCCTTGTCTGCATGATGTCAGACCACATGTAATGAAAAGACTAAACACCAACTTTTTAAAGCTATACATTTGCATATTACATTGACTAAAGCAGTGTTATTGATCTCAGTCTCAAATGGAGCAGTATTGCATATCAACTTATAAAAGTTTAGCACTGGAGTTTTGATCAAGGCCTTTGTTAATCTGAAACAGAGCATTCTACAGGCAGTATCCGACAGATATGATGTATGTAAGCAAGCAGAGCAAAATCCATTGTTACACTATATTTTTGCAATGACCTTGTGACATCTGAGCCTTTCTTCAATCCAATGGGGACTGGAACTGTAATTTATTGTAAGAGGAGAGGTGTTCAGAAATGAACTATTTTTGTATCATCTTCACTGGACTGTTTCTTGAAATGAAGAGCTGTGCACTCTTTGAGCCTGTGTACATTATATTGCTTGGGATTTCCCGGGAAAGGAAGTTTCTAACTACTCCCAAAAGACAGAAGCTAGTCATCGAAGATGTTGCTCATTAATTCTAATGAGAACAAGAACACTTGCCTGTCTACCCACGTAACTGAATGAACTATTGAAACTTGAGCAAGGCATCTTTATTCCTCCCACAGGGAAGCTATGATAGAGAGAGAGTCTGATTAGCTGAAGTGATGTTATCTGGACTAATGTTTTGTACTCTGTTTGCTGCCATGGTGCTGTCTTTTGGCCCTGTGATATTTGCTATCTTGTCTGGTGTACTGATCCTGTCTCCTCATATGATTGATTTTCTTTTTACTTCTTTCTGCCTACTCTTCAATGGCTCTCTTTTCTATTCCAGCCATTGTTTGCCTCATCTTTTCTTGCTGTCTCCTAGTATCTTTCCCAGGATAACCTTACTAATTTCCTGTATTGCCTTTTATCCTACCCTCCCCCCAGTCTGTGACGTTGTACCTATCACAAGTATTCTGACTTTGTCCTTCCCATTAAGTTATGTCCTCTTCACCTTTCCATAACTCCTCCTCTCCCCTTCTTTGTCGGCCTGTGTTATGCTGCTTCCTCACCTCATTCCTTTTCCCTTCTTTCCAGGCATCCTCTCCAAATGCTTGCTGTTGCCAGCCTGTTTGACTTACGTAGTCATTTTCGATAGTTGTCTGTCTCCTAGCTTCCATTTCCATTGTTTCTATCCTTTTACAAGCTGAACACCCCTCCTCTGCAAAGGTCCTTTAGCTTGACAGCCCACTGTTATCAATCCTTCATTCTGCACCATCCTGTACGAGCCATCTTCCCCCTCTCCTCTATTTTTTTAACTTCTTTCTTACCCACCTACACTGAGTTACTTTGCCATAAAAATTTTCACATTTCACACATGCTCTACACTAGGTATTAGAAAAACTACCTACTCTAGGGAGGGAAGGAGTTGGCAGTTTTCACTGCAGTCATTCACACCCACCAAAAAGATGTACAGCACTGAAAATGCTGTTAGTGAATATGTGAAAAAACTGTGATCTTCTCACTAAATCAGTTTAATGATGTTCTAGGCATATAAGGAACCTTGTAATACTTATTTTGTTTGATATTGAGAATTTGCAACAGAAGCACAGACTTTCCATGCTTTGGGGTGGAGATGGAGTGAGAGAGAAGGAATCACTTGTGTGTGTTTTTCTAGAATTCTTACTTTTAGCTAAGAAAGAGTGTTAATCTTCAGATTTACAAAGAATTAATTACTGCCACTTAACCACTTCTCCACCTTTCTAGGCCCTGTAACTTAGTGGTTTAATGTGACATGGGACTTGGTCCCCAGACAACAGCCAAAAGTGCGAGTTCTCTCAAATGCCATTTTATGAAGTTTCCAAACTTCACAATTCCATTTGTTTTAGCAACTTTTCCATTGCACCTTTATTCAGTGGAAAGTGATTCTTGCATCTCTAAAGACCTGGTTGTTTCCAAGAGAGCTATAGTATTGACTGGCTTTGTTCCTCCCTTTCTCATACACTACTTTTGAGCACCTTCACTTTCCTTTCTCCCTCCCATCCTGCATTAATTTTGTGACTCTTCACTTTCAGCCTTCTCTTGCCATTCAGAGTCCTGAATTAGTAAATCCTACTCTCTCATCCTTTCTCTTGCAGAGATACTGCCTTTCCTCTCCTCAACTTGTCCATTATTTTAGGTTGTCTGAGTTTTCTGCCATCAAAGCTACTTTGGCATCCAGTTGCACAGTATTTATAGTTTATTGCATGTGTCTTGTATCTCTTTTCCATAATCAGTTTTTGTGCTTTTGTATAGTGGCATTTTTCTTGTATATGCCAAGTAGAAAACAGTTTAATGCTTATGAACTTGCTGTTCATACTAAACTGTTCCACCCGTCTATGTATGGTTGACACGATGAAAATAATTTTAAAAATGAATTTTCTCAACCCTGCATAGTTACTTGTGACACACAGATGTACATCTTCACAATCTTAATACTAACTTTATATTTCAGTGCATACATACATTTGTGTTTATGAATTGTTGAATTAACATTTAGGTTATCCTACTTTGTTGGGTCTTGCAGCTGTGCTCTTCTTTTTCGGTAATCAAAATTTGGTATTTTTCTTGAGAGCTCATTTTTAGGGCATGCATTGTGACTTAATGCAGTGACTGCATAATAACATCTAACAGGGTTCTGTCCTGTGACTTGCATGTTTATAAACTCCATCCCTCTGTCTGCCGGTTCATAGTTTCTAAATCACATAGTACAGATGCATAATATCTTCCTGTTGCAGTGAGATTACTAGACAAGACCAACAATTGTATAGTCTGAATCACTACCTTTTATCCTCCCAAAGTACTAACCTATACCCTACCACTAGGCGCAATGCTATTCAAAAAAGTAAAACCGGGAGATGAACCACTATTAAATAAACTTATTGCTGGAGAAAACGGCATACTGACTAAAAGATGGTCACGAGGAAATCACCATGAGCAAACAATACTTTAAAAACTTTAAAGGTGAGCCTACTCTCCCCTAACTAGGACCATCTACATAGAATAATCTTATGACAAAGTACTGTCTACATAGAATTAGCTCTCAGCAGAAGTAGCACATGAACATGGAACAGGTTCAAAACTGGAAGAATATATTAAGGATGCTACCTGTACTTTCTTCCATTACAATGAATGAAAATGAAAGTTATATACATACTATATACTAGTGCCATTTTGTCCTTAGTCTGGTTCAACCTGTAGGTTATCGGATTCAACACTGGGCAATTCCTTCAGACTTCAAACTCTCCAGACTCTGCTTCCTGTACCTACAATCCCCCACTCCTCACCCTACTCTAAAGATCTAGTTTGCGCCATTACTTTCAGCAGCTCAATCCAGCTCCTCTTCAGCATATCCTTTTGGAAAGGATATTGTACTGCTTTATTGGTCTATGGAAACTCAAAAAATGCTGGAGACTCAATTGCCTATCCTGAGATCACCATCTCCATCAGGCTCATTTTTAATGTAGCCGATGGAGTATACCAAGTGGCTGGCTCTGGCTTTGCTATGCCATACTTGGATGTGATTATGCAACTATACAGATGCTTCAGTAAGTCCTTCATTAACACTCAGTTTGGCTTTTCCTTGTACTCTAACAAGGAAAAGCCAAGACAGGAAGACATTCTAACAAGGAAAAACCAAGACAAGAAAATGCTATCTGCCATAGGAGAACATTTTGGCCACCTCTCATCAAACCTTTCTGAGGAATCAGAAGAGGGGCAAAATGCCTCTTTTCAGAAAAATGCAGTCAGGCTTCTCCCGAGGACAGTGGGGTGAAATCATAATGGAAAACATCCACAGTGCAGGGAAAGTCCAGATAAGTTTCCACAGGGCTTTCTCTATCTTTTATAGATACCAAAGTTTCATCAGAGACTGCAAGCAGCACCACAGATTCACACGTTCCTCCTCCAATACATTATTCTGCATGTATTGTTCCCACAATTCCCATTTTTTTATGTAATTTTCTCTTACTGTTTTCTAAAGATCCCACTTCAGTTCTTTTAGTTCTGTTACTATATTCAGTGCTTCTAGCATGATTGGTTTAGACTGTTATTTCCATTTACTACTAATTGCTTTTTTTGCAGCTACCAGAATTAAATTTGGCAAGGCCTTACTTATGTGTAAGGAATTCTGATTATGTATCATAGCTCAAAATAAAAATTCCACAGTAACACCAATTTGCTCACCCAGTATTTGACAGAGTAGTCTGTAGGGGATTGTTAAACTCTGTCAGCTCATTACACTTCCAAAAATATGTTCTACTTAGGGTATAAAAATACCTATGCAAACACTTCCAAGCAGATCCAAAATCTTCTAAACGTTGCATAATTGGGAGACATATATTTATTATTCCTTTGTTTCTTTGTGAACTGCATATCCAATCTCTCTTCCCAATCCTTTCTAACCTTTCTGATGGATTCCTGTAGTTATAATGCAGTATTTTATAGGCCCTACTAATTATCCAGTTTTAACAGCAGCTTCTGATCCTGATTCTACTAAAACCTCTACAACTGCTGTTTTTCCACTTGGGATTCCCTATTCCTTTCTATTTGGCTGTACTGTGATATCAATCCTTAACAGAGAAGGCAAATCTCCAGCATGTAGTCTAAATGAATTCTTGGCTTCTCCCCCCTTCCCATTCTGTTACCTTTCCCACAAATTATGTGCTCATCAAACTAGACAAACGCCATGTCTACCAAAGTGACATTTGAGGTAGATTTGGTCTCCCAGACCAAGGGCAAACACAAGGCATTCTTTAGCTGTGTCGGCACCCTCAAAGGGGAATACACAATTGTGTGTAGAGCTTTTTATAAACGGAACTACCTGTACTGAGCCACAAGATATAGCAAACCCTACTGGCAGACTCATTCAGCTCCAACTTCACCCCTCCAGCATCACCTCAGGAAATGCCATCAAATATAACTCCCCCCTACCTATTCCTAGTAAACTGGTCCTTAATGCTGTCTCTAGGGCCAAGAACACTTCATTAATGGGCCCAGACAATATCCAAGGATACCTTCTAGGTAGCATGAAACATGATCCATCAGGCCCTGTAGAATTATTTAACCATTTTCTCCAAACAGGCTTCATTCCTCATGAATGGCGAACAACAACAGTCATCCCTCTGTGGAAAGGTGGTCCATTTACAGACCCTGGAAACTTCAGACCCGTAAGTCTCACTAGTATCATATGCAAAGCCATGGAAAAAATTATCATGGAAGTGATGAATAATGACACAGGAAACCTCCAGACACGAAACCCAATGCAATTTGGTTTTCATTAAGGGCAAGTCATGCCTACTTAACCTGATGTATGACTTTGACAAAGACACCAAAGCAATGGACGAGGGCAAAACAGTTCACACTGCCTATCTTGGCCTTGGCAAGGCATTTGACACAATACCCACTCATGCATTGTTAAACTAAAGAGGTTATGTGTAAGCCCTTATGTCACCCAGTGCATAGCCAGCTGGCTCACTGACAGAGCCAAGAAAGTTTAGAACTGGGGAATCAAGCTCTTCAAAGAGCCCAGTCACAAGCAGAGTCATGCAGATATCTGTCGTGGGACTGCTTCTTTTTGACATTTACTTCTCTGAATTCAGGACTAGCATCA
Source organism: Protopterus annectens (assembly GCF_019279795.1). Classification (NCBI taxonomy): domain Eukaryota; kingdom Metazoa; phylum Chordata; order Ceratodontiformes; family Protopteridae; genus Protopterus; species Protopterus annectens. The sequence continues at coordinate 1,465,800,997 of NC_056739.1, forward strand.
AGGCTGACCAAATTTGTAGACTATTGCAGATTAGGAGCAGTCATGGAATCCCCCAGCAACACTAATGCTCTCCAGGAAGGGCTGATGCAGACAACTTGTCAGAATCATGGACTGAAAACTAAATACCAGGAAATGCAATGTGGTATCCTTTCGGAAGTCATCTACCCCTGGTAACTATCATAATGACAACACACCACCAAGAGTTGACTCAGTACTAAGGGACTTGGACACATGCAGGCAATAATCTAATGTTTGACTATCACATGTCTACAGTAGTGCGGAAGTCATTCTATGTTGTGCAGCATATAAACAAAGGTATAGCATCTAGTTCCAAGGAGGTCATTCAGCATTCATCAAACCTCTCATTCAGTACAATGACCTCTTTGGTATGTACCTAACCAAGCACATTTAACAGCTGGAACATCTACAGAGGTTCCTCACTAAAATGCAGGGAAGAGGTAGTATGTCATATGTAGAAAGTCTAAAAGGTCTGTCCCTGTAATTTGTCTTACAGGCTGTTGAGGGGAGATCTGTGCCTGGCATACAAAATCATGTATAGGTCCCAACCTGATGGATCACCAGTTTATCTGCAAAACAAACAGCACAATAATTACCCATTCTAAAGACTTAAACCTTGCCTGTGATATGAATAGGACTATCCCATCTGTGGTACAGCCCCCCCCATGCATGCAAAACAGAGTTCCTCCTAAACCCAATTCACGTGCAAGCTGGACAATTTGATGGGGAACAGGAATTTTATCCTTGGTTTAGCACCTGTCTCTAATGGACACAGGCAGGTAAATGGTTAATTTCCCAGGCTCCTTTTGTAAATTTTCATCTCCTAAGCCCGTACTTAAATGTAAGGGTACCAGAACTTGTCAGACATTTGTGATGCATGGCCTAAGCTTAAAAAGGCCCTAGCTGTTAACCTAGTCCACACCTATGAACCTATGGAAAGAGGACACCACTGCCTGATTTATCTGTTTAAAAAGAACTTACCAGAGAGGAACCCACCCATTTACATTTTTTGTTTTCCTCCCATCCTTCATTTATCCTACTAATTTACTTTATTTTTTCACGGAATGCATATGCTTCCATTACCTTATACATAAAATCACAGCTTACTGTGTGGAATGTTTTCTCAGGTTCAAAACCCCATAACAATATTTTCAAAAAAAAAAAAAATCCCCACCAACAATAGTGGTATTTTCTTAATTCTGCTTCCGTCTGGATGATCATTGTTCTAGTAATGTCAAATGTCTGCCTCTTGGGTCTATATTACATTGTTGAAAGCCGACTATTGAATCCGATATTGTCGACACGACAATAGCGAATGCTTAGAATATAGAACTTGTAAACAGAAATCTCCATAAGGGGAGATTTCCGTTTACTTCAATGTAGTGCAGTCTCTGAGTTGGTACATTTAAGTAGCGGGGGTGTGGGGGGATGCAGGGAGGCGTGCCTACACCCATTTATTTTATTTGTTTTGTTTTACAATATGTTTTAATGGTGGTTTGATGTTTTACTACCATTAGTAGTGTTCAATGCATACTGATTCGAAGTAGTAAAAGTTCGATCATCTGATACAGACCTGTGCCTCCTCGCCACAAAACCACAGTGATCCAGATCGATCAATTTTAGCATTACTTTTGCCATTCTTTTAGACATTATGGGCATCAACACTGTAAAATTTTGGTTTAGAATCAAAATGGGCCTATATGAAGCAAGATCCGATGGATCTTTATATTTAGGTATTACATCCACCATAACCCTTTCTGCTCCGCTGCCTGAGTAGTTGTGCTAACAGCCTTCGGTCTCTGGAGTTCTCAAAAACAGTTGCATAACAGCTATCAAGGTAATCACTTATTTATATAGTTTCTTATGTCCATTTGAACCTGTCACATCTTATAAGACTTTGCTTTAGTGAAAATTGCAAAGAAAAAAAGACATCCACAGAAAAGCCCCTAACCTATTAACTTAATACAAACACACACCTGTGTACATATTTGAATAATGAAGTTTAACCCTCTTTATAGGAACAGTCATCCAGATTTACAGTTGCACTCACAGGGCGAGACACATGGTACAGCCTGTGTTTCTACTCAGACCAAGTGCTGTCTGATTTTGTCTTATCTTTATTCCTCTCCTAGATGTAGAAAACCTTTTTTGTTTTCAGAAAACATTATCTTTTAGCCATTAAAAGAAAAAAATAAGCAGTTTTTATTTCCTTTTTCAGCTTGTCCCCATATAAACATGACAAACCAGATAACAGTTGCCTTCAGTTACAAGGTTCTGGTGTTGCACTGTGAACATTTATTTGCTTAAGGAAAACTTTTCATTACTTTTGATGTTTTTATTTACTTAATTCCACTTAAAGCTTGTTAGATTAAGTCAAGGGCCTTAATGTAGTCATTCCCCTATGCAAAACAAAGAAAAAGCACATCACTTTTACTTGTATTTTACTCTCTTGCCCAGGCTTTCTTCTCTTTTTACATTGCAGTTCCTACATTTATTAAAACTGAACAAGAAGAAAAAGCTTTACTATGTAACATGCTATTATGTCTTGTTCTGTAAAAATACTGTTAAAAACAACTATTATTTTACTTGGTTACCTCTTTCTTTCAGATTCCCCCTTTTTTAATCTTCCAAACAATCATATGAAGAAGGTCATATGCTTTGGAGTCCCCCAAAAGTATAACAAAGTAAAAAAATATCCAACATTTCCATTTGTTTTTGTATTGGCATAGATGTGATTGATACTTTGTAATAGCAAAAAAGGTACTCCTGCACGATGAAAATGCACGGCTCAAGGAACAAATGTGACAAAAACAAAATAGAGCCAGCATACGGTGAAATCCTGTACTTTAATTGGTAAAAAACCAAAAAATACACAGACCGGTTTCGGCCGGGTTAGTACACAGCCTTCATCAGTGTAAAGTAAAAAATGAGTGATATGCATGGCAATAAATACATCCATCTGCAATATGATTGGTAGATTCAAAATTGCTCATTCAGACCTGGTGGGAACATACCACCCAATTTTACAATCCATTTTTTCTCTTTGGTGTTTAATATAGAATGCCATCCTGTCTTGTTGCCCATATTACCTTTAATGATGTCTATAATCATAAAGGAAAAGTTGGCAGAGTGGTGTGTTAGATGATGTTTGTATAGTGCGTTATTGACTCTTTTATTTTTAATGTTACTTATGTGTTCAGATATTCTAATTCTCATCTGTCTAGAGGTTTGACCCACATAAAATGAGCCACAAGAACATGTTGCCAAATAAATAACCCACTTGCTGCTGCAATTAGCAAAGAACTTAAGATCATATACTGATGAACAATTCCTACTGGAAAATTGTTTAGATTGTATCATTCTAATGCAATTTGTACAATGACCACAAGGATAACAGCCTGCAAGTGGTTCACCAGTCAAAGTGGTCTGAAAAGATTGTGGTTGCTGAAACGTAATATTGTGTTTGAAATGATTAAAACAAGAACCCAAGTTTTTCCCTTTCCGAAATGAAAATAAACAGTGGACAGGAATAATATTAACAACATCATGATCATACTGTAAAACATTCCAGTGTCTGTTCACTGCTTGTATAAGTTTGTCAGAATTACGAGCATATGTGGTGGTGAACCTGAGGGGGACAGAATTGTTTTTGGAATGGGGCTGGTAGCCTAAAAGATCTTGTCTGTCTAATGAACTGACCAAATTACTGGCACTGGAAACATATCCCATGCCATGCCCCCTGGATCTGAATCTATTGGTGAGATCCTTGCTTTGTGATTGAAAAGTAGATTCTTGGGAACAAATCCGTTTAATACGGATAAATTGAGATTTGGGGATATTACGAGCAACATGTGGAGGATGGAAACTAGAGGCATGTAGTATTGTATTATATTCAGGATGTTTCCTGTATACTTCAGTGCCTAAAGTATTATCAGGTAATTTGGTGATGAGAACATCAAGAAAAGTAATAGAATGTTTGTCATAGTGGACAGTGAACTCTAAGCCCCCAATATTATTGTTTAAATAGTTAATGAACTCATGCAATCCACAAATGTCACATTTCCATACTAACCAACAGTCGTCTAGGTAGCGTCTCCAGATGTCCATATATTCCAGATGAGTGTTATTAATGGAGTCATATATGATGTTATTTTCTACATATGCCATGAAAAGGTCCGCATAAATAGGGGCAAATGAAGCCCCCATGGCGGTACCCTTAGTTTGCCAGTAACACTTGTTTTGATAAAAGAAGACGTTACTGGTGAGGATAAATCTAGCTAATTCCACCAAAAAGGAATTAAAGCAAGGTTGATATAGACCAGCTCTGTCTAACCAATAGGCCAAAGCTTCTAAACCTGCCTGATGAGGGATGTTTGTATATAATGCACAAACATCGAGGGTACACATCAACCAGTCCTCTTCTAGCTGACTGTCAGAAATGATTTGTAAAAAATTGGTGGTGTCATGTAATCTGGAGCGTATAGAGCCCAGTAGGGGTTTAAGATGTTGAGTAAGAAATATTGAGAGTGGTTCAGTAATGTAACCTCGTCCAGAAACAATGGGTCTGCCCGGCGACTTAGAAGGATCCTTATGAACCTTGGGCAAAAAGTAGATGTATTGTGTGGCAGGATCATGTACCAAAAGTTGTTATGCAGTTTGGTTAGTAATAATACATTTGTCCCTAGCCTGAAGAATGAAATCTTCAATTTGTTTCTGGAAACGAGAAGTAGGGTTATTTCTCATGAATGAATAGCATCTCTCATCCGACAACTGTCGTTGGGCTTCTTGGTCATAGTCACACCAATTAAGAATGACAACAGCACCCCCCTTGTCTGCGGTGATAACAATATGCTTGTTGTTTTGGAGTTCTGAAATAGCATCCCCTCTCAGCATGAGAAATGTTGTTACATTTCAGACATATGTCAAACTTTGAGAAATGTAGATCTTTGAGAATGTTACTCTGAAACTGATGTACTGATGGATGCATTGGTGGATTGAAAGAAGATTTGTGATAAACAAATTTGCCACAGTTTTGATTCCCTGAATCACCAAAAAACAGTTTAAGATTTAGATTTCTACAAAAAGATATCACATCTTGAGCTTGAATTTCTTCAGACACCAAAAAAACGGGTACAAAGGAAAGACCTTTATTTAAGACAGACAATTGGGTGGGTGTTAAAACATAGTTAGACAAGTTAAGAACATTGTTATTGACAATTATTTCTTCATGACCATTTTCAGAAGACCTTGTATGTTGTTTGTTTTCTGTGTTTCCTCCCGCCCCGCTTGTATTTGGACCTAAAGGGATATTGTTGGGTGTCCTTTTGGGGGTCGGTGATCCTAAAACTGACTGTGGTTCACTGTCCGTCCCTGATGAAACATCATCAGTAGAGGAACCTGAAAAAGTACCTGATTTTTTGAGGATAGAGCGTGGTCTCTTCCTCTTGGAGGTCCTGGTGGGGGTGGATGTAAACCTAACTTGTTTTGTATTAATAGCAAAGGGGTTGGCATTCAAGTAATCCCTTTTGTCCCTCTGAAATTTTTTAATTTTTCTGGTGCGTAATTGTTCCTCAAGGTTGTTCAAATCAGCAGCAACTTTTTGTAATTGAGTTACATAGAAAGTTTCACCCTCAAAACATTTAATATCATCCACCAACTTGGTAACAATTCCAATTTCAGAGTCAATGACCCTGTCGTGGAAACTGGATAAGGCTTCAACAAAGGACATGGTGACCAGATTTACAGTTGCACTCACAGGGCGAGACACGTGGTACAGCCTGTGTTTCTACTCAGACCAAGTGCTGTCTGATTTTGTCTTATCTTTATTCCTCTCCTAGATGTAGAAAACCTTTTTTGTTTTCAGAAAACATTATCTTTTAGCCATTAAAAGAAAACAATATGCAGTTTTTATTTCCTTTTTCAGCTTGTCCCCATATAAACATGACAACCAGATAACAGTTGCCTTCAGTTACAAGGTTCTGGTGTTGCACTGTGAACATTTATTTGCTTAAGGAAAACTTTTCATTACTTTTGATGTTTTTATTTACTTAATTCCACTTAAAACTTGTTAGATTAAGTCAAGGGCCTTAATGTAGTCATTCTCCTATGCAAAACAAAGAAAAAGCACATCACTTTTACTTGTATTTTACTCTTTTGCTCAGGCTTTCTTCTCTTTTTACATTGCAGTTCCTACATTTATTAAAACTGAACAAGAAGAAAAAGCTTTACTATGTAACATGCTATTATGTCTTGTTCTGTAAAAATACTGTTAAAAACAACTATTATTTTACTTGGTTACCTCATTCTTTCAGATTCCCCCTTTTTTAATATTCTTCCAAACAGTCATATGAAGAAGGTCATATGCTTTGGAGTCCTCCAAAAGTATAACAAAGTAAAAAATATCCAACATTTCCATTTGTTTTTGTTATGGCATAGATGTGATTGATACTTTGTAATCCCACTTGTATTCATTAATCTCCAAGTTGCTGGTTTTCTTCTTATTGATCAGCATCTCCCAACTCCAATCTCTGGTTCTTTTCCAAAGTACTTCTGATTCTTCTAGTCAACTTCTGTGCTTTTCTGTGTTCCAAGCATTTTCCTTTGGAACATTGGTAAAGGTTTCAATGGCATAGTCTCTCTGAGCTTTCTGCATCTTATTCTTCTAATAATAGTCTCCTTCTGTTTGATAGCTCACTTTTTGTTGCACAAATTTTTGTGTTTCCTCCACATATTCTGCAACAAAATATATCTGACCCTCCAGCAAAAATTCTGAGGATAGTTGGATAGAGCAGCTTGAATCCCATACCTGCTTTTCTACATTTCCTGATTGCTGAAATACATGTGTGCCTCTTTGTGGTATACAGTGAGTATCATTTCCCACAAACACTCAGATGTCCGACTCTCCACCTTCTACTGCTTTGTCCTTCTGGCACACTTTTGTCTTTTTGTGGGATTGCATCTTTATTGTTAAAGGTCTTGGCTGCTTTCAGTGGCCTGGTTTGGAGCATACAGTGTACAGTTTCAATTAATTACTGTTTTAGAATACCAGGCCAGTTGCTTATTTGTGCTTTCAAAATGTTAATGTAGCCTGTTCCTTCCAGTTTTTCTGGGACAAGCAGAAAAACATAGCTTTTCCCCATGTGCTTTGTCTTCTAATTCTACCATTTTGTGAAATATCTTTCCTTGAGCCGTCTCATAATCAGCCAGTCTTTTCTTCATTTCGACCTCTGATTTTCACAGTTTTATCAGCTCATCTAAATATCTGTTTAAAGCTTCTTCCATTTTTTTCCAGCCTTTTGTTTGAGTTGATCCATTCCTTCAGTATTTTATTTATTTTAATCAGCTCTAAGCACATTTGACTTATTTTTCCTCTAGATTACTGGAAGTCGCGTCTTACTCCAAAGCTGGAGCTTTTACTACTTTTTGCTGAACAGCTGCTGGATTCCTCCCAGCCATTGCTTTCTCCTTTTGTTGATTTTCTTTCAGATTCTCTAAATTTTCCCTTTGCTGGCATCCAGGTAGCTCACTTACTAGCCAGTAAGTGAAATTTGTCCAAAAAGACAAATTCACTGGCTCTATTGTGAATTTTTTTCACACTGGGAAAGCTGAAATTGAGTTGTTACACAGTGTGCAGCCATCTTGGAAGCATGACTGACTTCATTTTGGTTGGAAGTAGATGAGGTGGTGCCCTGTAAAAGCATTCTGGTTAAGTAATGGGATGCTGTTCTAGCATAAATTGTTTGTAGTGCTACTCCATGATGTTGGGAGATTTGCTGACTCTTGCTGTCAAAGCACTTATAAATGTTGCCCCAACCACACTGTTTAGATAGGCATGTTGCAGAAGCATTTTTCAACTAAAACTGCCATAGAAGGGTGGGAGATCGCTTTTAGGTAAGAGCTTTGTTATAGGCAAAGTTATGTAGATATTTGATAAAATGCCATTGTTAATAGTGATATTGCCATTACTTGGTGGAAATGCACTCTGTTTGCTGGGTTGAACTTGATGGTTGGACTGCTTCATCATCATGGTATGCATTAATCATTGTGATTAGATGCTTGATTGCAGCAATTTCCCCTCCCACATTCCAAGCTGCCCCCTGCCTTGTACTGTGGTATTTGGTAAAGAGCAAATGAAATTATGGAAGTAAATGAGCACTGGATAATGGCAATTATTCTTTCTCTTCATGTTTGTTTTGAATGGTTGAGAATATAATAGAATAACAAAAGCATAAGAGTATAGAGTACCGTAGATTCATAACAGGAATGTCATGTCAGGCAAATGGAACTGAATGGTTCAACTAACTTATGAACGAAGTAGACAAGAGCTGTGGATATGACCTTGGTAGCCTTAAACTAGCTTTTGTCTAGGCATCATCCTGAATATTGCTGTACAGATAAGGCAACTTTGGGGGTTAGGTCCCATTAAAAGCTTAAAATGAATTCCAGTCAAGGAAGGCAGAGCTATGCAGTAACTAGAAGGAAAGTGCATCTCTGCGTTTTATGGGTTTTCTACACCATGGTCAGTACAAACAGCAGGGATAAGAAGGATAGTCAGTTTTATTTAGAGGCAACTTGTTTGCAAGGTAAGTAATTTAGTTCAGTTGATGCTTGTCAGACATTGCATTGTGTGTGTGGGGGAGGGGGGAAATCAGAACTCTTTGTACCACAAATAAAAGTAATGCTACAGAGAGATGCGGAAACAAACCATGTTACAAGTACAGTAATTGTACACAGAAGGACATAATGATGTAATTAAGTTGGTGGAGTGAGATATAGAAAATGATTTAACCTTTTTGTACAAAGTGTTTGCAGACAGCTGTAAGACTTGTGGCTAAGTTTAATGTTTAGATTAATTTGAGTCTTAATATGGAGAAATATGTCTCCTCTGTAGATTAGGAGAACAGTGTTTGCTTAGTTGCAAAATTGAGTTGCTTCTTGGGGAATATACCACACTAAGTTGGTTCTAAGCATTGATGAACTTGCGTTTTACCATATGTACAGTTTCTGATGGTGAAGAGAAGTATGCACGATAAGCTGAACAAAAGTGCAGTGAGGCCTTTGTGTGTTTAGACTGGTAAGGTCATTTGTGGGGATACATGGGTGATTAAGGAATATCAGGAAAATATCAGCAAATCCAGAAGCAAGTTTTTAAAAAGGTAATTGAGGAGACCTCATTTGGAAAACGCATTTAATAAAATGGTTGCTGTCAATATGATTGCAACTGAAATAATAGAGAGTCAACAGCAGAACATTTATGGAAGAATATGATCTTTACACACACACACACACACACACACACACACACACACACACACACACACACACACACACACACACACACACCAGTAGAAGATTGGGGACCATATAAAATCAAATCCAATGACCTGAGTTATTTTAAGAAATATGGGACAGAGTTGGATGTGACAGAAGAATAGCTTAGAGGTAAATCTGATTTCCTTCTTTGCAAGTTGTAGATGTATGTGTTTGCCAACTTTTCTGATGACATTGCAGAACTGGAGTCTGAAATAATGGTATTCAGAAATGCATGACATTTCTGGAAGTTTTAATAAAACAGAATAAAAAAAAGTACAACATTGGTTAGCAAGGCACTACAGGTCATCCTGTGCAGTGGTGCACGGCAGGTGGGTCAGTTAACATTTTTTCCCCTACTGTTTGTTTTAGTGCTGCTGCTTTTTCCTTAAGTTTTAACTCATGCACAACACCATTTTTGACAGAGGAAAACAATTTGTAAAAATTCCATCAGGTCTCATACAGCCTTTACTGGTTGACGCTGAGTAAGATGAGTCCCAAACTAGAGTAGCATAATCAGTTTGTACTGTTTTAACGATGCACTGCAGTTATGTACCTAGCTGTTTGGTGCTGCTGTACTTTAAGTAAAAATGAGATAACTTGAAAAGAACATGTGAACTAAATAAGATATTTTTTTTTAAACTAAGGCTCGGCTCCCACCCTTGGGAAATCAAAAATGTAGGTCAGCTGGTGATTGTGGCGTTAAAAAATTCACATTTCTCATTTAGTCTTCTGTGTCTGTGCTTTTTTTTTTACTTCAGTATTAGAATAGCATACTGCTTGACTTTCATTATGGTTATAAATAATAGGCAGTATTTATAGGTTTAGCAATGCTTCTGCTAAAATATTCTCTAAATGCAGATTGTACTTTATCTCATATTAAGCTTTATATGTTGAAACTGAAACACGAGTATAGTGACCATAAATGCATGTGTATGTAAGAGTTTAGTCTTTAAGCTTTCTGCATTGAAGCAGGCATAGGCATTTTTAAACCGATCCGTATTGTTTTGTAAAATGCAGTTGTCCTACTTGAAGGTTCTGAACCATTACAGTAGCACTTCTCATGTTGGAGTGTGTGGGTCTTTTATCTTTCTTTAAACCATTCTAGACAATTTACAAAATTAGTTTGTAGTAAAATAGTCTAATTTCACAAAAGTGGGTGCTTTTATGTACAAGTGTTGCTTGTTTTTTTGTCATTTTGGAAGACTACACTAGCGCTCTGATTCAAAGAAAAAAGCAGTTTTACCCTGAATTGGCTTTCACCATGCATGACTGGTTAATGGTACTGGCAGAAGATTTTTGAACAGCACCATTATTATTTAGAACACATGGTCATAAATGTTTACCAGCCTTTGTTTCCCATACTGTGCTATGCCCATGGGCTTGTCAGTAGGTGGTACGGTGTACCATATTTTTCTGCCTTTTTTTCCTCTTTGCTGCTACTTGTAGATCATCATTGTAAGAACCTGCTGTTGCTGCCTTAATGTATTAGCAGAGCTCATCAGACTGTAGCATTTCTATTGGCTTCTGTATTTGCCTACTCTTTGGTGTAGAGTATATAAACTAAGATTTACTTTCACAGTGATACCCAGATATCCACTTCATAGCCTTGTTCTAAGTGAAGGGTAACACTTGCATCAGTTATGAGAACTGGCATTCTGGCATTTCTTAAATCCATGATTCTGCTGTCTTGTGCACATCATTGGACATTGATAGTGTTACCTACCACCTTCCCCACTATACTTGGAGCAGGAAATACTTTCTAACTGCCCTCAAATTGTTGCATAAACGGTGTTTCTGTATCTGAAACACATTAATGTGTTATGAAACAATGAAGAACTTGAATTCTGAAAATGTTGACTTTTTGCCCAAAATAAAAAGCTAACTCCAGTTTTTGCACCTGGTGGTGGGTATTATGTAAAATTTCATGTTTCTGTAAAACTCTCCTGATATGGGGCATCTGAAAAGGTGGCAATTTGAGTTTAGTGTTTCATGTCATGTTAGTGTTTCAGATACATAGTTTTTAAGTAACAATTTGAGGAAAGGTAGAATATTTATTGTCCTAAAACCTCAGGGGATTTGCCACTTTCATGTGTTTTTTCGAAGGACGCAAATGCCCAAGTAGGTACTGTCACAAGCTCTCTGTTGTGTACTATACTATATTGTCTGGGCTATGTTGTATGTGTAGTTGAACTGAAAGTTTACTGGGGATCGAGAACTTGTATTCGACAACAAGACAAGAGAAGTATTAGTTCTGTAAGATTACCTTTTGTCCTACCTAGAACAAATTCCTTTTTTTTTGTGTGTGCGCATGTATCCACTGTTTTTTACCTGGTTGTTTTTGCTATTCGTAGTTTGCTTTTTTTATCAGCCTTTTTTTTTTTTTTTTTTAGCTGACCACATTGATGGTTCTTCCCAACTTTGTTTGTATTGTGTTTCACACCAAGCTTGCTATAAAATGTTTCATGATACTCTTTGCCTATTTTTTTTCCCTATAGAAAAAAGTTGCGTGCCATTTGCCTTCTCTAACCGTGGAAAGTAATTCTTGCATGACATTGTCATGCATCTCAGACATGATTTATCCTCTTGATAGTTGTCACTGTTCATCCAATGTTTATGCCTAGCAGTCTTTTGGAGAATTAAGTCATGCTTGTAGTTTGTAGCCATCATTTATTTAGGAGGATGTCCCCTGCCTCATAAATGAACAAGGGTACTGAGACAGTCTCCATACTCAATTGCTTGTAGTGATGTCCTTCCACCCCCAAAGAATCTCAGTCTTTTGATGCCTACAACTGTAAACACTGGCCTTTGAGCATTAGTCTCTTCTATGACTCTTGACTGCTGACGCCACAGTGTAAAACTACCTACTGCACTATCAAAGATCTCTTAATCCTCTTTACTTATAAGTAAATCCTTCTGGTTTTGTGAAGGCTGTTAATTCTTAAATGTTGTTTTAAGGGTTATCTTTATTACATATTGTCTGCCCAGTCTGCAGCTGAAATTCTCAGTTTTGGATATTAAAAATGCAAATAAGCATTGTTAAATGCAATTAGTATTGAAGATTGCTGTACCTTGCCACTTTTGTTTAATGTAAACACATCAGTTCTGAAATCAGAGAAACTTAGTTTTTGCCCCAGTCTTCTGTTATCTTGTCTCCTTTAAGCCTTAGGACACTGAAAGGATGGAGAAGTGAGAACTGAGGGGTGTAGTCCTTTTTTTTTTCTTAACAGAAAAAGTGGGCTGATACAAGACCCTTTTCAGAAACTACCCAAGATTTTTAGCAGTGACAGTTGCATTCAGTGGTGCACAGAAACATGAAACCGTTATCAAAATGTAACCAACTCCACAAAGGTGACATAAAAGATATATACATAAAGTATTCTAAGTCAGTTGAATATTCTTGAATTTTACACTGTTCAGTATTGGATGCAAGGATAAGCAGCTGTAAAGTACCTTAATTAAGAGAGTGGATACATTAACTTCTCTGAAGGGTTTAAGACACTCTACCACCACCCCCCATTGGCTGGAGAGTGCTAAACAATGCTTGCAGCTGAACCAGTTTGACTGCATCATTTTACACATCTGTGATGCTCAGCTGAAGTGCCTTGAACTGTTGCAGTTACACCTCTTCCTGAGGCGGCAGTTCTACAACAGAACTTCAACTCCATCACTCCCACCTCTCACAACCACCACTGGTTACTAAGTCCCATCTTCCAAAGTTGGGCTTTTTTGTAGTTGGTGCCAGATCCTATCCATTACAGATCTGAAAATCAGAGAGAGCTCATCACCAAAGAGTACACTTAAGAGGGCTGAACTGCAAGTCAGGGAACCATAAGTTAAGTGGCATTGTCCTCTATGAAAATGTTTTTGTATTAAATCCACATTTTGACATATCTGAAGGTGTTTCCATGTTGCCATGCTCCCTTTTCTTGGAGTTTGCCATTACAGTTTTCTCATAGCTCATGAATTTTGGCTTGCACATCACATTTGTACTATTTGACAACCTCAATGTCTCAATGTCATCTGTGCCATTGACGTTGACCTGTGCTCCACTTCGCCTCATTCATTCCATTCTCCACTCGTCTTCAGTGTGGCAAAATCCTGCCATAACCCTTGAACCATACAGATGTTAAGGGCCGACCCTCTGTCATGAGCGCTTTTAATATGGGGAGATAGCAGTCCTCTTAAGGACGAGAGCCAGGAGGTGGACATCGTATGTGGCCATTTTTATATATTAATTAAGGGGAAAGAGAAGTTGAAATGTGGCATATTGAGGACAGTAACCTGGGCACCAATGCTGATGTTACCAACCCACTTATGCCCCCTCCCCTCATTGATGAACAATAGCCTGCTACAGACAAGGAAATGTGCTTTGACCTCCAAGGTTGTGCCACAGTTTTAATCAGAACTCCCTAGTCTTTCCACTCTAGGATGAGGGAGCTGATGTAAGTTGCTCAGTACCAATCCACCCCTTCATTAGCAGCCACTCTTTTAAGTAACGACATACATGCCCTAGTTTTCCAAAGTTGTAGCATTTCAGTTGAGTACTTAACAGTGGGCTGTGCAGTTGTACCAGCTATACTTTTGTCTGCTTACTATGTATATTTTTTTGCTCTTATGCATCTCGTTGTTTTCACAGCCTTTGCATATTCTCATGCTTCCCTTTGGTGGTCTGCTTTGCTTGTACTTTCATTTCCTAGTTTTCAATCACCAAGATAAAGTCAATGGCACACCTTTAGTTTCTGCTTGTTCTTGCTCTTGTCAAGAGAAAGCTGTTTTCCACGGGTATGTTACTGGATGAACTACGTAATGGTTATTTGTACAGTTCCTGTAGGGGAATGAGCTGAGCTGCCTTTCACACTCTTGTCCCTTCCTTTACAAAACGGTAGTAGTTCATTCATATTAACATGGTCATATCAGTATATAAATTAATAACCATATTTGCCAGGTGATAAAACATACCATGCATAAGAAGCAATAGGCCAAAGATGACATTGAAATGCAGTATATAACAATGTAAAACAACATACATAAAACGTGTGGGGTATGGATCCAATATCCATTACAGCATACATTTCCTTGACTTAAGGCATAGGTCGTATGGTTCCATCAACAGGTGGTGGTTGAAGCTGGCATCCCAGGTGCGAATATCATTTTACTTGGGTGGAAGCACATTATTTAAAGTCCTCTATTCAGATAACAGAACTTAAGATTGCGCCTTAAATCCTCTATTTTGACCATCTACTAGCCTAACTAACACCTAAGGTCTGAAAACAAAATGTTACTATCTGTAGAGAAACCTTCGCTTACAGCCGATCAAATGTTGTGTTCCTATAGCATTTCTAAAGCATGGAGCAGTCCCCCCATTCACTCAGAACTATCAGCAGCCCAGCCTCCTTTAAAAAGTCCCTCAAACTATATCTCTCCTCATACTGGTTATGCTCCTGTACCCCAAAACACAACCCCAACTCCTGATTTCTCTCCCTGGTGTTATACCTCTAACTATTACTTCCTTCCCTTCAACTGTGCCCATTCACTGCTTCCCTGTCACTTTACCCTGTCCTTTCCCTCAGTAGCCCTTATATTGCCTACTATTCCTACACTGCACTCAACTCCCCATGGCAACTAGCCTTGCAGATGTATTACACTCCTGCATTATTTGAATGCACACTAGGAGCTGTGTAGATTTATTTCATTCATGTGTTGTTTGAACTTATGCCATCTTCTACTTATTTTCTAACTGCTATATTTTTTTTACTAGTTTTTTTATTTATTGTAGTAGTACTGCTTTATGTCAGCTGTTATGCAAATGATCACATTTTGTATGTATTTTATGAACTTTTTTCTGATGTATTAATATTTCTTTGTATTTTATCTTGTGGAGCTTTTCTCCCAGGGCTTCCAATGAAAATGGACTCATTCCAGGCCCAGTGGACTTTCCCAGTTATCAAATGCAATAAATAGGTTAAAATTAACTGTGTTCTACAAACATCTCTGTGACTATTTTAGAAGAGACCATACTTTTATACTGAAGGCACATTAACAACTTTCTTCTGTATTTATCTACACTTTCATCACAAATTGAACTGAGCTGAAGTTATACACACTAGATGAAAACAAATCTTGGTTAAATGATCTAGAAGAGGGACAACACAGTGGTACAGTCAGGAACATGGTCTCTTCACAGCAAGTGGGTTTCCAGTTCAGCCGTTGGCTGAGGTGCCCTCTTTGCAGGGTTTGCATGTCCTCCAAGTGTTTTGTATGGGCTTTCTCTGGGTACCATACTCCAGCTTAAATTTTTTTTCAGTGTGAAGTAAAAAGAAAAAAAAATGTGAATGTGTGAGTATTGTTTCACTCCTAGTTTAAGTGTCCTAATACAGAACAAAATTGATTTGTGAATATTTAATTTAAAATTTGATGCTCTACTGTTATGGTCAACAATATCCAGCAAAAAAGGAATAGCTTATGTTCAATTTTTAAAGTATAAAATTATGCCATCTGCAGTGATACTAGAAAATGTTATGGCCTGTTAGCGTGAAGTTCTGACAGATATTTAGAAAAGAAAGCTCTTAGAATAAAGAGGTAGGATGACCGAGGTCTTCATGGCCTAGTATCCGTTAAGATCTTACAGGAGCTGTCAGCCTACTGTTTATAGCAAGGCAAGTTGGAAGCAGGATTGCACAAAATGACACCCCTCATCATGTCATCTCTGACAATGTGAATGTCTGAAAAGGTAAATTTCTTTCAATACTATACAGAAAAAGGGAATATATACTGATCAAATGCTTTACTAGCATCATATGAAAACTGATTTCCAGTGTTAAGTGTTAATATAAAATCAGCCTAAACACTATATTTTTGTCCCATTTTGCCACATTTCCGTGTAACCTGACTGGAATTTTGAAATATCAGCAATAGAATAAAACAGTAAGCAATCCAGCACACAGCCAGGGTAAGTAAATAAAAACAGTAATTTATTAATGCAAGATGAGCACTTTCACGACTAATGTCACCCCTGCAGACCATTAAAATTATAAAACATCAATTTGTAATTTAAATACAAAGTCAAAACGCATAACCTATTAAAGCAATGTTACTATGTGTTTCTGTGAAAGGTTTTCTTTTAATTGATCCAGCTCTTATTTGGATATGTTCATTGCTTCACATGTTCATATGGCAATGTAAGCAATCGAGTTCTCCATTTTTAATAGTCTAATAGTGTCGTACATGTTGGTTTAGCTCTTTCTGATTATTGGCTTTTATTCATTTTTACACATACTTGTAGGGTAGTTTTTTTACACACTGATAGGATAGTTTTTTCAGGTTCAAAAAGTCGTCATCTTATTTTCAGTTTATTTAGATGTTGAGTCCTTTTCCTGAAATGGTTAATAGGTTATGCTGAGTTTGATAGGTGAGTGTATGTTAAACCTAATATTGGTTTACTTTAATATTCAGTCAGTTTACTTATTTAAATGGAGCACCTTAAACTGTGTTGTGATTGGTTTCTTTGTTTGATAATATGGATCACTGGCCAATTGTTTTAAGTATAGTATTTAAATTACAAATTGATTTATTATTTTAATGGCCTGAAGAAGTGACATTAGTCTTGAAAGCACTTACCTTGCATTAATAAATTCCTATTTTTAGTTACTTCCCCTGGCCATGTGTCCGGGTAGCTTACTGTTTTATTCTATTGCTGATAGTTTTGGTCATAGTAAGTGGTCCGTTAATCTTAGCTGCTGGTGTTTTTTAACTTTTGGAATTTTGAAATAGCTTGGCCAGCTAATAAAGTTAATCTTTAAACTAGGATGCCAGTATATATTTTAATATCTACATTTATTAGTGAATAATTGAGATAAATTTTATAAAGGAGGAGGTCTGCAGTAGGTTTGAGGATATATTTTTGACTGTGTTCAATATCTATTGCAAATATCTTACTTCATAAAATGATATAACTTTAGGAGAATTTGGGAATAGATGATGATTGATTTTTTTCTAGAAGGAATCGTCAACCATCTCGTCCTTGAGCTCTTCCTGGTTTAAGATGTGGGACTAAATCTTGAATTTCCTCAGAATATATAGCCATATTTAATTTGGTGGTTAAATGACCTGGCAGCATGTTCAGAATGAAGCCATTTAGTAAATCTTCACTGTTTATATCAATATGCAAGTTCTTTAAGATATGTGATGCAAAAATCTGATGTATTGTCTTGTAATTCAGTCTATCCATCCACAACCCCTTTTTGCCATTTTGAACATGGAGTTGGGGTATCACTTCAGTAGTGGCAGTCTAGAGCAAAGGTTCACGTAAAATATTTGTAATCAGTAAGAGTTGAGATATGACTTTAAGAAGGCAAGCTATAAGTTTTGTTGGGACGGCAATCCACTCAGCATAGTTAGCACCTGTTTTGGATTTGATTATAGATTGATTTTTGTGGAGTGTAGTAAATCTAAGTTAATTCTGAAAGATTAAATACATTTATCTGGGTCAGAGTTTACCAAGTTGTGAAATGTAATTTTTCAAAGTGTTGACATTTTTATCCCTTTTGCATTTCCCGGGTATGCCCCTTTACTAATAAGAATATCTCTCGACTATAGATTTGTAAACAGACCCTAACAAATATCTAGTGGAATATTGTCTTGATATTCTATAAACTGGAATTAGATTAATGATCAAACTTGTACTCTATATACTTTACTTTAAGAAACTGTGAGTTTAGCCTTTAGCTCAAAGCTAATACTGTGATCTGTACAAAAGTTATCTCAAGACAAATTAGAATGACCTGATTTGTGAGTAAAAGGTGATATTGAATTTTCAGAGAGACTATTACAGAAAAAGAAAGAAAAAGCTATTCTTGACCTAGAGCCTTAGTGAAAAAGTGAAATTCTTACCTACTTGGCTATAAAACATGAAATGGGTCAAAAAAGATCCTGGCCACCTAGTATAAGACCATGAAGTGATTGTATCTCTTACTATATATACCCCCTGTTATCAAAAGGTTAGCTAATGGTTTAAATTCTATTCCACCAAATGATGTCACAATGCTAAAAGCAGACAGGATCTGAAAGAGGTTATTTCAAAAGTATTGGTTTGTCTAGACACTGCATATAAATTGAATCACAAGCTTTATATTGACTAGCAAGAATACCGCATTTCACTTCTGCATTTTTTTACTTGCAAAATCTTAAAAGAAAAACATCTCAATTGCAATAGTAAAGTTACTTGGTGCAGATTTATATGTAATACATTTTTATGTATAAAATTGGGAGGTGCCTGCATTTACTGTATCAAATGTATACCCATTTTCATGCTATAAAATGCCAAAACATCTTTCTCAAAGAAATCAATAGTATGCTTGTCATTTCCAAAATGTAAATAGCTCTGACATCTCATACAGATGCAGTTTTATGTGCTACACATCAGTAAAATGAAGAGACAAACTACGTGAAATTTGTATCTCTTAACTGCATGCCAGTACATTGATTACTAGTACCATTTTAGAGGTTGTCCAGTGTATCTGTTTAGCAGTGTGAAGTCTCGTAGTGGCAATGATGAGGGAAGCTAAACAGCTAGTGCCCCCCCCCCCCAAGACCCGGTCCTACTGTCTATTAATAATGCTCTGAAAATGGAAATTCCAGTACAACAAAATCAAGACCACCCCCTCCAAAATAAAAACTCCACAAACTGAAGTCTTGCAGTGTTTCTGCAGGGATAGAGAGAGTCAGTTTGATCACATGCAGTGTATTAGACTCAATATAATATCACATTTAATTTGTAGTTTAAAAAAGGAGTAGGAAAAATGGCTATACGAAAGGCTAACACACACAATCGATAACTGTGCATCTGCAGTCCACGCCAACTTTTCTGGTATGATTTAATATGAAAAAATGTAAGACATGCTGTAGGAGTTGTCTTTATTGATAATATCCTGTAAGAACCCCATTGTGTATCAGAAAAATTATGTAAAACAAATACAAAGAAATAGTTCATGAATAAACTTTAAGGACCACATTTAGTTAAGCCCTTGCACCTTTATTTTACTTGTCTAAAAGGATAGAGCAGTGATTAAATTAACCATTTTTATACCCAGCTCAGGGTATGTACAGACAAAGCAATGCATGAATTTCAAGTAATGATAATGGTACAATATGTAGACACAATTATGTGAATACAGTCCTAAGTCTTGCATTGCAAACACACTAACATATCAGTCATTAGACTGTGCAAAATACAGGAAATGAGTTGGACAGGAAGAAGAGAATAAAAGTAAGAGGACTGTGTATACACATATTTACAAGATATGTATATGGTTAGCAGTGGTTAGAAAGTTAGTTAATGCTGATAATTAGTGGAGTGTGTAAGCCAAGTTATATGACGTGGCCCAAGATGAGTCATTGATGAGGGAGGCTTTGAAGTGACATCTGAATTTAGCATAGGTAGCGAAGTTATTTAAGATGAAAGGAAGGCATTGCCAGAGCTACAGGGACAGGAGAGCGAATCTGTGGTTGATCTAGTGAGGTTTGCAGAGCTGGCTGTTTGGAGTGACTTTTAAAGTTGTGTAATGTCATGTTAATAATGTGTGTGGCAGAATGGGGGATCAGTATCTCGGTATAATTTAGTGAATATTGGGGAGCTACTTTGTGTTGGCCATCTTGATTGTATGGTATTGGTATTCTCACCTAGGTAAATTTGTTATGAATCTGTAAATTTTGTTGCCATTTGATTGCAGCTCATCTGCTGTTACTGGATGCTGCAGCCGTTAAGGGTTTGTCATTCTTCCACTGGGCAAAAAGGATGCCTTTGCTGATGGCATCTCTTGCTAGTAGGGACAGGAGGTAAGATTTTACAGGTCCAGTGTAGTACAAAGTTGATTTATGATGTAATTTTCTCTTTTTTTAACATCTTTATTGCATAATCGCACATTGAATGGTAACATGGCTGTACATGCATTAACAGAAAAATTGTAGTAAGTTTCCACTGCTTTTAAGCAGTTTACATATATTTCCTTAACAAATTTTCATTCATTCCAGTGTTACATTAATTGCTGAATTCCTGCATTCCCTTCAACCTTAAAAATCCTTTTGAACATTATTCTGCACATTTTGTTCCCGTAAATTCCATTTATTTCAATGACATTTTTTTATTTCCCTTTTCTAATACTTTGTGATATCTAGATAATATCTCACTGGACTTCCAGCAATAATTTGATCAGCACTATCCTGGGTCACTAACTAACGAGTTTCAATCCTCACTACTAACTCTAGTGTGAGACTGTCACTTAGGAGTAATATTTCACAATTTGCTCTGAGCAAAACAGGAACATGCTCTGTAACTTGGGACTGGACTGGATATGTCTGTCCACCCATAATGTAACTCCTTATTACACACTTCAGAGCAATGCGTCCCAGTTTAAGACCTCTGATATACTCACTTAAATTAAATCTCACACATCCAAACACTTCTGGGAAAGCCTGACATATTTCCAGCTGTGTCCCTTCCGCAAAGTAATACGGTAACACACTGCCACCATTCAGGGAGCCTACGTGCCATTTTAAAGGGCTGTCCATTTATGAGAATTAGATGTTAAAACAAATTATATCAAATGACCTAAAGCAGCCAGGCTTTGAGTGGCCTGGGAAATTATCAAAGCAAGTGTAAATGGTCTGAAATCATAAAGAAAACACCAATTTACCAGCTGCAATGCAAGTTAAAATGTTTAATAATAAGCAAAATGATTAAAAATATAAAACAGTTGTGTCTTTTGGCTTTTCCCGGTTAGGGGTCGCCTCAGCAGAACTCCGGTCCACTAATGATTGGCAGTAGATTTTTACGTGCCGAGTTGCCAGCCCTGACGCACAACCTTCAATGAAGGTATGCCCATTCACGCATGTCTCCACACAGAAGACGCACTCGCTGAGAATCGAACAGGACAACGTCTTACTGTGAGGTGACAGCGCTACCGCAGCACCACCGCAGTTTATAATAAAAATATAAAAGCGTAATTTCCAATAAACAGAACTCAGTCACCAGGAAAGTGAAATCAATACTGAAGGATAGAAATCTATCATTTAGAAGAACACTGATTAGTTAGGAAAATCACAACTAAAGAACACTGTCCCTAATCTAAACTAAATTATTAAAACAGAGCAAAGGCAGGCTTACAGTTCTTGATGAATCTTTTTTGGATATCCACTGCACAGTACAGCTGTAACAACTGACATCTGCAACTGGCTATTGTAACTGGCTGTTAACTAACAACAATTGACTTCATGCATCTTCAGCAGTCTCTTTTGTAGACTAGATTAACTGTCACAACTGTTCAGTTCTAATTCTCATTTCATGTTTTGAAAATTAGCTAACAGCTGGTTACTAAAGTACCTTCCTGTCTTTCCACCTCTGGCAGTAACACACAGCAACTGTGAACATTCTGATGACATCTGCAGATAGGGTTGCTACTTAGGTTTCAAAAAAAAACAAACTAAACTCACACCACACACATCACAACCCATTCCCATTCCCCCCCTCCTCCCCATGCCCCACCCTATTTTGTGACATCACAGTGACATCAGCTGATGGGACGCCAAAAAGGAAAAAGAACACAGGGCGGCACTAATTGCACTGCTAGGCTGCTTGGTGTAAGTACCAGTATGATGAAAAGTGTCAATATGGTGCATTTATATTTTCGTTCGTGCTTCGATTAGAAGTTTCAGTTTAGGAGTGCCTGGAGTGATTGCGTGTCCATTAGTTTGTGAGTTAGTGTTACTGCCCTAGGATATTTCATGCTAGTACTTAAGATCTTGTCTTGTACTGTCGACTGACCCCCACTCTTTTTTTTTACATGTCACATATTAAAAAAAATGGGATAAGGGGGTTGGATGAATGGATTTTCTAACAGGTGACATGTTTTATTGCAGTTGTAAAATGGCAATAAGACTGAATGAAAGATGACTCAAGCCTCTAGATCTAAGAAGAGATGCGCGTAGGAAAAGAAATCACACTGAACATGGCAAAGAGATAGTTTTATTTTTCAATGTGGTCCATAGTAGATGAGGATAATACAAATCAGTAGCAGTATTACACTGCATGGTGAAGTTCTAAAATCAGTCTGAGTGTACTACAATGCAACACTGGGCAATGTTGGCAGAGTGAAATCTTGCTATAAGATTTCTTTTAGTTGGTAGGATAATGATAGCTAAAAATGCCTTCCAGTGATATCTCTACAATCCGTATAGCAGAAAATAAAATTTGTCCATTTGTATTACATCACTGCCACTTAGGTTAATGTATGTACTGTCTAAACTATGTAGCTACCAGGAATACTGAAGTTAAAAGCATTTCATTGTTGTGTAGTAGGAGCTGGATACATTTACTTTCTCCTCTCTCTCCTCTAAAAAAAAAACGGACTTCATGAGTTTAAATTTTTAACTGGACAATTTGTCTGAATCAAAACCGGACAGCTGGCAACCCTATCTGCAGATCATCTGATTCTGAGACCGTCTGTATTTAGAATTTTCACAAATATGCTCCTTTAGAAATGTAAAGGAACACCAAGTCTTTAAAACATTCTGCACAAACAGATTATAAATCAACATGTAAGAACTTATTTGCAATATCATAACTAGTCATGCTGGCATGTAATACACAGGTTAATCTAAAGTTATGTGCAGAAACTTCAGCCAGACATATTAGCACAGATGAGTGTCTAATTTCTTCCCAACTCCACCTCCAGTTCTTTTGTTTCCTTTATAATATTCAATACTCCAGCTTCAGTTAGTTTAGATTTTGATTAACAGTTTGTTTTTTGGCAGCAAGTAGCATTAAACTTAGTAAGGCCTTAGTAGGTCTAGGCAATTGAGCTCAAAAGAATAATTTCCTTAGTTACAACCATTTGATCCACCTGCATTTCAGAAGTATTGCATAAGGATTTTTCAGAATCTTTCACCTTATTTTACACACAGAAAACATCTTGGAAGTTACCTCATGTTCACAATCATGTCTAGCATTTTCTGTCTACATGAGGAAAAGCCAGTTTACATGTAGTTTAGGTATAAAGATACATATGCAGACACCTTCAAGCAAAAATCCTCAACCTTCTGAGTGGTGTTGCATAGTTGGGAACTTTACGGATTTCTTCCCTTTCTTCCTTTGTAAGTTGCCTTTCTGTTCTCTCTCCTTTTTTAACCACTTCTGATTGTTTAGCTGTAATGCAATTTCTATACCCCTAATATCCATTTTTACATGTTTTTCTTTTCTATATAGAATTAAAATGCTGCCAGAGCTGGTCTTTCATTTAATATTACTCTAGTTCTCGGTCTGTCTGTTTTCTGTCTCTGATAAGGAAGGCCATCTCTAACTTGCAGTCCAAACTTCTGCTTGGCCACTTGCCACTCTGCTTTTCCACCTGATTTTTTTCCTTCCCAGTACCTTGGTTCCTGTAATAGCTTTATCCAGTACATTCTAGCCGCCCTTCCATAGTTACTATATCCCTACATGAATTCATTACCAGTTGGTAAAAATCTCCTTTCTGCATTCCTCTGCTGACTTGGTTCTTAGAATATTTTCTGCTACTTTATGACTATAATATTCTGTATAGTTTTCATTCTCCTTGATTACTTGCATCAGAACTCTTTACCTGATCTGTATTTGTTTCAAGTTGTAGATAAGAAGAGTAAACTCTGTAATCTGAAGTCTAGTTGAGGTATAAAGATATATGTGCAAACACCTTCATGCAAAAATCATCAACCTTCTGAGTTTTGTGTATTTAGGAGCCATGCAGATTCTTCCCATTGTTTCTTTACAAAGACTTTCTCAATATACTTGGAAGGGTGTATGGTCTGCTTCCACTTTTTCTACTTTGCAATAAACAGTTTATGAAATGCCACATCTATCCATTATGGCTATTTTTTTTCTATTTGATCACATCTTGCATATCTATAAATGTCTCTTGACGCATAGGCAGTCTGCTTTCCTTGTAATCACAGCTGCTGTACCTTTCTGACTGGTATCCATGTGCATGAGCACTGTTTTTATTACATTACAGTATTTCATTGCAGTTTGTGTTACAAGTTATTTTCATAACTCTCCCTCTTCATTGCTGCATTCCCAGGCTGCTGCTTGCTCCAGTAGTTTTCTAAACAGGCAAAATTAATTCTGGCAGATTGGATATAAACCACAAGATACTACGTAATTCCTGACAGTCTCATTAATGCCCAATTGTTTTCTGGCTTTGAGATTTACAGTATTGCTTTGAGTTTCTCTGAGCTTAGTAATGGAATAAGGTTCATATATTTCACATTTATCACTCGTATTTTAGATCCACTCTTCAAAATTATGCTGTCAGACTCCCTTCAGCTATATCAGTCTCTTGTATATGCCCTCTACCCCTCCCAATAACAGATCGTCAGTTATGTTACGAATGGAGTACCCCTCGAAACATGCGTTTTGAGGTGTAATTATTTCAGAATTAGTCTGTATACTTAGGGTGTGAGGCTAATGCCCCCTTCAGCGAAAATGCTTCAAAGATGTATTGGTAAGTAGAAGAATTCACTGATATTTGCATGAATCACAGTTTTTTGAAGTTTAATGACTAGCAAGATCAGATCCCACATTTGTCAGGCCTTCAGTTGTGTTACTGCTCTTCCAAGTGCTGATGCAGATAGGTTGCCAAACAGAAGTCTTAGAAATATATAGATTCCTAAATGCACGCAACCTGGGGCTTTCTTCATTTTGCTTTATCTGCCACTATCTGTGGTTTCCATACGATACTCGGTTGTGCCAAATGTCGAGTTCTTTGTATTTCAACTATATGCAACAGGTAATGTTCATTTTCAATCACTTAAGCCATATGTTTTGGAACAATGCTTATGCTAATCTTGTCCTGCTTCACATCCTGGACCATAATTTTCAGTCTTTGTATGTACACATTCAGTTTCTTAATGACAGTTCAACCTTCCATTCTTTGTAATTCTTGCTCAGTTAAACCCATGACTGCTACTGGTACTTTCCATGGAGCTTTCAGTACTGCACAATATCCAGAATTATTTGAATATGACATTTTGGAAAGCTGTCCAATCCTGTAAACAAGTTGTAAAATAACTTGTTCTGTAAAGCAGCTGAGAGAGGTCTGTAATTGTTAATGTGCATGTCTTTCTGTGCTTATATGCTGTGATGCCCAACTTCCCACAGCCTAGACTTTCCTTCCAGATCCAGTGCTGTTATTTATATATATATATATATATATATATATATATATATATATATATATATATATATATATATATATATATATATATATATATATATATATATATATATATATATATATATATGTAATATGATATTGTAGTCCTTACTTTTGTATTCTCACACCATTTACTTTGGTCCTAAATAGCTTTGACTGCCTGAATAAGTTAGCAATGTGCACACAGACAAATTTTCAGCACCACTGCCTTAAAAAATGTTCAGGCAAAATGGTACACTCAGAGCTATAATTAGTTTGCACTGAACAATTCATTATTTCTGAGCTGCTTCTGCCAGTAGTATTAATAGATGTTTTGTTGCAGAGGCTCTTACTTTGTTGAACTCACGGTACCATGATTAATTTTCTTTTCCATTTTAAAACTACTTACAAACATTCATTTTTATATTATGACTCACAGATATGCAAATTACTAGTAATGCACTTTCTTTTTCTCCCAAAATGATGAAAGTCTGGGTCCTAGTTTCTGCTATGGTTATAGCCATGTTTAGTACACAGGGCTTGAATTTTAACTGTCATGAGTCTTATGCATGTCACGGCTCTGTTTTATCATTACTGCTGTTGCACATTATGATGGTGGACACAGTGGTGCAGCAGTTAGCGTTGCTGCCTCACAGCAAGAGGTTCTCAGGTTCGATTCTCTGCTGGGGTGCCTTCTGTGTGGAGTCTGCATGTCCTCCCTGTGGTCACGTGGGTTTCCTCCCACATCCCAAAAACATGCAGTAGGTGGATTGGACACTCCAAATTGGCCCTAGGTGTGAGTGTGTGCATGTGTGCCCCTTCTGTGGAAGGTTTGGCACCGGGCTGGCAACTCAACACCGTAAAACTCCACTGCCAATGAGCGGACAGATGATCCACTGTGGTGACCCCTAACTGGGAAAAGCCAAAAGAAGAAGACTGTTGCATATTATGATGGTGTGCTATATTATCTGACTCTGAATTAGTCTTCACACTTCTTAACTACTTGTTTGCAATTTTTACTTTGCATGCATTCACAACTTTTGATAAGGTTTAAGATCTTTTTTTCTGACCATTTCCTTTTGCTATAAATTGTTCTGTGTTGCTGACTTGTGCAACTGAGCAAAATCAGTCTTTGGCTGTGTTTCTGCTTGAAGACATAAGCGTGTTGTTTCCATTGTGCCTTGGTTCTTTTAAATAATAGATGAATAAGCAGAACATTTGTCAGAATTCCTGAATTTGTCTCTCTTTTTGCATCCAGCAATTACTGCAGACAACAGTCAGCATTATAAAAGTGTGTTTATAGCTACAACAGCAAAGTATATATGCGCATCTTCATGTTACAGTACATAGTTGGTCAGTCTTTCAGGGGCATACTTTAGGCACGTCTGTTAACAAATATAAGTAATCTTTATCAGAACTGTATGTTTAAGCTTATTCCATCAGTCATATAGTTTAAGCTTATTCCATCAGTCATATAAACAATAAAACCAATAAAGAGGTAATGGATGCATCTCTTTGGTAAGTTCTAGAATGAAAGGATATAAAGTTTTACTTTTCAGTCTAACATCCATCTTCTGTGTCTTCATAGAAGAGGTGTAATATTACTAATGCCATTGTCAGATTAAAAAGGAAACCTGTTGTTTTTCTCTAGTCCAGGGTCATTCCCCTTAACGTCTTGCATTAATTCCAAATTGTTGTCCTGGCTGTTTTCCAAGAAATCCACTTGGATATGTATTTTTCCCATAAAGTTTTCTTTACAAATCAACTTTCTGTAATCTCCAACTCCTCTATCAAAATTGCCTGTACCATTAGGCTCAACCTAGACTTCCATCTCTTGAGGTTTGTTTGCTACTGGCACCAGCATAAATAGGGTGGCACTTAAACCGCTCCCTGGCTGTGTCTGAAAGGGGGACCATGGCGATCAGTGCTTTACCCCAGAAAAAAATACAAACAAATGAAAATGTTGCATTGAATGTCGTTATCCCAGCTCAGTAGCATGATCTTTTTTTTGTAACTTCTGAGCCTTAACAGCGTGTGCCAGTTTATCCTAAAGGCAATGTAAATTTGACAGTGTACAAAAATGTTCCTATGTGGCTATCACATCTTCCTTGCATCCCCAGCTATGGGACTCTGCATCTCTCAGCATCTTCAACCTTTGAGTATAAAAACATTCATGAAGACATTTCCACTCAGACTGTAAAATGACATAGTTTTATGGCATGTTTAGTCATCTTCATTACACCTTCCCACTTAGTATCTATATCCCCATCTGTCATATTACTCGTTTTCCCCTCATCATATCCACTGTTTTAGTACTGTGATATCTTAGCCTCTTGTATGTCCTGCTTACTAATTACTTCATGAATGGAACAGTCACTTCTGTCCTTCAACAGAACAAACTGCTGTTTTGGAGCGCTTTTCAGTAAATCTGTCAAACCTATAGCTCCACCTATTTTTTTAAATAAACTGATAATGAAGGGTTAATTGGAAAATCCATACTTCCAATTCAGATGTTCTCTAAACAGTACTGTTTTGTAACCCCCCTTTATATTGTGCTTTCAGACTTCTTTACTTCCCCCATCCTCCCCTCAAACTTTGGAAGCCCTACAGTCCTATATGGCTCATACCACCTCCTTTGCATCAGTAAATGTCTTCAATCTAGTCAGGAAAAAGCACTTGAGACACTGCTAGTATAACAGGCCAAGTCTAAGCTTCCACATGTGGCACTGCCTCGTGGCAACCAACAACTGTGCTCTCTGCTTCCTAATAGTATCACACATCACTTACTTACAGATTTTCCCTTGTAAGACAGCTCAGTATTGGAATCTGCATTTGTTCACAACTCTGACTGTATCAGGATATACCATGCTTATGTAACATTCCCTGTCTTATCTAGAATGTGAGATCTGTAAGGCCTACTCAACTTTTATTTGTCCAGCATGCATCCCGATCTTGCTTGCCAATTTATAGTGCGTGAAAGGTATAATTTTGTCCTTCCTCTCTTGTGGGTATCTTGTAATTCAAACTTTCCTTCCACAGGTCCTATCCTCCAAGCTCATCTGTTTTTCTGTCAAGATTTCCAAATCAGTGAATATGATGTCATACTTTCCTTCAAGTTCAAAAGTTCTTTCTGCAGATCTTGTGTGGTGTAGGTTCAAGAAACAAAAGCAACTGTCCACTTAAGTATCTGACAAAGAAGTGTAAGGTTTTGGACAGTCCGGGCAGTAGTCCATTCTTCACTACTGTTTAAGGGTTTAGATCTGTTGAGTGCATTTCATTTGTCCATGTTTATCCAACCTGAGTCCAGGCTCAAGGGCTCACTTGGTTTAAAAAAAAAAAAAAAAAAAAACTTCAGGGGGTTTGTGGTCTTCAGTTATTTTGACTGGTACTGACCGACTGCAGCAGCAGTCTCTGATACCTCCCTGCATAAGATGTCATTGCCTAGGCTTTCATCTTATAGAAAGGAGTTTAGGCAGGCCAAACTGGCTTCCCCATTCAGGGTTAAAGTCTTTTTGGATAGACCACCCAAGATTTGGTTGACCATATCTGGGAGGAAGAGCTGGGGTTTATGAATGTGGAGCAGTGTGGAGGTTCATCCCAGCCCTGGCATAATCTTCCCACCCAGACCAACCCCCTAGCAAACAGCGCTCCATCACAGACTGGGAAGGATGCACAAGCATTAACCATTGTTGCTGTTCCTCTCTGCTGCAGTTTCTTACAAGATGATGACCCACTGACCCAGTAATCAAAGTATGTGCTTTCACAGAATATACCAAAGGGAGGTGTGCATGTCCTTGAATACAGAAACTGAAGATAAAAAAATGTATATGGAAGCCAGTGATTGCAGGGCTTGTTTTTAGACCAGTTGATGTGGTGCATACCATTGATATGGAAGGAAAAAAGACATTCCCTCTGTGAAACATTGGGAATTTGCAGTTATGAGAAGTGTCCTCCATTAAAGGGCTGTTGACTCTCCATTGCCTCAGCACTTCACTGACTTCTTTTTGTTCTAGCACTGTACTAGGGTCAACTTTTGCAGAGCTTCCTCCTGGCATAGGTAACTTATTAACCTGGATTGTCCCATTTGATGATCCTGTGATGCATCACCTGAAAATATCAGTTTCCAGTTCAGTGCGTCTTAAAGAGCCCATAACTTGGGATTTAAAGATAGCATTTGCAGTTAAATTTCTAAGCACCCTGCAGATCTGAAGGGTCATGCCTGCTAATGTGTGGATTCAGCACTTCAGCACTGTTAGTTTAGTCCTGTTATTAAAAGTTAAAATTAGTTCCTCTTGTCTTTTGAAGATGAGAGCTTCACCTCTTATCATACATCACTAATGAAAGTTGCATAAAAATCACTGTAAAATTTTGTAGCAATTCTTTGTCCATTGCTTCTGTTATATCTTTTCAATGTGTGTGTGTTATGTCCGCCTCTGTCATCTTTATCTAGTATAAGGAAATGTTAGAGCAGGTAGTTCACAGGTTTGTAGCCCTTTTATCTTTCATCCCATCCTTTTCTAGTGATCTACGTTCCGGTTCCATTCTTGCTGAAGACTATTCTAGCCCATGAGATGAACTTGAGTAGATCTGACCAGTAGTTAAAGTAATTTTTTTTGTTGTTGATGTCACTTTGCTTTGGCACAGCCAGGCAGCTAGTGACTATGTTAACCAAGGCTTTTTGATGAAACTGTACAACTTGTGTTATATTTTGATAAAGAAAATTTCAGGCACAATATCAGGACACAAGACTGAGGCTGTGTGTAGCCTTATCAGAAGCTTGAGTTTTCAAAAACTCGAAATTGATATGGTCGAGACCATATGATTTATTTTCTGAAAAGTCTAAGCTTTTTCATGGAGATTGCAGTACAGTGATTGAGGAATCTGTTCTTTTTCTCATCGTAGTGTGATCATGAAGTTGGTATGTAATAGTATACAGGGGATGTGTGGGTGCAGGGGTGCTTTCCCTCCTGCAAAAATGTAGAAAAAAGGTATTTTTTTTGTTCTCCAAAAACTTGGTCATACCATCCCGACAATCTGAATTTCGAGTTTCTGAAAATTCGAGTTACTAAAATAAACCCAGGCTGTCAGGAATTGCAGCATACATCATGCAGAAAATGTTGCTTTGCATTACAGGATTGCCATAGTTGTCTTAGTGTGTTACCATTTTGCCCTCTTGTAGTGCTGAATCATGCTTGGATTCCTTAAGTCTATAAAAAAAACTGATTTTTACTTGGTGGAGTTAACATTGAATGTAGGTAGTTTGGTCGCATTGACTAATGCTGATGCAACACCCCCCCCCCCCACACAGTAAAAATGGGGAAAAAAGTAATCGATGATTCTTGAACTTGCTCTAGATGGGGCTTATTTTCTCTCTTTCATTAAATTCCTGAATGGCATGCATCATTCAAAACTGACATACTGAATGTAGTAGTTTAGGAGTTTTTTCTCTCTGTAATAGTACTCCTGATTAGTGAAGCCTGAGTTGCTTAAAACTTGGGCTTTTCACCTGTGCTTTCAGCCAGCGCTCGTCTGTGGCCACAGGACAGTCTGGCAGTTTCAGATGTCTGATGCATTTTTTCTTTACTATACATTTGTCTTCTGACCACCATCCCTCCCAGTGTCCATTTATCCCACGTGTTCTCCCTTCTGTACGTACTGTAGCACTTCACATACCCCTGGTGCAGCTGACCTCTTTCTAGTTTATCTTTGTAGTTCTGTTTTTGTTGTGTATGCAAAGTCCAGCAGTCAGAGAGGCAGTCCTTCTTGGCAAGCTTAGTATTTTTTTTTTCTAAAATCTCCCCTTGGCAGCAGAGGGCATCTCATGTTAAAACAAGGGACTGCAGTGCTGATCTGGTTTGTATTTTGCTACTTCTCTTAGTTAAATGCCCCTTAGCAGGCTTGATGTCCATTTCCTGGTTTATTCTGTGCTGCTGTACCACCAGAAGTCGGCCAGTTAGGTAGCACAGTGGGCCAGAGTACATGTGTTCTGTAAAAGCTTGTGTTTTAAAGTACATACATTTTTTATTGCATGATTTAGTCCTGTCTGCATACTGAGTGTTTGGAGCTTCACAGACAGAGCTGAACTCCTGTTATATCCAGGTTTACTTTACTTCACTGAAGGGCCAGCATTGACTTGTGCATCAGGTCTACTGCTTATGAAAAACGCCCTATTCTGGTGCCTTATATAGCTAGAAAAGACCCATCTTGATTACTGTCCCAAACTATTTTCCTTCCTTCATCTGCTGTTATGGAGAGCAACCTTCTCTGCTCTCCTTTCATAGTCTGTTCAGGACATTGTTTACTATGCAAAGGTCAGATACATTGGGCAGAGGCTCATGCTATAGTGAATTGACTGATTTAAAGTGTCTGTTAAATACAAGGGGTAATCTGGCATTTTCATTTCATTATGCAGGTTCATGGGTACATTCTGAATTGATGTTTTGCGGTACATTATTACTGGATTTCACCTTCAGTTTAAGTAGAGGAATTTGATCTTGCTATTACTGGGGTTATGTTTCTAAGCACGTGACTCAAATTACATATTAATTTTCCTGTGTAAATTATTCTAATAAGATTTTTCTTTTAACAGGAATATTAGACCCTCATCTGTCACTTCTGGTTTGGATGGCTATGATCTTGTCTTTTGGGATCGTATTGGCACTACCAAAGCCTCATGGCATTCGAGCATTGATAGCTTCGACAATTTTACGCCTAATATTTTCAATTGGTTTAGAACCTACTATATTTCTATTAGGCACTTTTAATGTAAGTATTTTAATGAAAATGCAGCACTAATGCTATGATTTAAGTGTTTTTAACTTACTGTTGTGTAACTGCTTTTGTGCAATTTAACTAAAATGTTGGAACATATCCATGTTGAGCTTGATTTAGTGTTTTTTTTTTTATGTATACAGACTCTTTTGGCTTATTTCTGGCCCT
The DNA here is from genome assembly GCF_019279795.1 of Protopterus annectens. Classification (NCBI taxonomy): domain Eukaryota; kingdom Metazoa; phylum Chordata; order Ceratodontiformes; family Protopteridae; genus Protopterus; species Protopterus annectens. The sequence continues at coordinate 1,465,833,483 of NC_056739.1, forward strand.
CTCTAAAAGAACTATTTTTACATAATACGCACACACACCAGTCTTCAAGGGATAGAGAGAATCCATAGCACAATTAGTTGTGGTCTCATCTGAAAGGTTAATGGGTGGTTCTGAGGAGCAAACCAGTTTCTCCATTGCTTTGTGATTTTGTAACATCTTGCCCTTTGAAAGCTGTTTAACACTGCATATTTTTTATATTGTCTAAAATGAAATGCTTAGGAATAGATACTCAAGGGAGGGATGGTATAGAAGAGCTACCACTGCAAAATCTATGTTTAATGAAAACCAGAAAAGGAAAATCGGTAGCCATTTTAATGGATTTCACAAAATGTTTAGGACAAGCACCTGTGCAATGCATATTTCTTTTCCAGAATATAGTTACTAATTAATATAATTACTAAAGGGGAAGTTCATGTCACAGTAGTCTTCAACACAACAGATGCTAAGCTGTTATCAGCAAGACTTGGCTGTCAGACTTTGTATTCTGTATAAAGTAGGATCTTTGGTCAGTTGCTATGTTAATTTGTGAGACAATTTGAAAAGGATGAATCTATGGGTAGAAGTTGAATTAGATGGAAGTGATGAGTGTAATTTTTGTCTTAGAACTAGGTTGTACCAGTCCTTGACATTTTTTTGTTACACTGTAAAGTGTTTGATAAAATCTGCCCAAGAAATTTTAAAGGGCAAAGCTACTCCATTGTTAAAATACTTTGGCCTTGACTGTCCTTGTGTTCTACATTTATGTGAATTGCAGAATTGTGGCTCAGTTTAGATTGTTGACGTTTCTACATTAAGATGGACATATTAGGCTTCACATTCAGAGATCAGCTCCTTTTTTACCACCATTTTTTTTCTTCCCCACTTTTTTAAATTGCATTTTCTGATGGATGTTATGTTTATCGGACAGTTTGCCCTGTTAATATATTGACCCACTAACCCTAGCCCACACTTCTTGTACTGTATGTACATAACTCTGGCAATATGCCTACCACCACTGGGTTTAAATGCTGTGCTGGAATATTAAGATAGTCCTTTACTTGGTGTGTGACTGTATTTGAGATAAACAAGACAGAGTTGCACACTGTTTAATATTTACCCATTCGTCCATTGTATTTTTTTACCATTACTCATTTCTTTATCGATGCAGGGTTTCAGAGGCTAAACCAGTCAGACCAACCTGATACATTAAAATAAACATTAAATAAAGTAGTACATTGTAAAGGTTTGAGACTGATGTAAAAAGAGGCTTGTTCATTTTTCCACAGGTAAAGGAGCCCCTAAGGAGTACCCCTCTGTAGCCTGCCAGGTATTGCTTAACCTGTCTTTTTGTCATTTTCTGTTTTTACCCCTTGAGGTCCAAAGCAGATTAAACCTATGTTCATACCATGCATGTGCATTAGTTACTCCAGGTTTAGTGCATCAGAATTATATTTTGCAAGGTGCTGCAGATACTGGCTTTGCTCTAAAATGTGAAGTCACTTCCTAAATAAGTTCTGTGCAAGTAGTTGGCCAGCTGTTGGTTTCTGTCATTAAGAGCCACCTAAACTCTGTTAAAATGCATTGAAAAAGATGAATGCATGCTTCGCATTTGTGCTACAGCTGTATACTTATTGAAATGTGGTGTCACTAAGCATCTATAGTTTACAGAATTTGCATTCCCTGAGTTAGATCCTTATTCTCCAGTGCCAGGCATGTGGCTTTGAATGGGCTTTACATGGTTCCATTTCATTACAAGCATTCTAATTTCCCTTGAAAGCTTTACTGTTTGTAAGCCATAGAATATTCTCTCCAAGGAAGATACAGCTTGGTATGTGAATATTCATTGTTTGAATATCTTTGATCTGCTTGTATAGAGTGACTTCCCTTGTTTACCCAATTTCTGCCAGAATTCTGATTTCTTAGTAATATTGTGGAGATAACTGCATGTATATGGTATAAGACATCAGGAATTTAGTGGTGATGGGGTTTTGATGCAATAAGTCTCCTTGTTTTTTTTTTCTTTTGGGGCAGTTATCTAAAGACAAGTGGATACCCTGGTGGCAAATTTACATCTTAACATGGTTATATGAAGCATGCCTCTGTGATGACTGGGGCATGTGTACTGCTTAATGGGTATAATGATCAGAGCTGATAGACATGGGTGTAAAATGTGCTTGCGATGTGAAAAGAAAGTAACACACATTCACTCACTGCAACTGTCATTGTAGACAGAGCCATAGCGTGCTCATCTAGTACCCACATTCTGTTGCCCCTCAACTCTAAGCAAGAAAAATAAATGTCCTGATTTCTGCTCTAAAATCCAAATTGAGGAGGAAAAAGTCTTCTCTCTGATCTGGCATTCCTCACCTCTCTCCATAACTAGTGCCAAATCTGCCCCTCAAGTATGACTTTTAGAGCTCAAAAAAGTATTTTCTACCTTTAAAAACTGTAGCGAGATACTTGCTACAAATTCTACCACACATGAAATGCTGAAGCTAGCACTTGATTCTTGACAGCAAATTAATTTCTGTACCAGCATTCAGAAATACCAATCCAACACTGCTGCAGATCGTATATGCACGCACATAATTCCTTGAGCCTGAGGCAGATGCCTCCTTTGCCCTACCTGAGCTGTGTTCTTGTTTCTAGGATGATGTAACACCCAAACTCCTTGTGAAAATGTTACACTGTAAGGATTATGTTCTCTCTCTATTTGTAAGAATTCTACTAAATGTATTATGCTAGTATGCATCCTTCATGTGTAAGTTGCAGTATTATGAAATCTCAAACTGTTTCAAAGCTTAAAACAAAAGCAGATTTGTAAGGTCAGCTAGTGACTTGGGTGGTAATTTCAGAGAAGATGATTATGAAGAATGTGAGGAATGGGCATATTAATCAACAATTGCTATTTATATTGTTTATGCAGTGGCTAGATGTACAATCCCTCCACACCACTGATTATTAAATAATATGGATCAGGTGATTAGCTGTATGGTAAGTGCAGTCTCCTGCCACTATGAACACTACGCGCTACAACACTATACTGAGCAACTGCAGAGCAGAGGTGTTGGCTTACCAGATTTTCTCCCTCCTTGCTTTTAGACCATTCCCCTTCTGTGATATCTTACCAAAAGAGCTGAAACTTAAGTCAAATAATTTTGCAAACATATATGCAGTCAGTGTTTTCCAGGAAGGATTAGTGATCATTTAAGTGTTCCCTTTTCCTGTTTTTCAGCACTGCTACTACACTGTTTGCTTCATAAAATAAGCAAACAGTAATAAGTTTGCCTGGTAGCAATAGCTTGAACAGCATTTCTTTGAACGGCAGGAACTATTACTTAATAGTGCATCAGTTCAAGACATGTGCCATTAAAATAAACTACAAACTTTTAAATCCAAGTAATAGAACTTAGTTGAAGTAAATAAAATTAAGCAATTCATTTTATAAGATTAACGGCAAATACAGTTATACAAATAAAATGGTTTCATATAGACAGAAGGCATACACAAAAATGCTTACTACAATTAATGTTACCTTTTCTTTTTTCAGTTGTACAATGCCCCTTCTACCTGACAATGTGTCCTCACACGCAGCTAATTAACCCACTTGTTTCCCATCATGTGAGGGTCAACTGGGAGGGGGGGACATCATTGAGTCAGACATCAGAGGTTGTTAACATATTTTTTTCTTTTGTGTCCTACACCCTTGCACTCATTTCATGTGTACTTGGAAAGTGGTTCATGCAGGAGGGTGGTTGATGCAGGGCAGTGCCATTCCCCCCACAAGGGATGTTTGCCAGCAAGCAGCAGCATCATCATTGAGCTTCCGTATACGAGATATACCCCCTCGACTGCCCTGAGATTTCTACAGCGGGACTGAGCACTTGGACTTGCCCCTCCCTGAGAAAGGTTAACTGACTAAGCTATGCCACTTCAACCTTCCCCTGCTAGTTCACAGACGTCTGCGCACTAATCAAACTTGTAGCCAGTTTTTACATTCTGTTAAACTCTTGAAAGCCCTTATTGGAGAAGTGAAGTTATTAAATATTTTTCACAATTGTTTTCTGTAACTGCTTCTTTGCTGTGCATTTCTTTTTTTTTTTTCCACAAATCAAACTTTGCTTACCTAGGTCATATTCATGGCTTTATCCCTTCAGCTCAGCATTGCTTACTTAAATAATTTAATTCTGTTTGGTAAAGTTTTTCTATATATTTTGAAAGATATTTTTAGCTTCACTCGGCCTGTCACAAAGAATGTGCTGTCAGTCATGCTTAAGTAGTTGACCAGTGCTACATAATGATAGTTCTTCCATGTAGTACAGATACTTTAGTAATAGGAAAATTTTAAAGGGTAATCAAAATGTAACCTCGCTCGTTGGTGACAGACCCTAATTAATATGTAAAAGGGTATAATGTAAAGTAATACAGAAATTGACAGGGCTGTAATAAAGATGTTGATGGTAAGAAATGCAGATATCTGATAACTATTTTAGAAAGGAATTCTCATCCTAAAAATTATTGAAAATTATGAATGGTTTTGCAGAATGTTAGACTGCCTTTATGTTGTATGTAGTAATTGTACAGTATTGTGTAGCTCACTGCTTCAAGTTAGAAAATAATGTATGAATTGACTAGCAGCATCCTATGCATAAAAGCTTTTTTTTGTTAGGTTAATATACATATAATATGTCTCGAGTCTTGTTAACCATAGAAATTGAGAATTCAAAAAGGAGGACAATACTACAGGCTTGTTAATCTCTTACCGCTTATAGTTAGTGAAAAACTAATGTGGGGTTAGTCCATGACAAGGAGTGCTGACTTGATATGGCTATGACATAAATAGTTAAATACCTTACTGAGTGCTGATGGTAGTTGTGCAATTCCTGCTAAAGTGTTTTTATGTTGCCACTCTGCCAACCAAACAAGGCCCCATAAATACTGCATTGAGGGTTATTAGACGTGTATCAGCAGGTAAACATATTAAGCTGCCCACGCTGAAACAATGAAAGGTTATGATTGAGTTGCTGAGATGTTTTAGCAGCTTCTGTATCATAAAACATCCTCAGGGAATGGAAGTATACAGGAGATTTTGGTTGTTTGCTTTATGCTTTCTTAATTAAACAGGGGAATTCCAAATATGACTGCTGCTTGAGTGCTGTTCATAAGTATTTTCACACGGGATAGTGAGTGTGTAACACCCACAGTGGTAATAAAGAATATTTCTTTGAAGACGTGAGTTGATTTTCTGGGATATTTCTGATAGCAAGTCTCTTAAGTTGAGGGTTTTTCAGCTTCCTAACATTGCTAAAAGTTGAAAAATGTTGGGACAAAATTTATTTAATTTACAGTTAGTGTTCCCAGGCTAACCACATTTAGTACTAATTGCAAATTATTAGGGTGCTTAGATTTCTTCTAATCCTGTTGTATCCAAAGAGAGCTCAGTTTGGGCATGAAAGTGCTCATCGTTTAATAAAAGACTACTATTTTATTATATTCCTGGTGCCGTGGTTGGTTCCTTACAAGAATTTGATGGGTCTAATCCTGTTGTATGATAGGGATAAAGGTGTATTATGTGTAGGTGGAGGCTCCATGAAGTACAAGAACTCAAACATGTTTTTGTTGTCTTCTACTACTTGGCAAATGCAAACAGATTCTTTTAAACAGATTCTCAAAGCTTACTTTATCCGAAGGGAGTGCCTTCTCCACAGAGAGGTGTTCTGAGATATTTAACTTTACCAGAGCTACCAGAGCTACAGAATCATTTAGAAGAAAAACAAAAAATTAGTATTTGTTATGAGAAGATTCTATGTCCAACATAGAATTCTGCTGCTATGGAGGCATATGATTTGACAGTACCCTAGAATGTGAGGCTTTTGACTCTGACCTTTTCTGAGCCTGAAGGATTTTGAAAGCCTAGCAAAGTTGCTCATGAATTTATTTGCTGGCCAGGAAGTTGTCCCCTTGAAGCTGCCTTTCAGTTCTGTCAGTTTAGCAGTGAATTCTCATCTTCTCTGATGACTCTTGATAATTTCATGTATTAGTATCTGGTTGTCATTATCAAAACCTCTTTTTTCCCCACTTTTCTGCATGTGGTCAGGGTGCCACATCAGCTCGCCACCTCTCATGATTGTCACTCTCTATTTAATACATGTATTTATCTTTGACCAAATTAGTCTTCTCTTAGGTTCATAGATTAGTACTAGGGTAATTGTCCTTGTGGGCCATTTTAAACCTAGCCAAGTAACCCTTGAGAATCAAACCCTGCATCTTGTGTTTGAAAGGCAAATATTGTAACCATTATGCCAGCCTCCCTATCTCTTCATGGTTATACTACTGGTATAAATTTGGCCATGACATAGGGGAACTCCCCATATTCTTTTGTTGCCATGGGATCTTTTAAGACCCACACACAATCCCAAGCTACCACCAACTCTAGCAGATAGAAACTTGTTTAACATCTCATTAGAAAGAGGACTCATCTCTTTTTTGACTGAGATGAAATGCCAGGCTGCTGTCAATTCACATGCTTTCATAGCAGGAGGCAGATGTTTTGGTCACAAACTTCTAATGACACATACTTTTTCAGCAAGAATCATCTTATGGCACAGGAGAACATTTTGTGCATAACCTGTTTTCATTGGAAGCTCAAGGAGAAAAGTTTCAGAAAAAACACTGTATACATTGTGTATAAATACAGTATCATGCAAAGAAGTCCTACATGCACAGTTTTGGACATTGTTTTGGAGAGAGAGGGTAAGCACTTAAGTTTACCTAAACAAACTGCTGCCAAGTAGATCTATTGGATGTAAGGCTAAGATTGTATGCCATGTATTTAAGACAGAACTAGGTACTGAATGCGATAGTGTGTGGCTATATAAATAACGTGTGCAGTATCAAACTGTGTTCTTATATACAGCTAAAATGCATATCTGATAATTTGTGTCCGAGAACATTACAATGTGTCACTTGTAAGTTTCACAGATAAAGGTAAAATCAATTGAGGAGGAGGATATGGAAAGAGTTGGTCAAGACAAACATAGGTCAGGGCTTTGTGTAAATGGGTGACTTGAAATGTAAACGTAGAGGAGATTTCATGCTTTGTAAGAGAGAAGTGTGTATATTCCAGACACCATGTAGCTGACACTAGAATCACTGTGGTAGAGCTCCACAAAATTGTAATGTAATGAATGGGGCTACAGTGAAGTTTATATTGTAGTATGTGGGCAATGCCTGGCTTTTATCAGGGATATAAAGATAGTATGAACTTTTCTCAAATGGATCACACTGTTACTTGGGCCACACAGGCTTTTGAGCAGAGTGCATTTATGTGACCTAGTTGCCTGATTGGTGACAAACCTATTAATGCCGTGCTGTCTTCATTCTAGCTTCATATTTTACCTTTAATGCAGATTTCCAAAACACTACCAATAAAGAATAAGCAAGGAAGTATGCGTGCCCTTGGAAAGTGGTGCCTCTGTTGTATTCTGTCTCCCCCTCCCCCCTGTGAACTCATTTCTCGATTGGGTCTTAAGATTATGGATTTGATGTCTTAAATCTGAGTGCATGGTGTAAAGTGACTTCCAGTAATTTAACTGAACTGTGGAATTTCTGCCTGTAGTCCACATCTAAAATGGTTGCTAACTAATGAAACTTTGAGAAAAGCATAGTCTTACTTTTGGAGGCATTAATGTTGAGAGAGATTTTCAGACATTTCTGCAACTGGGTTAATTTAGTCAGTATGTATGGTAAGTATATTAAGCCATCATTTATTGTCTGAGGTTATTGTGGAGGAAGTAATGTGCTAGATAAGGCCTGCAAGTTTACAATGAGCTGATGTGTTTATAACAACAAAAGAGGGGACTTGACCTTTCCTGCAGTGACTGCCTTGTGGGTATTGGAGAGGGTAGGGGAGAATAAGACCATTTTGTTGCTGGAGACCTCCATAAAGAAATAGAAAAACCTTATTTGGAGGGTCTTGTAAGACACTACCAGTAGATTCTCAAGGTTTAGTTATTCCTATTAAATTAATTGCACATAAGGGGATCTGTATACCACTACCATTTAAAACCTGTGCTGAGAGGATGCAGGGGTATTATTTAGTAGAAGTTAAGCACATTTCCTAAGCTTTTTAGATAATGGAGAGGAGAATTGTTGACCAGAAGTTGCAGAAAGCTGTGAAATTGAGCCCCATTTATAAAATCTGTATGTGTGTGTAGAATTCATAAATGGAATGATGCCAGCTATTGAGAACTTCCAGACTTAGGTGATTAAGCTACTTAATAGAAGCTTTAATGCAACAGTGGTAGAGTAGGATCTTAAGTGGAGACTGGATAACAGTGGGATATCCCTCAGGGGGAGAAGTGGCTACTGAGGTTACTCATTCTGGGATAGATAAGCATATCCCAGATGACTGGAGGATGCTCATTCTGATAATAGTGTACATGAACAAAGAGGACATTCATAACCATAAACAGTGCAAAGGTATTTACATGCCTGTTGTACTGTGTGAAATGGAAGGGTGATGGATAAATGAGCATGCAGAGAAGTAGAAAGTAAGCTGGGAGATGAGCAGTTTGAATTCACTTCATGATGCACCACAACAGTTTCAGTGTTTACTATGAGACATTGGAGACGCTGGAGATGAGTCCAGTTGGCCTACATGGTCTTGGAGGAAGTAGATGTCAAGTTGGGTAGTTTTGTGATGGTTCAAAGTCCCAGAAACATTGGTAGAATTAGTGCAGGCAGTGTGCAAGAACTCAAAGGCACAAGTACAGGTACTTGTTCAGACTCTTAGGGAGTGGGTGTGCATTGGGGTCCAACTTTGGGCCCACTGTTGTCTGTGTTGGTGGTGACTACATTAGCGAACGGCTCAGAAGTGAAACATCAACAGAGCTGGTATATACAAATGATATGGCACTACCAGCAGACTTTGAACAGGAGCTTCATCAAATGATAAGGGACTGGAATGTAAAACTGAAGGCACACGGGATAAAACTGAGTAAAGACAAGACTATTGTTGCAACAAGTGGAGGATATCAGAAGGAGCAGAGACATGATAGTGAAAATAGTTGAAATGATTAACAGCTTCATCTATTTTCAGGGGTGGTTTAGGAGAAAGGAAGTCTCAATGAGAGGACAAAGCTAAAATCACAGGTTATACCTCCATCTGGCACATTGTGTTAGGGGTGTTGTTTGACAGAAAGAAACTGAAAAGGTATACAAAACAGTAGTGCAGCCAAGGCTTGTGTGTGTCTCAGAAATGCAAGCAAGTAAGCTTGAAGTAATAGAGATGAAGTGCCTGAGATGAGTGGTAGGATTCTTACTATCGGGAGTAGCCCCAATTTCAGAGAAGGTCAACAATATTAGATTATGGGGATTTTCATGTGTAGGAAAGCAGACAGTGATAGTTCGGTAAAGATTTGGGGGGAAACTGGAGGAAAGCAAGAGGAAGCTCGGGCATCTGGTCAAGAGATGTATAGATTATGCAGCGAGAGACCTGTGACAGGCATGACAGTCAAAGGTAGGAGAGTTGTACTGAACTGAGAGATGATGACTGTTGTCATGACAACCTGACAACATGAAAGTGAAGAAAAGGGTGGTGTTGATGATGACTGGCTATTAGTAGAGTTGGATATGATCAAGAGTTGTTAGACAAGGTGGGAATTTGCTGCTAAACTGTCATAATTGAAAGGCAGCTTCAAGGTGAGTATTATGTGGGGAAGGACTTGGTTGGGATGTCTTTGCCAGGATTGAGTAACCTTAAAACACATGTCCAGAATTGCTTGGAATTGAGTCAGTGTGTCAGTTAAGATGACTCATTTTTTTCCCTTTTTGATGGCCTTGATTTTAACCATCTCTTGTTTTCCAGAATTTTACATGATTTGTTTAAGTTGTGTTGGCTTTTGAGGCCCACCAGGCATATGGCTTATTTTCAGCAAAGTCAAACATGGTGGTTGTACTGACAGGATAATTTGGCCAGGACACTTGGGAATTACCACACTTTTTCACTAAATAGGAAGATATCTTCAATATCTACATGAACTACCACAAACCCTGGCAGATAACATTTTGCACACAGGGTGACACTTTGAGTATGCTGCATCGCACTTTTCAGTTTGAGCATCAGATGTGGAGATATCACCCAGGACCTTTCAATCTTTTGGCATCGAAGGTTGGAGTTTGCACTTTAATTTGCTGATAGAATATACTCAGATTTATATTGGTGATTTTTTTTCTTTGTTAATGCTTGCAATATACTATGAGCAGATTCCCTGACTAAGATCACTGTTGCAGTATTCCTAACATTATGGGATTTTGTCCACAGATGTCTGGCTGGGTACCAAATTTTTACCTTCCCGAGGATGTATGTCTGACGTGTGGCCTCATTTTGTATGCACAGTGATATATAGGAAGACACGCACACAAGTTCTTCAGACTATCTCGATGCCAGCCGAAATGGACGTTATGCATCTATCAAACTGTTTACTTTAGGTCATTGATACTGTTGCTTCACTTGTTCGGGTTTCAGAGTGCTCCATTGGGGAACTTTTTTTTGCTGTGTTTTGACAACTTTTGTTAGATGACAACTAGGAGGGGTAAGAGCGAGGGAGGAAGATTCCATGTAAGGACTTGCACATTAAATGCCTTTTTTGTTTCGGCCTGGAACACTACTACAAATCCTGCTCTGTCAGTTTGTTCCAAAAACCCTTAGGTCAAGGCTTTCCTCCCTTAATACCGTCCTTGAAATACAACTTCTGAAACACCTGACCCAAGCAAAGATGGTGGAATCCCCAGCACCCGATGTTACCCTTCTACCAGAAAAGAAACTCAAAAAGACCTAAAGAAGATTTGCAATGTAATATTTCTGCATCATATGAACTCACTGAGTTCCTGCACTGTGTCAGATCCCCTCTCAGTTGCTTCCCACCCAGACGCTGTTGGAGGCCAGTATGAATCTTGAGGTCTTACAGATGTCAGATACCTTGCAGGAACCACGCTTAATCATTCTGGAGGGACTGCATGTTCCCCAAATCCTAGTCTGGGGTCCAAACCTTTGATACTTGTTCAGTTAGATGTCAGTTCTAAAAAGAAAAAAAAAATGTGACCTCACCTTCAGCTTCTAAGGAAAAGTAATGCATTTACTTTCCTAGGGCTTATTTAAATCTATCATAACCCTGAAGCCTGCTTTTGTGACCAACTTCCTCAGGTCCCACTAGTACATACCCAAGATTCTTCTTCCTTTGAGGATGAACAAGTTGTAGACTTTGATCATTCTCTGGATTACTCCCCGCAATGGACTCTCGGGCTCAGCTGTCTCTGGATGAAAGGGATTCGCTTTCTCCAGGTTCTCTTTATTGAAGATGCCTGTTTTGGAGAAACAGTTCAAAACATGAGACATTTTGAATGGCAACCAACAAATTTGTGATGTATTGAAAGAGGTATTATAGCCTCCTGGAAATGGGAACCCCAGCTCCTCCTTAAGTCCCTGCAATCCTGGATGCATTCTATGCTACATCTTCAGCTCCTGACTCTTGGCCAGCAGTACCTAAAAGACCCGTCAGGTTCTGTAAGGTGCCTGGTGATCTTAAATACCTGTATAAAAATCATGTGGCTGACCCTGCTGCAGTCTCCCTTTCTTTGGATAAGCCACCTGAGATGCTCCCCAGTGCTAACACCCCTTTCCACTGACAAGGATAGTAGGGCTATGGATATGTGGGGAAAGAAGGTCTACCCTTCTTTCACCATAGTTTTCAGAGCTACTAACTACTAGACCCAAATGACCAAGTATTTGCTGTGTGTATTCGTCTTTGCAAATGGTTATGTCAGACCTACACTCAGCAGATTTTAAGCAACAAATGCAGACTTTGCTGTCTCAAGCTTCATAATTACCCTGACACAGCTGCTGCCATGGGTTCAGTCATCAGACTGTATGCATGCTGCCATGGGTTCAGTCATCAGGCTGTATGCATGGCTGCACAGTCAGCTCATCCCTGAGGACTTCAAGTCCAAAATTCTAGACTTGCTGTTAGACAAAGATCTCTTTCTTGGTCCACAGGCTCAGTCTCTTCAAAGCCCTACAAGAGCAAGGAAAGGCTATGAAAGACACTAGACAAATTATTTCTACAGTCCTAGAAATTATCCCGCAAAATATTTTTCCTTTGTTAAGAGGGAGCTGAGGTCCACTCACGAAGAAAAGCGCCAAGAAAAAAAATTCCAGACAAACCTTATAGGGAGTCTTCATCGGGGAAGCCTCCCTTTGGAAGGAAAAACCTGTGACTGCCTTCCCAACTACCCCTTCCCTCTCCTAAAACCCTGTATCCAAAAGACTTTGTCTTTCACTTTTTGGAACTATAGACAAATGGGTTCTGACCATCATCAAAGGCGGCTATGCCATGACTTCAGAAAGCATTTCATCCCTAATTGGGCATACCTTTTCTATCCCTCAGCTAGCTTACATTGCTGGATCCTATTATTCAGGACTTGCTAGATCAAAGCACCATAAAAAAGGTGCCAGCTTCCTTCAAGGAAAATGGATTCTATTTCAGAATCGTTCTGGTACCAAGGAAGGAAAGACAATGGAGACCCATTCTGGATCTCCCTCATCTCTACACTTTTATAAAGTCTCCTCTTTCAAATTGCTGTCACTTTCCAGTCTTCATCCTTTCATTCTTCCTCATGCCTTTCTGGTATCCCTGGGCATAAAGGATGCCTACCTTCACATTCCCATTCAACCTTCTTGCAAGAAATTCCTCAGATTCATCTATGGCTCATCTCATTTTCAGTTTGTTGCTTTGCCCTTTGGGGTTTCTACAGCACACACATTTTTACAAAGTGCTTAACTCTAGGGGTCAGTGGTAGCTGTTGACTTCAAATCAAAGGGGGGATGCAGGAGACAGCTGAATGGGTGGGGCCAATGGGAAGTGGTGTGGCCAACTAGAAAGGGGTGGAGCTATGCTCAAAACCACACAAACTGGAACTTTACTCTGCCCTGGGTGCCAAACCATCATTTTGAGAGTCCAATCAAGAAAAAATGAAGTGTAGAAGAAAAAATATTTCAATGCATTGGCTGCATGACATCTTACTTAATACCTAGATGGAAACAAAAAAGGTTGCAAGGTATAAAAAAGTAAATTACTTTTTAAATATATTACTGGAATGCCAGTCAAAGTCAAGTACAAGAAAAACAAGCAGCACCCAACTCAATCCACTTCTCCTTGCACTGCAGTTATAATTATAATTTATATTCAGCTTTATAAAAGTACCAAGAAACATGCTGAAAGCAGCAATCTCTGTGATACCCCCATTTGTAAAAATGTTTCTTATCCAAAAAAGACCTGCTGCCTGACGACAACTATCTACTTGTTTCATGGGGAAAACCTGATCAAAGTAAAAAATGAACAGCAAACAAGAAACAAGCTCAAGATAAATTGCTTAAAGGATTACTGCACAGGTTATGGACCACACATGTTAGATTGGCATTCTGATTAGTTTATGGGTAAAACCTGCAAAGATGGCTGCAAGTCTCCAACAAAGGTAATGAGCTTCTTAAAATACTGTAATCCTGTCCTTTATTACAGGTACTGTCTTGCGCATTTCAATACCCAAGGCTTATACGTTATCTAGTTATGTAAGTATTCTCTGCATGGCAACAATAAAAAGGCTTTCAATGTTGGTAATTCTTTAACAGTATGCTCATTAAAGCTTACTTGCATCTTACAATCTCAGACAAGCTTACCTGATGTTTATGAAAGCATTGCTACTTAAACACAGAGTAACAGGCTCTTTCTGAATAATAAGCATAAATCAGCAGTATAAAAATGTGTCAGAAAAACAGATAATTCTGCCAAATCAAGCAAGGACGGATGAAAAGCCACTGTAGTACTTGTCTATCTTGGATGGTGGGATATTCTGCACACTTACACTGCATAACTGCTCCTTGCCTTGCTTGGACACATTCAGAGTCACTACATGGGGGGAGTGGGGTGCAGCAAGTATGTCACAATTTGAAAGGTCTCTGGCTGACTGTGATGGCCCTGACACATTTGTCATACCTCTCAACCTCAGAGCATGAAATCTGGACAAAGCCATACATAGAAGTGGGATAAAGACCCAAAAATAAGGACGATATTTAAATATTGCTCTTATAAACTTTCTAATAGAATAGTAGGTCTTGCATTAGTATGTATTTTCTGAAGGGTATGAAATCTGAAATTCAAATGTCTGTCATTATTTTCTAACTTCAGTCTTTAATGATTTGCCTCTAATTTGCCAGAAAACCACAATTTTATGAAAAATGCACCAAAAATGTGATGCAAAAATATGAAGTAGCCACACAATACAGCTGGGAACCTGTCAAAGAAAGGACACTTTTTTAATACTAGTACTGTTAACTTGAGGAGCTGACAAACTAAATTAATCTACATGCATTTATAAAGTAAAAGTAATCTATAACTCTGATCATTACAGTTATTTGTTAATTGTAAACCCTCCATGTTTTTTTCCAAAATTGCCATTTTGTGGAGGGATTATTAGAGGGAGAGCAACATTTTGAGCCAAATCGGGGACAGTTGAGAGGTGTGGATATGCCTAATTCTATAAAGCAATTTATTTGCATGTACCTTTTCAACCTGTTAACGCAGGACATCTGGACAAGGCCAAATATATTGGGGGAACATACAAACCGTACTAAACCGTGCTCTTGTATAAACTTAGTTGATAGAATAACAAGTCTTGTTTAGCATGCATTTTTCTGAAGGTTATGAAGTCTGAAACTCAATGTCTGTCATTATTTAGTGACTTAATTCCTAAATGATTTGCCAGAAAAACACATTTTATGACGAACAAACCAAAAATAAGAAGCAAAAATCTATTCATTCTGTGAAAATGTGGACAGTTGAGAGGTATAGTTCAGCCGGGGCTATCTGAGTTTGCCACCCTTCCCCCTCGCAAAATCATGGTCGAATGGATCCTCCCCCCTGCAGCCATTCCAGTGTCCCATTACTTGGCTATTTCACCCCATTTACCATAAACACTGTTATGTGCATACTGCTTTACTTCTACGATGATTTGGATTTCATTTGGAAGTTTTATTTTGCATTTTACAGCACAAACACTAAGACATCTGCTAAACAGTGCAGTCTCACAATGAAAATAGACTTGGCATTAAAACTTCTCTGCCCTTGAAACAGCATTGAAATCCACATTCAAAGAAAATACATTTGGCTAGTAAAAAAATTAACTTTGGTCTCTTTTCGAACAGTGCAGTCTCACAATGAAAATAGACTTGGCATTAAAACTTCTCTGCCCTTGAAACAGCATTGAAATCCACATTCAAAGAAAATACATTTGGCTAGTAAAAAAATTAACTTTGGTCTCTTTTCGAATGATAGGCCCCTTGCACACAAGACATACATGTGTTGTGTGGTACACCTCCCTGATTGTATTAAATTATATTCCTTGTATAATACAGTACAGTTGTTAGAGGGTGTTTTAAATGTATTGTTTTGAACATTTTTCCAGTAAACAGTGAAACAAAATGCATGCACGAATAATGACAAAACTGCCCAGTTGAGAACATTTCCATCATAAAAGTCTACTCAAACTTCTACAATCCACAAGTATCAGTAAATATGCAGAATATCTGCAGAAATAAGTCATCCACGAAATTCCACATTAAAGAGATTTGTAACTAATGAAGAGGTTGCTGCTAGCAAACAGCTTTTATTTCATTGTTTCATCTACAAATAGTGCATGTATCTTTGCCAAAGAGGACATTCTTAATACGGCAGCATCCAATCCCCGTGGGAGTAGAACCCACAGCCTTCTGCATCAAAAGCAAGTACACTACCTGTTGTGCTATTAACAATGCAAGCAGACTTAGTATAAGCAGCACTAAACTTCTCTTCCCCTGCAGCTCTCAACTCCTTGTAAAATCTACTCGACACTCAACTGCATATCTCTCTACTTCGTAGCACAAGAAATCTGGAAAAAGCCAAAATGTATTTGGTGGGGGGGGGGGACAAAAGCCCAAAAACTAGGGACACATTTTAAACATTGCTAGTATAATCTTGGAAAGTTGCTAATATAAAATGCTGTGTTACCACCATACATTTCACTGCCAAGTCTTGAAACCAGGGCCCTGTGCAAAACATACCACTATGCCAAATCAGCTGTTTTATGAAAGAGAGGAAGACTGAAACTTAAATGGCTACCATTTAGTGAATTCAGTTCTCACCATAGCTGTTAACCTCTGAGCACAAAACACCTGGACAAAGCCAGGAATGGGGGAATACAGCCCTCAAACATATTCAGTGAATTCAGTTCTCACCATAGCTCTCAAACTTAGCACAAAATGCATGGATGAAGCCAGTAATGGGGGAATACAGTCCTAAAAATAGAGACAAATGTAAAATATCCATCTTATAAACTTAGAAAATTTCTAGAATAAAAGGTTTTGTGTTACCATGTACTTTCTTAAGAATATGAAGTCTAAAATTCAAATGCTTGTCATTTTTATTTAATTCACATTTGGTAACCAGGAAAGTCTGACTTGGAACAAAAGCCAATTTTCAGCAGAGGCCCAGGGAGAAACACTCCAGATACATGTCTTTGTAAAATGGAAGGACGCCAGAGCACCCAGAGGAAACCCACACAAACACACGGAGGACATGCAGACTCCACACAGAAGGCACCCCAGCCAAGAATCAAACTAGAGAACCTGTAGCTGTCAGGCAACAATGCTACCATTGCACTACTGACCGTGTAAAGACAAAAATACAGTCAAACCACAGATTTTATGAGGAACAGAGCAAATATGAGGCAAAAATCTGCAAAGTTTTTACAAATGGTGGGTAGGGAATTCAGGCTCTTGCCACCTGGGCCCAAGCCTGATTCTCTACCCACCACCATAGCAACTGGGGCATTATTTTACACACACAGACAGACACACAGCGAGGCAGACACCGACAGCGAGGCAGACACCGGCACACAGCGAGGCAGACACAGACAGACCCCATACCTTACAGTAAGTATTCCTTGCTGCAGTTTGTCTAGTTCCATAGCCCGTGGATGTTGCATTAAAGTACGTGTTCCTTCCTGCAGTAATTGAGGTCAGTAAATCCAATAGCCCACTGATGTTGAAGTCAGTAAATACAAGTATTCCTTCTGTAAAGCCCGCGGATCTGCAGTCAGTAAACCCTAGTATTCCTTCCTGAAAAGCCTGCGGATGTCGGACGTTGCAGTATTCCTTCCTGCAAAAGCCCACGGATGTTGCAGTCCGAACATCCAACCAAATCCCCAATATGGATGTGTTCTTCCCACGAGAACAGGCTGCGTAGCACCCAGCCTGCGGATGTTGCAGTCCGATCCCCGTCCAGTCTATGCAATTGTAACTGCATAGACTTCTCGGATATGCTGCTGAATCCTTGTCTTCCTAATCCAGACTGCTGGTGAGACTGTCTGGATTCTGTGTGCATGCTCCAGACTGGTTCACCAGCAGTCTATCAGAAATGCTGGGATGTTCCGCGATGCATTTTTGTGTTTGTTTTTTTCTTTTCTTTTATTTTGTCTTTTATTGTTTTACAGCTGGGAGGGGCTGCAGCCCAATAGCATGAGCTTCCCCTGCTAGGGGTGCCTTACTGCACGCAGGGAATTCATATTTTCCCTTACTTGGATGACCATCTCATCCAAGCCCTCCCTATAGGCAATCCTCCTCAATCATCTACATTACATTGCACATCTCTTGACAATACTGGGATTTACAGTCTGTTTAAAAAAAAAATCGCATCTCAAACCCACTCAGGATGTAGTGATGTCCTCCTATTCCCCATGTTGCAGTATTCTTGGTTGGGAGTCTTCACCTCAGGTGACCCAAACATCGGCTCCTATATTAAAGCTTCAGGCTGGTTGCTGTTGGTGCATGGGACATCACATGCACGGCCATAAACCAGGAGCTTTAAATGTGACATCTGCACACACCATCTGAACTTTTCTGCCGCAGTCAAACATCAGAACAAAGGCATCATTCCTCTACTTATCAAGTTATCTAAAGCTAAATACCCCATTAGCGAACCTTTCAATTACTATTGCTTGAGCTTGATTTGCTTGTTCCTTTTTAGCCAGTGTCCACTAAGAAGGGTAAATGCTGATACGGACATCAAATTCTGCATAAAGATGCCCATAACTGTTTGCGTTTTTTGTTTGTGCAAGGAACATGACCATACCACCTACACATTTGCCAATCCTTCATCCCTACGATGCATAGAAGCCATCTGGCTGCCCTTAAATTTTTACTTTTAAAACCAGAGACTTAAATTAGTGCTTAGGATGGATCTGGAGACGGCCTCCCAGGCGGAGCCACCTCAGAAAAAAAGCCAAGGTTTCATGGCCTGCTTCCTCTGCCTCTCTGTCATCAGATGTCCCACCAGTCACCGATAAAGGGGTGTAGGGACCTTCGTTAGGGTCTACTTTATCGGTTCCCCTTGAGGTAGCAGTTTCTGAAGTACTGGTCAGCATGTTCATGAGATGACTTAGACGTCTGTTTCCTCTGAAGTCAAGGGGGAACCAGAATCCACCAGATGCCCATCTCTGATGCCAGAACCCAAACCTTCTGCTTTAGCTCAGGCCCCCTGAACCTAGGCCTTCTCCCTCTCCCAAATTTACTCCTATAAAAAGAAAACAAAAAAGTAAACATTTATCTCCATCTGCTGAGGGACTTCCTTTCTGGCAATATTTTACTCTATCCCTGATGCAGGCCTTCATGGCTCTTAGGATCTCTGTCTCCTCTCCCTCCACTATCCCAGTGCTAAGCCCAAGGCCTGCTTCAGCTACTTTTATACTCCCTCCCACTTCCCATGAAGAAGAGGAAGAAATTTCCTCCATCATCTGAGGAGTCTGTTTACCTACTCAGCACAGATAGCTTCTCTTCTAGAATACTGCTCTCCTGATGAGGAATCCATAGAAGGGGGCTCTCCTTCTGAGGACATCACTTTTGGGGAGACCATAACTAAAATGAAATTTTCAAATGGGATTCTTCCCAAATGACTGAAACTCAAAAAAGATATTTTGAGCTACTGCAAATTGAATCTCCTTCACCATCAGCCATTCCCCCAGTTATACCTGCATACCTGGATGCATCAGCATCTAAGAATCCTGATTCTCAGCCACTTGCTCCTGAAAGACCTGATTGTTTCTACAAGGTGCCTTATGACTACAAATTTCTTGTGAAGCCCCCCTTGGCAGACCCTGCAGTGATTGCTGTAGCCCCAGACAAGCAGTCAAGACTGATCCCATCCTAGTCCCTTCTGCCCACTGACAAGGACAGCAAAAACATGGACAGGCTAGGGAAGAAAGTGTACACCGCTTCCACCTTAGCCTTTAGAGCTGTTAATTACCAAACCCATATGATTAATTATGCCTTGGACTTAGTATCCCAAGCATCTATGCTCCTGTCCTCCCTGCCTGATTCTAACAAGAGTGAGGTAGCATCAAAACTGTCCCTGGCATCCCAGGTGGCCAGACACTCAATCAGATGCAGTTATGATGCAGCAGAGTCTTCTGCTAGATCTGCTGTATCCACCTCAGTGCTCCACAGATGTTCTTGGCTTTAACTTCAACCCCTGCCTGAGGATTTCAAATTCAAAATTCATGATGCTCCACCAGACCACAACCTACTGTTTGGAAAGCAGTCTGCTGACCTGTTTAAGAATCTTCAGGAGAAAAGCATGGAGCTTCAAGACAATTACGTACCTTCTGGTATCCCCCATACCTAAATACTACAGAAACTATCCAGCTAAGACCACCTATGTCAGAAGAACCCCTTCCACTGCTACCCCTTTTTCTTCCAGGCATAGGAGAGGAGCCAGGAGGCAGACCTCTATCCAGACCATCCTCTTCTCCATCTCCCCTCAGACAGCCCTTTCATGACAGAAATGGTACCAACAATGCGTGACTGCCTTGCTCATCTTCCTCAGTCAGCCCGTCTCTCCCACTGCCCACCCCTCTAGAGAACAAATACTTCAGATCGCTGGGTCTTGGCAATAGTAGAAGAGGGACACTTCCTTTCTTGGAAAAGGCCCCCCCATCTCAGAGGATCCCTTTCCCACCCAGGAACCAACTACATTTTATTTCAGACATCATACAAGATATACTGACCCATGGAACCTTAGAACCTGTCCCCCCAAAACAAGAATGAAAAGGCTTTTACTCAGTGCTGTTTCTAGTACCAAAGAATGACAGGCCTTGGAGGCCAGTCCTGGATTTGTCCTTTCTAAATCTCTTCCTAAAAGTCCCATCCTTCAGAATACTGTCCCTACAAGCCCTACTTCCACTATTGCCAGCACAGGCGTTCATGGCACCTGTAGACCTGGAGGAGGCCTACTTCCACATCCCTATAAAACCTTCTCACTTTCAGTTTACTGCCTTGACCTTTGGTTTATCCACTATACCCAGAGTCTTTACCAAATGCCTTGCTCCAGCCATAGCCTATTGCAGAACCAAGGATATTCAGATCTGCCCCTGCCTAGACAATGTACTCATTCTTGCAGAAAAAGAAGTCACCCTAAAAAATCAGCAGTTTGCCATGCCTCTGCTACAGGGTCTGGGGTTCACCCTCATTCTCCCCAAATCATCCCTAACACCAAAGCAGGCTAAAATCTTTCTGGGCTGCAGGATCCGTACAGACCTGATGAAGCCTTTCCTTCCTCAAGACAAAGTACTTTCCCTAGCAGGCCGCTTCCAAGATCTGCCCCAGGTCCACCAACTATCAGCAAGATAATTCCTGCAATTTCTAGGC
Organism: Protopterus annectens; assembly: GCF_019279795.1. NCBI lineage: Eukaryota > Metazoa > Chordata > Ceratodontiformes > Protopteridae > Protopterus > Protopterus annectens. Next base: position 1,465,854,253 of record NC_056739.1, read on the forward strand.
CTTATGGCAGCCACCTTTCCTAGGCTGCCCTTAGCCAGGGTGCACATGAGAAAACTACAATGGTATCTAAAGAATGTGTGGTCCCAACACAGCCAGTCTCGAATTCCAGATTCCCTTCATACCCCTCCTAAAGGCAGAGTTAAGGTGGTGGATGCAACAAGTTCAAATGAACACAAGACTTCCCCTTCACCTTCCCACACCAGCTCAGTACATGCACACAGACTCATCAGACCTGGACTGGCGGGCTACCATGAAGGATCTCAAGGTACAAGAACTCTGGCAGTCACTCCTCCAGAAAAAACACATTAGTGTCAGACAAATGACTGCAGTTATTTTGGCACTGAAAACCTTTCTTCCCATCCTTCAGCCAGGTCCCCTTCAAATCTTTAGAGACAACACCACAGTCATGTGGTACATCAGCAAACAGGGGGCGGGGCAAGTCCTATATCCTCTGCAGGCTAGCAATCCTAATTTGAGACGTAACCTCCCAAAACAACTTATCTCTGCAGGCATCCTACATATCATCTCGGGACAACCACTAGTTGGATGCTCTCCGCAGATCATCCTCTCTGCATCACTCATGGATGTTAAACAGACAAGATTTTTTAGACATTATCCACCAGTGGAGCACACCAGAAATAGATTTGTTTGTCTCTGTCCCAGAACAGACAACTGAAAAAACTTTGTATCAAGGACCACTCCCCACTAGCTTGGAGAGTGGATGCTGTCACCATTTCATGGAAGGGATGGTTTCTGTATGCCCCCCCCCCACCTTCCCTCTCATTCAAAAGGTCGTTCCGAAGATCAGGAGGGACATGCCGAAAATCTTGCTGGTGACTCCCCTATTGGCCAAGGCAGTATTGGTTCCTCATCCCATTGTCCATTGCCAAGGGCAGTCACCACAAGTTACCCCACAAGGTAGACCTATTCACACAGCAGAAGGGAACACTCATCCACCCTCACCTGGAAATGCTATGTCTAACACTCTGGATGATCAACTTTTAATGCTCTCAGAAACCGCTACTTGGATGTGCTTTCAGTCCTTAGGGAGGCCAGGAAACCTAACAGAAGGAGATCCTACATTTTAAAATGGGAAAGATGCTCCACTTGTGTCTCCAAAGACACAGCGATCCTTTTCTAGTGGATGTCCCTCTAGTCTTGGCTTGCGTGTGTGAACTTATCAAGGCAGGCTTTTCATACTCTCCAGTGAAAGTCCACCTATCTGCCATCTCTGGCTGCTTAACCTTAGACCCTCCTCAACTCTCCAGGTTAGATGTTAAATTGTTCCTGAAAGGTGTCTTGCACATCAGGCCACCAAGGAAACCTGTTCCACCACCTTGGGAAAAACTCACTGGCCCATTTGAACCAGCTAGTTCTTCAACACTGCAAATGTGCACATGGAAAGCAATTCTGCTGGTAGCTCTCACTTCAGCTAAAAGGGTGTCAGAGTTACATGGCCTGTCCTCCTACACCATCTTCCACAAAGACGAGGTGACCCTGTGCACCAACCCTTCTTTCATGCCCAAAGTGGTCAACGAGCTATCATTAAAAATGTCCATCCATCTTCCCACCTTCTTTCCCAGTCAGTGAGAGAATACTCCATTCCCTGGATGTGCACAGACAGCTAAGATTTTATTTTGACAAAATTAAGTCCGTAAGGAAATCTAATCAACTCTTTGTATCCTTTCATCCCAGGGCCCTGGGCAAGGCAGTCTCTAAACAATCTATCTCCTGTTGGATAAGGAAAATTATCTGCTTCTGCTACTCCTACCATGGTAAAGACTTACTTCATGAGATAAAAACACTCCACTAAGGGCCATAGCATCCTCCAAAGCCTTCTTCAAAGGCCTGGACACAGCCTCCATTCTGGAGGCAGCCAACTGGTCCACTATACACAGCTTTACCAGACACTACAAACTGGACCATATCTCCAGAGCCAGAAGAGGTTTTGCTAGGGCAGTCCTGCAGGGATGTCCGTAATCAGCTACCTCTATCTCCACCCTTCCTCCTTCCTAAGCTGTGGTACTCTCCCATACTAAGAATACTGCAACATGGGAATAGAAGGACATAGAATAGTTGTGTAAAATCTTATCTTACCATAGCCATAGATGTCCTCCTCTTCCCTGTTGCAGTATTCCTTCCCTCTCACCACCCCCCTGCATTCTGTTCACCTGTCTGTGGGGCACCCTAGTGCACCTCCTAGACTGAGGTCTCACTGGACAGTCTATGGCATTTCACTGGTCTAGAGGAAATTTGGCTCTATGTAGTCCACTGCCCAACTGGGCAGTTAGTTCTGAAGTCTGTGTGTGCAGGGAGCACATTTAAGGCTCCTGGTTTATGGCCCTGTGTGTGATGTCCGACACACCAACAGCAACCAGGTTTAGGCCTTTGTATAGGAGCCGACGTTCGGGTCACTTGAGGTGGAGAATCCCACACCAAGAATACTGCAACATGGAAGAAAGGGAATCTGTGGTTATAAGATGTTACACAAGTGTTCTTTTCTGGGTTGTAGACTAGACATATGCATAATGCATGCTTTTCTTCCTCCGGAAAAGATTCACAGTCTGACCAGCATCTTCCAACACCTCCACTCATTGCCCAACTACACACCATTTATGTTATATTATTGTGGTGGAAAATATACTAATGTGTTTAATACTTAAATTTCTAGCTTCTATAGGATTTATGTGTAAATTTATATAGCTGAAAATATATTTTTATTTTTTTTTAAGAAGTGTATTTTGTCATATTTTTATTGTATGTGTTAAGATACTGGTGAGAATGCATAATGCATAGTTTTAATTTTGCTGGCATTTGTAAATTCATACATGTGTGTATTTTCTACATATGAATGCATTCATATATAATGGTATATTGGATGCTTAAATTTTTGGTCTAGGAGATTGTTTACTTCAGTTTTGAAGGTTGCATTTGTGTCATTTAGAAAGGTTTTTTTTTTTTGTCAATATATGTGAAATTACAGAAATTTACTCTCTCAAAATTGTCTGAAGCTTTGGCTTTGTATTTTCTTGGAGATGTTGAACATTTTTGTATTGGTATTAGAGAACTGCACTCAGTTTATTGAAAAGGGTAATGTGCTCATTGGTTTAAGCATCAGTTTACTGTGACTGGGAAGTATTTTTTCTTTGTATTTTTGATGTATTCATGAAGATGCAAGTCACAGAATTCCATTTTTTAATTTTTTTTGAAGTTATGAGCATACCCCAGTTTTGGCTTTTTTTAAGTGTTTCATGTAAAGTGTATAGGTTGAAGTATTTGAACAGTTATTTTTCACAAATTAAAACTGTAAATTGTCGCATCTGGACAGAACTGTAGTTGAATGTTGCAAGGCTTATGAGGTCAGAGGAAGGTACTGAGTGGTTATTGCACTCGGACATGGAATTTAGTGGTGCTGAGTGTTTCATGACAGTGATTTATGTGACACACTCAGTTTTCAGCTTGACAGTTTCACTTCAGATTTTTTTGTACCGGATTATTTGTTGCATTTTTTAAGAAGCACCTTTTGATTTAATTACAGCATTCAGTCTTTTTGGGTAGGAGTCTTTCAGCATGGCACATCTTGACTTGGCAAGAGCATCTCTTGTGTACAGCCCTCTTTGGGTCAACCCACAGATTTTCTATTAGATTTAGGTCTGGGCTCTGGCTGGGCCATTCCAAAACTTTAATTTTCTTCTGGTGAAGCCATTCTTTTGTTGATTTGGATGTATACTTGGGGTCATTGTATTGAAAGGTGAAATTCCTCTTCATCTTTCTAGCAGAAAGGTGAAATTCCTCTTCATCTTTCTAGCAGACACCTGAAGGTTTTGGGCCAAAAGTGACTGGTATTTGGTATTGTTCATAATTGCTTCCACCTTGACTAAAGCCCCAGTTCCAGTTGAAGAAAAACAACCCCAAAGCATGATACTGCCACCACCATGCCATCACCATTGGAATGGTGTTCTTTTGGTGATACCAAGTGTTTTTGCACCAAACATACCTTTTTGCATTGTGGCCAAAAAGTTCATCCTTGGTCTCATCAGATCATAACACATTATCTCCACATGCTTTTGGGAGACGTGTATTGTGTTGCAAATTTTAGCTGGGCCTGGATGTTTTTCTGTGTAAGAAAACTCTTGTATCTTGCAGCCCTACGCCATAGTCCAGACATAGGAGAATATGGGAAATTGTGTCACATGTAGTATACAAGCAGTACTTGCCAGAAATTCCTGCACTCCTTCAGTGTTGCTGTAGGTCTCTTGGCAGCCTCCCTGACCAGTTTTCGTCTAGTCTTTTCATCAATTTTGGAGGGATGTCCAGTTATTTGCAGTGTCACTGTTGTCCCATATTTTGTCCACTTTTTGATGACCACCTTCACTGTTTTCCATGGTATAGCCAGTGCTGTGGAAATTTTTTTCTACCCTTCTCCTGACTGCCTCTCAATAGTGAGATACCTTTGATGCTTTGTAAGCTCTTTGAATCATGGCTTTTGCTGTAGCAGGCAACTGAGTAAATGTCAGAAAAATCAGACTATGACAGCTGAACTTTACTTGGAGTTAATCAGAGTCTCTAATGCAGGTGTGTACCCAAGAAGATTGAATGCTGTAATTTAATCAAAAGGTGCTTGAACAAAGTATTAGTTTAAGGGTGTGCACACACAACAAAGCACTCATAGAAACTCGTAACGATAAAAGCAAACATTCCAAACCACTGTTCACACAACACAAATTGCAAGTTGCTGCCAATTAGAATCAAACGTTGGCACTTGGCAGAAGTAGAGCTTGCTTCTGTGCTGTCCTGCTGCTATTCATATTTCCAGGTGGTAAAGTTTAAACACAGTCCGAGTCCCCGACAGGCTGGTAGTCTGCCTCCCAAAGCAGTGTCATCACGCACACCCCTGCATGTTGATGATATTGCAGGATATGCTGGTGATGTGTGGTGAAATCAGCAATACATTTAAAATTGTACTCCCCAATAAAAATGAAAAAAAAAAAAAAGAATTAAAGGGGCCTCTTGTGAATTCATGGCACCCTACTATTTTGCCTTCAAAACCAGTATATACTGAGGAATTCGGTACTGTTCAGAGGTATGATGGGTTATAAGGATATATATATATAATGTGTGTGTGTTTGTGTGTTGGCTTATGAAAAGAGATAATCAATTCAAAGTTAAAAGAAGAGGTGCTCTCATTTTATGGAAAAATTCAGCTGTAATGCCAAAGGTAATTCAAGCTTATTCAGTTAAAAATGGTATGTTATTTATTGTAGTAATCAAAATTGATAAAAATCACACTTATAGTTCTTGGATTCCAGGAGTTGGAACAAAAGACTAAAAAAAATATATTTAGATATTTCCTATTCTGTGAGGTTATAGCTGGTGATTTTAATATAATTTTGTCTGAAAGAGATACTACAGCAAGTAAAAAAAAAAAAAAAAAAAAAGATTGTCATCTTTTGCTAAACACTTATAAACTCAGTGAACCTTAGATGTTTTCAAATCATAAATGTCTTTAATTCCCTGCATTATACTCGTTTTCATAGTTATGGTACTCTAATATTGATAAGATTTTTTTCTAATAATCTATGATCAAATCTTAATGAAGTTTCAATGCTATCTTTTCCATTGTCTGCCCACAATGCAATTGTGTTTAATCTTGCATTACAATCTACTTGTATAATGCACTGTAATAGATTTCCAGCATTTGTAGTTAAAATTAAAGGTTTTCCAGAATGTTTTTTAAATGAAGTACATAATTTAGATATAAATATGAAGGTGAAGTTTCGGATATCATGGTATGGGGTTCTTTGAAGGCATATCTGAATGGTTGAAGTACATTTTGATATAAATTTGAAAGAAAGGAGTGGAATAAAGAATCAGATAATGTCTGAATCCAAATGATATTTCCATGCAAAAAGAAAAGAGTTTAAATATGAAATATCTTAAAATTCTTAATCACAAGGTATCAATTTATTTTCCTCTTTTGGCTTTTCCCGGCTAGGGGTCGCCATAGTGGAACTCCAGTCTGCTAATGATTGGCAGTGGGCTTTTATGGTGCTGAGTTGCCAGCCCGACACCCAGCCTTCAAATAAGGCACACCCATTCATGCATACACCTACCTGCATATCTGTAACATCACTCAGCCGCAGGGAGGACATACAGACTCCACACAGAAGGTGCTCCAGTCGAGAATCAAATGGGAGAACCTCTTGCTGTGAGGTGACAACGCTAACCTCTGCACCACTGCGGCCGCAATCACAAAGTATCCATTAATTTAGAAAAACTAAAACTTCAGTCTTCTTTAACTAATTCCTCAGAATTTACATAAATTAGCTATTAGGTTTGAGTGAGTAAATCATATCAAAGAAATTATCAAATTGATAATAGATTTGTATTTTTGAGTGCTTTAGGGAACGTGACTATAAATAAAAACGTTTCAATGAATAGTGTTGGATACATTTTTTTAAGTAATATACAAAAAAATTAACTGAAGACCAAGCCAAAAGAATTGATAGATCATTTTCTACTAAATAAATTTAAGATCCAATCAAAAAATTAGAGCAATAAAGCACCAGAGAGAGAGAGATGGTGTTTTACCAGAGTTCTGCAAACTATTACCAGAGAATGTAATTAATATACTAGCAAAAACTTTTAAAGAAATTGGAGACTCTTAAGGTTCCCCTTTCTTGAAGAGTTTATCTTGTATTACCCATATTAAAACAGAATACGGAACCTTTGCACTGTTCCCTGTATCTTTCCATTTTGCTTCTTAATGTTATGTACAGTTGTGTTCATTTTGGCTAACAGAATTAATGTAATTTTATCAAAGGTAATTAATAAACTGGATGTATTTTAAATAGGCAGGTACAAGATAATATGGTTAGACTAGGTACCTTAATAGATTTTATAAATAAAAGTAAAAAAACTTTCACTTATTAGTTTAGATATTGATAAAGCATTTGATTCAGCAAACTGGTCTTGTATTCCTTCAGTACTTTTTAAAAAAAGATAATTTCTTATTGGAATTTATATCTTTGATCAAGAAGTTACATGATGGTCCTTGTTTCTTTAAGGTAGGTTGTTTTCTCTCTAACTCTTTCAGAATGCAGAAAGGTATGAAACAGGGTTGTCCATGGCCACCACTGTTTGCTTTAGCTATAGAACCTTTTGCTAACTGTTAGATCAAATGAAAATATTATAGTATATCATTAGCAGAAGATCTAAACTTAAAAATTCAACTTTTGCAGATACCCTTCTTACAATAGGTGATATTGGGGTTTCATTGGAACATATGGGTACAGTGAAACAGTTTGAGACAATTTCATGTCAAGTCTAACATTTAATAATAATAATAATAATAATAATAAAACTAATACTTTACTAATTAAATCATTTGAAAACAGTAACTTTAATTAGAAAATACATATCTTGGTATCATAACATCAAAGTATAGAGATTGTTTATTTCGAGTAAATAGATAAAATCACTCTAATTGCTATATGGAATAAATTTTTCTTTAACTATGGAAGACCGTCTGACTTTAAGGTGGTAATTCTTCCCAGATTTTTTTAAATTTAATTGATCATTTTGACACCACCCAAAATTCTTAAAGAAGATAAATAGTATCCTTCTCACATTTTTTTGGTATCCAAATAAATCAAGGATCTCCTTTTAATTGGCAAAGGAATAGCTGGGAGGATGGGGGCATAGGTTTTCCAGGTATTGAATTATATGCTACTTCACCAGTTATTAAAATAATGGCATTGTGGCTTAATACTTCATATGAATGTAAGTGGAAAGCTATTCATGAAAAAAAATTATTTAAAAATAATAAATCAATTACTGTTAGATATACACAAATCGTGCCAAATAACTTCATCTGGTGTATAAAGATCAGCTGTATAAATGGAAAAGTCATATTCCATCCCATGTATTAGTCATATTTTTTCTTCTTTCAGAAGTTTTTCTATTTCCTATTGTATATACCAGTGAGTGTTTAGAAATGTATAACTTTAACAAAAGATTAGATCTGAAAAAAGTAATGCATTGGCATCAATTCCTAAACAGAAATAAACTTTCTGCAGAAAATCTCCTCACCCGACATATAGTTTAAAGTTACAAAATTTATTTAAATATGCAGATTTGTAGGGAATGTGTCTGTACAAAAATTAACATAATATGATTGGAATCTGTCCCTAAAATGTTAGAATAATTAATGTTACCAATAATTTAGTTAATATTATGTATTTGTCATAGATTTATAGACTTCTTAGAACATATTTCCCTTTCTCTGATGACGTTTTGAAATTATTCAACAAAAATTAATGACATTTTCTCAGATGAAGATAAAAAATTAGTATTAAAATCTTCAGAAAAAAAACATCTTCATTATATTGGAAAATTTTCACATGGAAATTTTTACTTGGTGCCTATATCACCCCACATAAACCATTGAACCTATTTAATGCACCTGTTCCTTTAATAATTCCTAAGACTCAAGTGCATCTTTGGTCTAGTTTTACTATTGCTAGAAAAGTAATTACTAAGAAATGGGAAAATAAAACTACTCAAGTAATAAGTTTAATTTCTTAAAAATTGTCTGTAGGCGTGAATTAACTGTAAGGATGAGAACATCAAATGTTACATATTCTTTTAAATTATGGCTTAAACTAAGTGGTATGCTTGAAAAATATTGATTGTAAAGTTGTATAATTTACATATATATTAATGTTGTGAACTTTTGTATATAGTTGAGTTTAAGTTAATTGTTTATCATTGTTGTTAAAAATCTAATACGTTTAAAAAAAAAAAAAAAAAAGAAAAGAAATGGTCATGTTCATTACCTTACCTTTTTTTGTCTGTTTTCTATATTTAGCTTGAGAAATAGCAGCCTGTGGCATTCATCATGTTTGAGTCGGCATCTAAAGGAAAATATCCGAGAGTGAAATGAAACATACCACAGTTTAACCATTGTTATAAATGGTTTTTATTATGGTTCTCTACTACAGTTTACATGTTCTGAACATCCGTAATTAAGCAATGGATTTTGTTTTGCTGGTTTTGCAAAAATGGCTTGTTAAGCCTTACTGCCAAAGCTGACGCACATTAGAAACACTTGCAAAAAGAATTCTAGTTGGCTGACAGCATGTTGGTGTAAGAGAGTGGGAACAGCTGATGTGTACCCCTTCCACTCTCCCTTGAGCACTCTGACAATCTTGTTTGTATGCTTTTCGTTACTGTTCACTCATGTATTTTGATGAATTCCCTTATGCTTGGCTGCAACTCGTGTCCTGTTCCTTTCTCCTCCCCATTCCTCCTGTCCAGCTCCACTTGTAAAGTCTGTATTGTAACCCCACTTCTGTTTTGTCTTCTTTTCTATAGTTGCTTAATAACACAATCCCCAGTTTAAGACTTAACACCTCCTTTATTCTGTGATAAATGTACATGTATGCATTTTTATTCTGCTTTTAATTGCCACTGCCTGCCATCAACCATCCCGTAATCACTTGCCTCGTTCATTTCTCTTGGGATGAAATATGACCATGGTTAAGTCAGGCATCAAGGTTATCTGATTAATAGCCTTAAGCTCCCACTATCAGCATCTATTCAGCGTGTTTAGACAAGGTATTGCTGGTGCCACACTTCTCAATGAGAGTTAGCTTTACAGCATAGTGAATTGTTACTTCCCCCATGATGCATTAATTGCAGTCAGCAATTTGGTCCCACCATCCCCTGATGAGGTGTTAAAATAACTGGCTGTTGATCAAACCTTGGGTTCTCTGGATCATAGTGGGAAAGTTATTCATTTCTTTATGCTAGAAAGTAAGCTTTATGCATATAAAAAGCAATCTCGTTACATGGTTTGGGAGGATTAAGCAGTTGCTTGCATTTAAGAGAATGTTTATTCTGAAGTTAAATCTGTATGCTTGATGTACAGTGAGTATTTTTCTACACACAGTCACATCAAGTGTTATCATATTTCCATTAGAAGTATACATTTAATGTGTCTGCAGGTACATGAATAATTAAAATATTAGAATCCAGCAAGCTACACTGTCTGTGATATTTCTTGGTATCCATGTCTCGAACACATAATAAGCAGGTTGTCCTGTTGTGTACCCTTCGACACAATTAGTTCTTTCCATGTAGTCGTCGTCTCCTGCTCCTTCCCTTACATCTGTTGGTCTGGAATGACTAATAGATGTTTTCATTGAGGTTGCACCAAAAAACCTTCAAGGCAGCACACTGCTGAGAGAGAATGTGACATCAGAGGTGTGGTGTATTTGTTTGAGTAACTTTTATATTTGTGCTGAAGTAAAACTGTGACAGAGGAGGCAGGCTGTGCGGGTGAGTTGGCAAACCCTTTTCTCAGTTTTCCATTCCTTTGATGTGGTAAAATGAACCATATGTGGTGCAATATGTAGTGACTGTGGGCATGCAGTCCAGGAAACCACTGAGGAGCTTAGCCCAACTTCCCACTTGACCCAAAGCACTGTCTGGTAAAGTGACTTGCTGAACTTCACATAGTAGGCAAAAGAAGTTGGAAAGATTCAAACCCTTACCCCTAGAACAGGAAACAGCTCATAAACAAAACAGTGCTGTAGTCATCTGTACTTGACTGCCTGGGGTGAGTTTGAACCCCCAACATTTCAGTTAGTTTAAATGCACTAACCAATGGTACCACAGAGACGTATAGAGGTAGTACTTACAAAGGAATTTAAATTTATTTTTTTATATATTTAACAGAGGTAGAGCACTGATTGGCTGAGCCTGAAAATCCTCCATTGCAAAGTAGAAGCATTCAAAATAAAAATAAAACAGCCACCAAGGACTAAATGTAGGTCTTCACTGTTTTAATAAAGCGCAAAAGCACAGAACCAAATAACTAAGTGCTTTCACCAGGCATAAACCACTGGCTTCCTCAGAGTCATTTGGTATTGCAAAGAGAACATTTAAATATGTAGACAATCAATTAGTTAATTGATTAATTAATTAACTAACCAACCAAAAAATATATATCAAAATTAATTGATTAAAAAGTTCTTCATAAATACCCACGCATTCAATCAACCTCATGTTACCATAATAACTTTACAATAGACATTAAATAAAAACAAAACAAATTTTACAGTCTCTTGTGTTAAAAGGCAGAATAACCAGTATTGTAACACATATATATTTTATATCATGTGACAATAAGCCAAATTAATATATTGTTTAATACATAGTAATGACATTACAAAAATTGTCAACACTGTGTATATATTTTTTATTTTCCCAAATTAAATCTGATTTGCCTTTAAGTTTAAAATAGGCATCAGGGAGACACCATCATTCAAACCAGGTGGCTTCAAGGCATTAAGCCTAAGTTGCCAAGCTGTTTCCAAGGCTCCAATTTTATTATTGATGTCATACCCCCTTTCACTAGTAACAACTCAGTCTAATAACTTGGAAATATATTAATTTGGCTACTTATTTGTCACATGATATAATATAAAATGTGTGTGTTACAATACTGGTTATTCTGCCTTTTAACACAAGAGACTGTAAACTTTTTTGTTTTTATTTAATGTCTATTGTAAAGTTATTATGTTAACATGAGGTTGATTGAATGTGTGGGTATTTATGAAGAACTTTTTAATCAATTAATTTTGATATATATTTTTTGGTTGGTTAGTTCATTAATCAATTAACTAATTGATTGTCTACATATTTAAATGTTCTCTTTGCAATAAAAAATGACTCTGAGGAAGCCAGCGGTTTATGCCTGGTGAAAGCACTTAGTTGTTTGGTTCTGTGCTTTTGTGCTTTATTAAAACAGTGAAAACCTATGTTTAGTCCTTGGTGGCTGTTTTATTATTTTTATTTTTAGTTTAAAGTGTTTTACTTTATCCGTTTGGATTTTGTTTGTTAGAAGCATTCAAAAGCCGTGAAAGTATACACTGAAAAGTAAATATGACAATATACTGACACAAATGGTTATAATCTGTGTCAAAATGGTTAAGGTAAAATGATGGCAGACAATGATAGTATAATAGAGACATTAATTACATTTGTATAACACATATACAAATAGACATTCAAATTAAGGTTTTAAAGTAAGTGGACGAAAGATTATTATATGAATTAGCATGCATTGGTAGGATGCACTTGCTGATGGGTTATGTAACGTTATCTGTTGGGAAGCTTTTGCATTCTTTTTCTTTGCCTGCATCTTGCACATATTTATTGGTGCTATGTTTCAAGTGTTTATAACTTGAGGAAATGTTTGTACTTAAAAGTAGCTAAATGAACATTAAGCAGAAATGGTTCTCTATTGATATTTTATTTATCATTTGTTGACCGGGAAAGTCAGAGTAGGACAGAGCCTATTTTCAGCAGAGGCCGGGGAGAAATGCTCCAGAAGCATGTCTTTGGATTGTGGGAGGAAACCAGAGTACCCAGAGGATACCAATGTGAACACAGGGAGAACATGCAAACTCCACACAGAAGGCACCACAGCCGAGAATCAAACCGGAGAACCTTTTGCTGTGAGGTAATGACTTTAACAGCTGCACCACTGCGCCACCAGATATATCAGAACTTGTAATGCTAAGTGTTGACACAATGGGAAAAAAAATGCAGGAGAATAGCAAACATCACTCTTCTTTTAAACTTCTTTTTTGCAAGGAGGGCAAACCCCCCCCCTCCCCCGCACTTCCTGATATGAAGGGCAAGGTCCGTACAACCCTGATGTTATATATTCCAACTCTAAGGTTGCTGTATCTCAGAGAAAAGGCAATATTCTGAGAAATGGTCAGCTTTGACTTGGTATATAGAAGTGTCTTTTTTTTTTTTTTTTGACATCAGCGTCAGTGTTTCAGGACCCATTCATGCAGGTCCCAAGATTTCAGATGGTTATTGCTAGGGATGGTACACAGACATACATAATACTAGCAGAGGTCAGTTCATCAGATTTCCTTCACTCGCATGTTATATGTAGAATGTGAATGTTAATGGACATAACCCATTGTCTTTACTAACTTATTAGTATCTTTAAATTTGTTTGTGTCTTTCGGCTTTTCCCGATTAGGGGTCGCCACAGCGGAACTCCGGACCCCTAATGATTGGAAGTAGAGATTTACGTGTTGGCTTGCCGGGCCTAACGCACAAGCTTCCATGAAGGAACGCCCGTTCACGCATGTCGCCACACAGAAGACGCTCTGAGGATCAAATGGGCAACGTCTAACTGTGAGGCGACAACGCTACCGCAGCACCACCACCACAGTATCTTTAAATTATATCTTTAAATGGATAAGGGTGCAGTTCATTTATTTAAAATTTCTAATATGTATATTAGCAAAAAGCTTCCACTAAAGTTTTTTCTTTTTCTGACGGATATTGCTTTTATCAGATTACACTTTGTTTAAAATTAAAGACTAGCATTGAGTAATACAGACTTGCTCAATCCTGTTTTATATGTACTAATAATCAGAGTCTGTATGACATTAATTTTGTTACTGTTGAAGTGAATTGTGTGTCTGTTATGTTTATTTTAATCTTTTATTTAAGATGTTAATTGACGTTGTTATATCTAGTAAAAGTATATTGTGTATGCGTATCTCTCTCTTTCTATATATAGTTTCATAGGTGTAAGGTACTAGGCTATCTGCCCGAAGGCATTTATAAGTGTAGCCGGAATGTGTTGGCTTTCGCCGCCCCCTTAGATTAGTTCCCTGTGCCTCCGTCCAGCAGAGCCATTGAAGTGATCCCTGGGGTAAACTTTATTTCCCATTTACTCATCAAGGTTTCTGTTGAAGAGGGTTAGCGAGGAGCTCTGCCTAACGTGGATTGGAATCTAGTTCCAGAGCATGGGAAGTCTCTTTGACAGGAATCTATCCCTCCAGCATGTCCTATTTATTGTTGTGGTGAGGTTTAGATCCCTGGAGCATGTGGCTCGAGGGGATATTGTTTTCTTTAGGTGGAGCATGTCCATCAGTTCTGGGTTGGACATGGCCTTGTATGTCAGGCAGAGATCACCTCTGAGTAGGCAGTATGCAACCGAGTACAGCTGGAGTTTCTTCAGTCAAGCTGCATAGGGCATCTGCTTGAGGCCATTGATCCTCTTGATGAGGTACGTCTGTGGTCTTTCCAGCTGTTGCAGGTGTCTTGTAAGGTACATCCCAAATGGGGCATTGTACTCTATGATGGGTCTGATGAGTGATGCGTAGAGGGTCCAATGACCTCTTTCGATCTGGATGCAAACCTTTTTCTGATTAGGTGGGCCACATAGAAGGATTTCCTAACCACTTTGGCAATGTGATCATCAAAGAAGAGGTTACTATCTACTTGGGTCCCCAGATCCCTTATTACGTCTTCTGTATTTAGGGGGCTACCACCTTGTGTGGTAGTTTGTGGGTACTTTGTTTTTTCCAAAGTAGATGACTATGTACTTCTTGGCATTTAGCTTGAGGCCATGGTTTTAACACCAGGTATCCGTCTCAGTGAGACCCTTTTGGAGGATGTCTGTGCCATCTCGTGATGTAGGGGTTTATGTTCAGGCTGGTGAGCTTGTCTATAATACCTCAGTGAGGAATGGTGTTGGCCTTTGCGAGATCTAGGTAGGCTGTGTGGACCACCTTTCCCTTGTCTATAGCCTTGGTAACTGTCTCAAAGAAGTCCACCAGGTTTAGGAGGCATGATCTGCCCTTAACAAAGCCGAACTGGGTAGGGTCCAGTGTTTGTAGGTTCCCAATGTCTCTGTTAATGAGATCCATGATGATGCGCTTCATAGCTTTGCAAGCCAAGCTAATCAGGCTTATAGTGCAATAGTTCCCGGGGTCCATTGTGGCTTCACCTTTGTAGAGCAGAATAACCATTCCTGTACGCCACTCTGTGGGCATGTAGCCAGTGGAGAGGCTGAGTTTAAACAATGTGTTTAGGTGAGGGGTTAGTTCATCTTTGAGCTTGTGTAGGACGCAGCCTGGGACACCATCCAGTCCCATTGATGCTGTGTTTTTGGCTTTGGAGAGGGCTGTTTTAATCTGAGTGTCTGTGATTGAGGGGTACTGCATTCTTCTGGTATAGTTATGGGCCCTTTTGTAGGTGAGAGGGGGGGTGAAATTTGCACTGAACCTGTCTGCCAGGATGTTGGCTATATCGGTTGGTTCATTGTATTTTGTGCCATTCTGCACGAACTCCGAGCAGATCTGAGAATTGCCACTTAGATTCTTGACATAGCTAAAGAATGCCTTGTGGTTATCTTTGGAGTCCATGGCAGTTTTTCTTTCGAAGCTAGCCTTGGATGATTTTATGAAGGAACATATTTCTTTCTGCTACTGATCAGGGATGTCTTCTCTTCTTAGGATTTTACTCTTTTCTGTACTAGTTTCTTCCTCCTATTGTATAGCTTGTTTATGGCAGGCGTCCACCAGACTGGTTTACTTTTGTTGGAGGAGTGAGTCTTGGTTTTGTTTGGGATAGGACGATCCATGCATTCTTGTAGGTGCCCATAGAGTGCATTAGTAAAGGATTTTGCAGCTTGGACAGCATTATCCTTTAGTATGGGGGCTTTGAAACTTCCACCTCAGTCTTAAGTAACATGAAGTTTGCTTTTGAAAAGTTTTTCATGGTGGTTTCTTTGAAGGGTGGTGGTGGCGGTATGTGGATATGCAGAGTGATTAGTTTATGGTCAGATCTAACCAGGGAGGGTTTGACCTCTGTTGTGGAACACCGGTCACCCATGTTGGTGATGACCAGGTCCAATATGTTGTCACCTCTGGTGGGGGTGTTGACCAGTTGATCCAGGGCATTTGAGTTTATAAATTCTAAAAAATGTTGGGCAAGGGAGTTTGTACTTCTCCCAGTTAATGTTTGGGTAATTGAAATCACCCATTATCAGGGTGTTTGGTAGTACCTTTATGTTTCCCAGTGTTTCCAGGAATGCGGAGTAGGGGTCCTGGGACACACATATATATATATATATATATATATATATATATATATATATATATATATATAAATAATGTGTGTGTGTAAACAAATATCTCAACTCGATTTTTAACGGTTGTGAATAAAATAATTAAAATTAACTTAAACTGTGTACATGATTTACCTCCATATACATTTAATTTATTTTAGTGACTTGAAAGTCTTTCCAATTTCAGACCCATTGCCATCTTATCTCTCTTTCAGATTATTGAAGAAATGTGTACAAAACCCTACTACTGCATCTCCTTTCTTTAAATTGCTTACTATCCTTGCACAATTCAACTTTTGGGCAGGCCATTGTACTGAAACTAAACTTCTGTTCTTCCTTAACATCCATCATTCAGAGGAAAAATAAAGGCCTTTATGCTGCCTCCATCTTCATCAGTCTCTCTAAAGCGTTCAGCACCACATCTCATGTTCCTGCTACAGAGAGTAGCTGCAGTTGGTCTTGGCTCCAGCACAGTAAATGTTTCAAGATCTGTCTCAGCAGTAGAATGATTTCAGTAATATTCTAACTTTTAACAAAGACTTTAGTGTTCCTGAAGGATCCATACTTGGCCCTATCCTTTCCAACATCTTTACTGATGACATGTACACTATTCCTCCTCATTCTAGTCTAGTACAATGCAGTGATGACTCTGTTCTTAATCTGTACCGAAACCTCCCTCCACCAACTTCAGTAGAACTTACAAGAGTACTTAACCTGTTAGGATATTGGCTCATCAATTCTCACCTCAGTCTAATTGCAGTAAAATAAAACTAATCTTATTTAACCCATGAATCGTATAAATCAAAACATTAAGCAGAGCATGCAGCCCAAATATTGCTTCTCCCAACACCTTATAATCATCCTCCATTAAAGTTTATCATTACAAAACTAGAACAAACCTACAGCAAAATTAACAACTATGCTGCAAACCTCTCTAACAGACCTCGGAACTGTATAGCAATACAAAAAAGGTTAAATTTACACAACCCTGTCAATTTTACCTACTTTTCAAGCCAACTAAGTATCCAGCAATATTAAACATAATCCAGAAATATCTGCCAGGCAGGAACCCAACATTTCAGAATGCACACACTAGTTTTGAAATCCAACAGTCAGTATGAGAACTTGTGCACTGTATGCATATCCATAATCCTGAACTCCAAACACTACAGATGAAGTTAACTATACACATTTGTAATATACAAAAAAAAACCTAACCTCACAATATTTCTGCCCCTGTGCTTGTATCTACCCCTACTTATTAACACAACCCCAACATAAATTCTTCTGTTGATATACAGCTATTACTCTCTCCTAATTAACATGTTTTTCTTTCATTCCTAAACAATATACCTCTTCTACTTTATCTGCACTGTATCCTTACACTGTACCTATCTTATGTATGACGCACTTTTATTTTCCTGGCTGTGCTTTATCTTAAAATGTGTTGCCAGCAATTTGTATTCACATCTCATACTTAATATTTTCATTAAGTCACTCCCCCACTGTATTTTATTAGAGTAAATTTGGCATAATGTTCTTCATGTCAAATTACCACATTATTCTAGTTTATTTTACAATATTTTACATATGTATATTGTTTAGCTTTGCCTCCAGGCCTCCTCTAAAAATGGGCTCTTGGTTCAACCACACCATCTCTGTTAACAAATGGCAATTAAAATTAAACAGAATTCACTTATTTATTTAGTAGTGAAAAGATTTTTTGGCAGAGTATGTTTTTGATTGAGGAGTAGTTTTAATTTTAGCATGTCAGTTTGTCATATAATGAATTTGAGATTAACAAATTGAGCTTAGACGAACTTTCAGCGATGTCCTAGTTATAATTTCTCACTACATAGTACACAGCGAAGGAGAAGGGTATTTATCTTAACACAAGAAGGAGGCGATGCATTACATATACAATGTATGTGATTTAGATTGTTTAAAGTCTGTAAAGTCTGTTTTCCTTGCAAAAACATGCCTTTTTCTTCACTCAGCAAATTATTTTCCCCGTTTACTTTTATACTTGAGTAATATTGAAATGAAAGACACTGTTGTTCTTTTGAAAGTTTTATATGAACTTTTCTGGCAGACTTCAGAGATTTTTTTTAAATAACTCCAATATGCGAAGAACAGTATTTTGTTTAGTTAAATCTTTACTGCTCCTTGCTTTGATATTGCACACTCTTTCCTGTCCTGCTTCTTTTGAACAGCTGGAAGCATTTAAAATGCAAAGGTCATGCTACTTGAAATGCAAATTCAAATGGTAGAGCACTGGTGCAAAGTGGTGCTTTGTCTGTAATGACCCTGTTTCAACCTTATGTTGTTCTCTCGCCATATCTTTCAGCTGGAACATTGGTGGCTTGTTTGGCAACCCATCACTGCTTACAGCTGTTGAATTGACTGCAGTATGCTCACACATGTTTAATGGGAACACTATGCACTGCCTCCTTCCCAAACTGTGCCTCCTGAGAAGATGAAGTAGGAGTGCAGTAATCCCACTGCTGCCTAATGCCAGCGTTAACTGCTTTGAAGTTATCTGACTTGATTGGCATAGCTTTTCATAAAGGTGCAAGAGCTCCTAAAATGTTCTTAATGTGCGCAGTATTGTTTGAAGTCACTGCTTGAAATATATGCAAAGCAGATGTAATTTAAAGTCTATAGATTACTTTCTTGAATCATCATTGTTTTGCAATTGATTTCATTTCCACTTATAATCGTTTTGTTTATTTAAAAAAAAAAAAAAAAGCATTTTTGGGTAGAGAGAAGGGTATTGATTTTTTCCCCACTGTTTGTTCAGTTTTGTCTCATGCCACATCCACCAAATTATCATGATTTTACAATCAATAACCTCCGTATCTCTGCAAAGTATTTTAGGGAAGCAGAGCTTTAGAATAGCAGCTTCTTCTTATGTTTTGGTTTTCAGTACTGTAGTCTCACATGTTAATTGTCAGTGTGAGATGTCCCACTTGTAAGATCTGGTTGAAGACCTGGCCTTCTAGCAAGTAAGAAACTCTTAATGCATTTAGCATGTCAGTACAGTAGTCTGGACTTCATAGTGAGGCGTCGTGGTTTCAATCTTTAATGATATGGCAGGAGTCTTCAGCTGCAAGAACATTTTCAGGAGGCTTCCTCTATCAACAGAATGTAGGAACAACATACTTTTTAAATGAAAAAACGTATAATTTGATATTCTGTATCATAAGGTTATATCCAACTTAGAGTTTACTTGTTTCAAAAAGTGTCCGATACTCTTATTTATGATTTGGCCATAGTTATTGCTCTATTTCATTAATTGAGTTGTTTACTTGTGTAGTGAGGAGATCAGTAGGATTGAAAAAGGTGCATTATGTTAGGGTCCCTGGCGATTTAATGGGCCTTTCACCGCATTTGAAAACCTGACTAGTTTTTGAGGACTGCTGTGTAGTTTCTAGTGCTTTGACTGTTATGCAATAAAATAAATGTTCGTTTTGATATTGATAGGCTAAGAACAGCTTTTAATGTTTTTTCTTTATTTCTAGGCATGTAACAAACTTGTATTCCTGATGAGTTTCGTGGGAAACTGTGGAACATTTACAAGAGGGTACAAGGCAATGATACTAGACGTGGAATTCCTTTATCATCTTGTGTATCTCCTCATTAGTATATTAGGAATCTGTGTACATGAGTTCTTTTACAGTTTTCTGGTAAGTGTGACGCACAGTAGCCTTTAATTCTTCATAGCCTTCTGAACATTGTATTTTAGTGTTGTATATGAAGCACATCTCAGTGCTTTTGTCAAGTGTTTTGTATATCATTCTGTTCCCCTAGCAGCTGTGGTATTAAGCATCTTTGAGTGACATTTGCAGTTCCTCACTCTGTCTGATAAGCTTGGAAACTAAGACTTTGACCAAGTCACTTAAATGGACAGTGATTCAGGGTCCCATCTAACTTGTGTTTAGTGTTTTAATCTATTTGAATAATAAAACCAAAAATATGTCCCCGTCACTTTGATTGCTGTCTTGGCTACTGCTACTACTGACTTTATATTACCAAGCAGGACACTGTTTGTAGTGCAGCCATGAAATTTATTTTCCATTTTATGGCCTAAACTGTTGGAGGCCCAATCAAGGGCCACTTATGTTCTCCCATGTAAATGGGCATATTCCTGAACACCCTCCATGAAGGCTGCCACACAAAAGAGGCTTGGTAGAGCAAAGCATGTGTCCTCAGCCTGTAGTGCATGCATGGCATGTTGTCTCTGTCCAGCAAGTCGTAGCAGTGCTGTGGACCCAACTGTCTCCATCCCTCTCCTGCCTGACTTATCCAATACCAGAGACACTAACCGATCAAGGGAAAATGGAGTTATAGTCAGGGCTTTAGCTTTCTATGCTATAGAAGTGTGCTGCATTAGCTTTGATTTGATTGTTTCCATTGGATTAATGTATTTGTAAAGGGACAGTCAGTGGTTCTGGTAAGAATGTCATTTAACAGTAGAGTTAAGACTCCATTTGTAGTGAGCACCACAAAGCCTTTA